>NC_053027.1:566852747-567004383 GCF_003073215.2 Triticum urartu
GTTACGGAACGAGTAAAGAGACTTGCCGGTAACGAGATTGAACAAGGTATCAGGATACCGACGATCGAATCTCGGGCAAGTATCGTATCGATAGACAAAGGGAATTGTATACGAGATTGATTAAGTCCTTGACATCGTGGTTCATCCGATGAGATCATCGTGGAACATGTGGGAGCCAACATGGGTATCCAGATCCCGCTGTTGGTTATTGACCGGAGAGTCGTCTCGGTCATGTCTGCATGTCTCCCGAACCCGTAGGGTCTACACACTTAAGGTTCGATGACGCTAGGGTTATAAAGGAAGTTTGTATGTGGTTACCGAATGTTGTTCGGAGTCCCGGATGAGATCCCGGACGTCATGAGGAGTTCCGGAATGGTCCGGAGGTAAAGATTTATATATGGGAAGTCCTGTTTTGGTCACCGGACAAGTTTCGGGGTCACCGGTATTGTACCGGGACCACCGGAAGGGTCCCGGTGGTCCACCGGGTGGGGCCACCTGCCCCGGGGGGCCACATGGGCTGTAAGGGGGTGCGCCTTGGCCTATATGGGCCAAGGGCACCAGCCCCAAGAGGCCCATGCGCCAAGGGATAAGGAAAGGAAGAGTCCTAAAGGGGGAAGGCACCTCCGAGGTGCCTTGGGGAGGAGGGACTCCTCCCTAGCCGCACCCTTCCTTGGAGGAAGGGCCAAGGCTGCGCCCCCCCCCTCTCCCTTGCCCCTATATATATGTGTGGGGGTGGGAGGGCAGCCATACCTTTGCCTTTGGTGCAGCCCTCCCCTCTCCCAAGTCCTTCTCCTCTCCCGTGGTGCTTGGCGAAGCCCTGCAGGATTGCCACGCTCCTCCACCACCACCACGCCGTTGTGCTGCTGCTGGATGGAGTCTTCCTCAACCTCTCCCTCTCTCCTTTCTGTATCAAGGCATGGGAGACGTCACCGGGCTGTACGTGTGTTGAACGCGGAGGTACCATGCGTTCGGCACTTGGTCATCGGTGATTTGGATCACGACGAGTACGACTCCATCAACCCCGTTCACTTGAACGCTTCCGCTTAGCGATCTACAAGGGTATGTAGATGCACTCTCCTTCCCCTCGTTGCTAGTTTCTCCATAGATAGATCTTGGTGACACGTAGGAAAATTTTGAATTTCTGCTACGTTCCCCTACAGTGGAATCAGAGCTAGGTCTATTGCGTAGATTCTATGCATGAGTAGAACACAAAGTAGTTGTGGGCGTTAATTTTGTTCAATATGCTTGCCGTTACTAGTCTTATCTTGATTCGGCGGCATCGTGGGATGAAGCGGCCCGGACCAACCTTACACGTACGCTTACGTGAGACCGGTTCCACCGACAAACATGCACTAGTTGCATAAGGTGGCTAGCGGGTGTCTGTCTCTCCCACTTTAGTCGGATCGGATTCGATGAACAGGGTCCTTATGAAGGGTAAATAGCAATTGGCATATCACGTTGTGGTCTTTGCGTAGGTAAGAAACGTTCTTGCTAGAAACCCATAGCAGCCACGTAAAACATGCAAACAACAATTAGAGGACGTCTAACTTGTTTTTGCAGGGTATGCTATGTGATGTGATATGGCCAAAGGATGTGATGAATGATATATGTGATGTATGAGATGATCATGTTCTTGTAATAGGAATCACGACTTGCATGTCGATGAGTATGACAACCGGCAGGAGCCATAGGAGTTGTCTTAATTTATTTATGACCTGCGTGTCAACATAAACGTCATGTAATTACTTTACTTTATTGCTAACCGTTAGCTGTAGTAGTAGAAGTAATAGTTGACGAGACAACTTCAAGAAGACACGATGATGGAGATCATGATGATGGAGATCATGGTGTCATGCCGGTGATGATGATGATCATGGAGCCCCGAAGATGGAGATCAGGAGGAGCAAAGTGATGATGGCCATATCATGTCACTATTTGATTGCATGTGATGTTTATCATGTTTATGCATCTTGTTTACTTAGAATGACGGTAGTAAATAAGATGATCCCTCATAATAATTTCAAGAAAGTGTTCCCCCTAACTGTGCACCGTTGCGACAGTTCGTTGTTTCGAAGCACCACGTGATGATCGGGTGTTAGATTCTAACGTTCACATACAACGGGTGTAAGCCAGATTTACACACGCAAAACACTTAGGTTGACTTGACGAGCCTAGCATGTACAGACATGGCCTCGGAACACAAGAGACCGAAAGGTCGAGCATGAGTCGTATAGAAGATACGATCAACATGAAGATATTCACCGATGTTGACTAGTCCGTCTCACGTGATGATCGGACACGGCCTAGTTGACTCGGATCATGTAATCACTTAGATGACTAGAGGGATGTCTATCTGAGTGGGAGTTCATAAGATGAACTTAATTATCCTGAACGTAGTCAAAAGATCTTCGCAAATTATGTCGTAGCTCGCGCTTTAGTTCTACTGTTTAGATATGTTCCTAGAGAAAATTTAGTTGAAAGTTGGTAGTAGCAATTATGCGGACTAGGTCCGTAAACTAAGGATTGTCCTCATTGCTTCATAGAAGGCTTATGTCCTTAATGCACCGCTCAGTGTGCTGCACCTCGAACGTCGTCTGTGGATGTTGCGAACATCTGACATACACATAACTACGTGATAGTTCAGTTAAATGGTTTAGAATTGAGGGACCAACTCATGCCCACGTCAAGAGGTATAAGACCTCCGACGATTTTCTTAGCCTACAAACTAAGGAGAAAAGCTCAATTGTTGAGCTTGTGCTCAGATTGTCTGAGTACAACAATCATTTGAATCAAGTGGGAGTTGATCTTCCAAATGAGATAGTGATGTTTCTCCGAAGTCATTACCACCAAGCTGCTAGAGCTTCGTGATGAACTATAATGTATCGGGGACATATATGATGATCCTTGAGATATTCGCGATGTTTGACACCACAAAAGTGGAAATCAAGAAGGAGCATCAATTGTTGATGGTTGGTGAAACCACTAGTTTCAAGAAGGGCAAGGGCAAGAAGGGATACTTCATGAAACGGCAATTTAGCTGCTGCTCTAGTGAAGAAACCCGAGGTTGAACCCAAACCCGAGACTAAGTGCTTCTGTAATAAGGGGAACAGCCACTGGAGCAGAATTACCCTAGATACTTGGTAGATGAGAAGGCTGGCAAGTTCGATAGAAGTATATTGGATATACATTGTGTTGATGTGTACTTTACTAGTACTCCTAGTAGCACCAGGGTATTAGATACCGGTTCGGTTGCTAAGTGTTAGTAACTCGAAATAAAAGCTACGGAATAAACGGAGACTAGCTAAAGGTGAGCTGACCATATGTGTTGGAAGTGTTTCCAATGTTGATATGATCAAGCATCACACGCTCCCTCTACCATCGAGATTGGTGTTTGCGTTGATCATAGACATGATTGGATTATGTCTATCGCAATACGGTTATTCATTTAAGGAGAATAACGGTTACTCTGTTTATTTGAATAATACCTTCAATGGTTTTGCACCTAAAATGAATGGTTTATTGAATCTCGATCGTAGTGATACACATGTTCATGCCAAAAGATATAAGATAGTAATGATAGTACCACCTACTTGTGGCACTGCCACTTAAGTCATATCGGTATAAAACGCATGAAGAGGCTCCATGTTGATGGATCTTTGGGATCACTCATTTTTGAAAAGTTTGAGACATGCGAACCATGTCTATTGGTGTATTTGCATGAAGAAAACTCCATGCAAATGGACCGTTTAGACTCACTTGGTTTTGAATCACTTGAGACATGCAAATCATACCACTTGGGCAAGATGACTGAAAGCCTCGTTTTCAGTAAAATGGAACCAGAAAGCAACTTGCTGGAAGTAATACATTTTGATGTGTGCAGTCCAATGAGTGCTGAGGCGTGTAGTGGATATCGTTATGTTCTTACTTCACATATGATTTGAGTAGATGTTGAGTATAATTACTTGATGAATCACGGGTCTGAATTATTGAAAGGTTCAAGTAATTTCAGGGTGAAGTTGAAAGATCATCGTGACAAGAGGATGAGGTATCTATGATATGATCATAGAGATGAATATCTGAATTACGAGTTTGGCACAGAATTAAGACATTGTGGAAATCATTTCACAACTAATACAGCCTGGAACACCATAGTGTGATGGTGTGTCCGTACATCATAACTGCACCCTATTGGATATGATGCATACCATGATGTCTCTTATCAAATTACCACGATAGTTCATGGGTTAGGCATTAGAGACAACCACATTCACTTTAAATAGGGCACCACGTAATTCCGATGAGATGACACCGTATGAACTATGGTTTAGAGAAACCTAAGCTGTCATTTCTTAAAAGTGTGGGGCTGCGACGATTATGTGAAAAAGTTTCAGGTTGATAAGCTCGAACCCAAAGCGGATAAATGCATCTTCATAGGACACCCAAAACAGTTGGGTATACCTCCTGTCTCAGATCCGAAAGCAATAAGGGATTGTTTCTAGAATCGGGTCCTTTCTCGAGAAAAAGTTTCTCTCGAAGGAATTGAGTGGGAGGATGGTGGAGACTTGATGAGGTTATTGAACCGTCACTTCAACTAGTGTATAGCAGGGCACAAAGAGTTGTTCCTGTGGCACCTACACCAATTGAAGTGGAAGCTTATGATATTTATCATGAGACTTCGGATCAAGTCGCTCCCAAACCTCGTAGGATGACAAGGATGCGTACTACTTCAGAGTGGTACGTAATCCTGTCTTGGAAGTCATGTTGCTAGACAACAATGAACCTACGAGCCATGGAGAAGCGATGGTGGGCCCGGATTCCGATAAATGGCTCGAGGCCATAAAATCCGAGAGAGGATCCATGTATGAAAACAAAGTGTAGACTTTGGCAGAACAGCTCGATGGTCGTAAGGCTGTTGAGTACAGATGGACTTTAAAAGGAAGACGGACAATGATGGTAAGTATCACCATTAAGAAAGCTCGACTTGTTGTTAAGATGTTTTCCGACAAGTTCAAGGAGTTGACTACGGTGAGACTTTCTCACTCGTAGCGATGCTAAGAGTCTGTTGGAATTATATTAGCGATTACTGCGTTATTTATGAAATCTTGCAGATAGGATGTCAAAACATTGTTTCCTCGACGATTTTTCTTGAGGAAAGGTTGTATGTGATACAACCGGAAGGTTTTGTCAATCCTGAAAGATGCTAATAAGTATGCAAAGCTCCAGCTATCCTTCTGAGGACTGGAGTAAGCATTTCGGAGTTGGAATGTATGCTTTGATGAGATGATCAAAGATTTTGGGTGTATACAAAGTTTATGAGAAACTTGTATTTCCGAAGAAGTGAGTGGGAGCACTATAGAATTTCTGATGAGTATATGTTGTTGACATATTGTTGATCAGAAATGACGTAGAATTTCTGGAAAGCATATAGGGTTATTTGGAAAGTGTTTTCAATGGAAAGCCTGGATTAAGCTGCTTGAGCATTGAGCATCAAGATCTATAAGGATAGATCAAAACGCTTAATGGAACTTTCAAATGAGCACATACCTTGACATGATCTTGAAGGGGTTCAAGATGGATCAGTCAAAGAAGGAGTTCTTGCCTGAGTTGTAAGGTATGAAGTTAAGACTTAAAGCTCGACCACGACAGAATAGAGAGAAAGGACGAAGGCCGTCCCCTATGCTTAAGACATAGGCCCTACAATATGCTATGCTGTGTACCGCACCTGAAATGTGCCTTGCCATGAGTCAGTCAAGGGGTACAAGAGTGATCCAAGAATGGATCACAAGACAGCGGTCAAAGTTATCCTTAGTAACTAGTGGACTAAGGAATTTTCTTGATTATGGAGGTGGTAAAAGAGTTTGTCGTAAAGGGTTACGCCGATGCAAACTTTGACACTAATCTAGATTATTCTGAGTAGTAAACTGGATTCGTATAGTAGAACAGTTATTTGGAATAGCTCCAAATGTAGCGTAGTAGTTGCATCTACAAGATGACATAGAAATTTGCGAAGTACATACGGATCTGAAAGGTTCAGACCCGTTGACTATAACCTCTCTCACAAGCATAACATGATCAAACCCAGAACTCATCGAGTGTTAATCACATGGTAAATGTGAACTAGATTATTGACTTTAGTAAACTCTTTGGGTGTTAGTCACATGGGGATGTGACCTTGAGTGTTAATCACATATCGATGTGAACTAGATTATTGACTCTAGTGCAAGTGGGAGACTGTTGGAAATATGCCCTAGAGGCAATAATAAATTGATTATTATTATATTTCCTCGTTCATGATAATCGTTTATTATCCATGCTAGAATTGTATTGATAGGAAACTCAGATACATGTGTGGATACATAGACAACACCATGTCCCTAGTAAGCCTCTAGTTGACTAGCTCGTTGATCAATAGATGGTTACGGTTTCCTGACCATGGACATTGGATGTCGTTGATAACGGGATCACATCATTAGGAGAATGATGTGATGGACAAGACCCAATCCTAAGCTAGCACTAGATCGTGTAGTTCGTATGCTAAAGCTTTTCTAATGTCAAGTATCATTTCCTTAGACCATGAGATTGTGCAACTCCCGGATACCGTAGGAGTGCTTTGGGTGTGCCAAACATCACAACGTAACTGGGTGGCTATAAAGGTACACTACGGGTATCTTCGAAAGTGTCTGTTGGGTTGGCACGAATTTGTCTTATTGCATTTGATTACTACTGCTGGGCTGCTGACAGCTATTGTTCAGAAGCCCGACTGCCGAGACTAGACTAGCTTTCATGATGCACTTCTGTTGTCTTTATCCCAATTTAAGATGTTGCTATGGTGCTACATAATTGTACATAGACTATTGCAATGGGTGTTCCAGTAGCCTGATTGTTCATTATTGAATAGTAATTGTTTTCATTTTGTTTTTTTATACATCTAATTTTTCCAATGGGATATGTTCATTGCAGGGTGATATGGAGGAATGAAAAGAGACAAAAGCAGCACTTGGTTAGAACTTCAGGGATGAAATTTGTTTGGCAAATGAGGAAATTTTGGTAAAGGTAAGTTGCTTCTTTCACTCGCTTACCCTGTTGTTTTTGTCTGGATTACTTCTCTAACATTTAAAAAATGGCCACTGTCAAGTTTTAGCTATCCTATTGAGTAAATATCAATTGGTGTTTCCATATGCATGGCTGGATAAACATTATCATAATAGGTTCATTTCCAGATGTGAGAGAGCCAAGTTTCTTGTAGTATTGTAAAATGAAAGCTTCAAAAGTATTTGTGTCACATGTGATATTATTTTCATTGCTTGAAAAATACTTACTAAGCGATTCAGTCCATTTGTTCAAAATAGGTGAAACTATATGCTCTTGGTAATAATTTACCGAGCAGAGTAATCCCTCTTCAGGCATGGCTAGGTGTGTTACAACTGAAGGGTTTCTTGTGCTAATACTTGGAGATCTGGATGCACATGAACAATTAGCACATGTTAGCCGCCACAACTTGCGCCACATGTTACCCTCATGCACGACAAACATTGGTGCATTGATCTCAAAGTTATGCTTGTAATTAATAGCTACTTACTGGTAACAAATTCTAGAGCTAGCTTATCCTTAATTTTTTTAGATAGGGAAACTCTTCGTGTGCGGTGTGAGAGGGTGTGTGAGAGAGTTGGGGGAATCTAGATCAAACGATCCACAACGAACCAAAAAAAATGACCAGAATTAGCCATTCTTAGTCTTCCAGTGTATAAATTGCAGCAATAGTCCATGTATCTAATTGGTGTCAAGTTATGCAAAGTTCTTAAGATTAATCCCTTCGGAAAAACTCAAACAGAAAATGAGACTTCTCACAATAGAATTCTTATTTAAACCTTTGGGGTCTATGCATCTATTTGTACATATTGATAAACTAGAAAATATGAACAAAAACCCGAGTTTGTATCGCATCAATCCAATAGAGCCTAATTTTTTTAGTGTAGTCCTTTTCATGATAGCATAGAAGCAACATACATGTATAAACCTAAAACTTCTATTCTACGAGTAGGGAGTAGATCAATCACGACATCTTTTCTTCATTGGCCTAATGGAGAGGAAGCGCAGCTGTGCTGGCAGCAGCAACAAATGAGTAGGGTGGATGGGACAGGCAGGGAGAACCTAAGAATCAATGGCGTCAATCCTCCGGTGGACGCCGTAGTCGGAGAAGGTGGCGACACTTTGGTTAGCAGTAGGTCGTGTCGCCGTAGTGGTCGCCCTTAGCGTGATGGTGTGCACTCATTGGAACTAGGAATCCACTTGGGATGGCCTCCTCATTAAGACCGAGGATGCCACAACGCAACTATGCTTGGCGCAGATCGACTGGGACCGATGACTAGGGCGCCATCCCCCCCCCCCCCTCCAAATTGGATCCAGATGCTGAGTATGCCATACTGGTGGGCATGCGGGCTCAATGCTGAGGCGACAAACACGAGAGGTTTGTGGGGATTTGTGGGGAGTGGAGGAGGCAGACGACGCTGGGAGAGGGGTAGGGAGGAGTGGGCGTCTCTGTGGCAGGGACAAGATGTGCCGGGGAGATATGGTGGCGGTGACTCTGGCGGGGAAATAAGGTGTGACCAACACCCGATGGATGGTGAACTGTGCGGGGAGAGCAGAAGACGGGTGTCTGCACAAGAAGTTAGTGGGAGGAGGGGCTGTTTTTTCATATATTTTTTGTAAATAAAGTAGCAGTTGTTTATGTGGTGAGATAAATGTCGCATGGCCTGTCAAAGTCATTTTTAGAGAATAAACCAACAAATTATGTATAGGTGAGCCTACAACTAATAGCTCCTAGAAATTAGGGGATGCGACTCACTATCTATAAAACAAGAACATTATGCCATAATGAATATGTAATGTATACACGCATATTTTTATTTTTTATTTTATTTTAATATATGTTTATATGGTTCACTTTTGTTGATCGGCGATAAAAACGGATAAATACGTATGATACTTTGAAAATATCACTATATTTTTAAAATATATAGTCAATTGCATGGATTTGTCTAGCTATTTTGTTTTTGTTTTATGCTCTCGTGGAATGGTTAAGGTGAGTATTCTTTTTCGTGGCACATTCATACACCTTCCATGTGAAATATTTATGCTAACTATATATATTGCTTGTGCAGGGATTATGAGTTGAGGAAGAAAATTTTATTATACTTGCTCAAGTATCATGCGAATGAAGTTAAAAACATTTCTGATATTGTACGAGGCGCGTCAAGCATATCTTAGTTTATATTGCTTGTGCAAGGATTATAAGGGATTATATGTTGGATCATCGCTCTCTCGTATACATCATCAACTTATTAACTTACATTGTAAGTAAATTGGATTTCAATTATTTTCTGATATTCTGAAACTTAACATACATTAGGTTTATAAATAATACCAGCCAAAAATATAAAATGCCCGTGGCAACGCACGGGCAGTCTACTAGTAGACGTAGTAATTGTGATGGAGCTACCTTCATGGCTGGCCTTCCATCGCATCAATGGCTGCCGCGAGCCGCACACACAAATTTCGGAGGCACACATTTTTGCGTTAATGCTGATATGCTAGAGGCTAGAGCTAATCGACTCCTCCCTACCAAATTGTTTGATGTCTATAGAAAATCATGGAAAGAAATATAGATGCGTTGTGCGCTTATAATAACATAGAAATGTGCATTGTGCTTTGGACTAACAGAAGCTCAAACGTTGGAGCCCAGGAACTTTTGAGAGATTGGAGCTCTGTTGTTCCACTTGTCCGGGAGATTGTCATTTTCTTGCTCTTTTTTTTCTGCTCTCCCTAAACCCCTGCTCTCTCAGTTGTATGATGTAAATGTGTTTTCGATAAATCAATGAAATGGTTCGTAAGCCCACGTAGCACCATAAAAAAAAAGAAATGTGCAATCGGGATCAATAAAAAAAACATGACTAGTGTGGACTAGTCACTAGTGTGGCTTAGAGCATCTCCAACAGCCGCGCTAAGCGCCGCGCGCAAAAAACCTGTTTGCCGCGCGCGCTTTGGCTGGTTTAGCGCGCCCGCCTGCGCTGACTCCAGCAGTCGCGCTATAATGCAGCGCGCGCGCCGCTCCAGCAGAGCGCAAAAATACAGCACGCGCGCGTGCCGCACAAACCACATATACATGTATTATGAGCAAAAATGATCAAACAAACAAAATAAATCAACAATAAATAGTTCAATTTCGTTATCATTACAACTCAAACAAATAGTTTATCATTCAGTACAACAAATGCAATAAACACAACAAATAGTTCATGAACAATACAATGTCGAATGCAGATATCATCATGCTCTTTGTCGTCCATGCCATGCCCACCACTCTTCAATCAAATCATTCTGAAGTTCATTGTGCGTTGCGGGACGCCGAATGGCATGATAGGAGGCAATAAAACGGGCTACCCTTTCAGCCCTCCGTCGCACTCGCACGGGATATCCCAAGAGCTCATACTGTGAGTAGTCTAAATCTTGGCCACGCTCATTGCAAGATCCTCCTCCTCTTCCATATCAAATTCTTCTTCGGAAGAATCATACGACGAACTCATCTACAATGTTCAATACTATACTATAAAAACTACAATTCAAAACATGCATCAAATTCATGAAGTTTCAGCAATACATACCTTGTAGGCGTTTTGTCAAACACCTTGCGGGCGCTGTTCCTCGGATGACGGAGGCGCGCGAGCGCCGGCGGGACTAGGAGGGGATGGGGCGGAAGCGCGGGGATAGGCCGGGGAAGCCTGAACGGTCGCCGGGGGGCGCGGGCAGCGGCGGCGGCGCGGCCGGACGGGGGGTGGAAGTGGGAGAGGAAGTGCGGGCGCGAGCGCTGGAGTGTGCCGCGCGCTGCAGCGGGCGCCCGAAATACACCGCGCGGCTAAGTGTTTTCGACCGCGCGCCCAACCCGTTATAGCGCGCGCGCCGTTTTTGCGCGCCCGCTGGAGCGACCCGCCGCGTTGCGCGCGCGCTAAATCGGCCTAATTTGCGGCGCGGCGCTAGTTTAACGCGGCTGTTGGAGATGCTCTTAAGCAAGAGTTTGGATTTAAATTCTTTTGGGCATGTGGCACATTGTCATACTTTTTATTTGCAGGTTCAAATCTAGCATATCAGCATCAACACAAAATTACCGTGGTTTGACTGCACTAAGACTCGGTCCATCAAGAGCCTTATTAGTGCCTCTGTGATTCAAACGATTTTGATATGAACTCTGGAGAATTAGAATCCTTGAGATTTTTTCTGCGTGGGTTCAAATAGGAAAATTTTCTAATGATTACTTTGCACTACATTACCAAAAAAATCCATTGAAACCTTTTGAAAGCAATCCTTTTATTTTTCCAAGAGTGCAACCAATGGAACTTCCATACTACAAATTTAATAATGTAGAATTTGACGAGAATAAGCTTTTTTTAGTAGCTCCAGATCACGAACAACACATTTATACCCACTGAACTCACTTGCATAAATTCCGATGTACTCCCTCCGAGTCACTTATTTTGGGACGGAGGGACTATATCTTGAAGAAATAGGCTTTCTCCTTGCTATATAGATATAGCAACCAGCCAATACAACATTCCAATCAACGCTGGGCTAACAACACAAGCACGCCCAAAAGAAAATACAAGAGAAAATAAGAGAAAAAATGCCAACAACGGCGGATCAACGAAAGCTACGGCACCCCGCGACCGCTGCGCACACCGAAGATAACCACCAGGCTCCAAAGCCACCGAGTTGCCATGTACCAAGCACCACCTTCACGAAGGGATGCGACGATGACGACGCTGCTGCCCGGACAAATCCTAGGATTTCTCCCGGTACACGGAGGGTAGTGGGGGGAGAGGGTCACCCGACGCCCTTCAAGAAGGATGGCGGCGCTCGCAGGCGTCGCCGCGTCGGTGTCGGCAAGACCCGAGATGGATTTCTCCCGACCCCTCGCGCCCACCACCCAGGACCAGCCTTCGGCTCCACCACACCCGCCGCCCACCAACATGCGCCAACACAGTCATGAGGACACCGCCGTCGTCTCACCACGGCCAACGAAGCGAGGCCGGCCGGATCCCAAACGAGACACCCGTAGACAAGGACCGGCAGCACCGCAGCCACGAGGAAGGGAACAACCTCCACTGGCTTAGGCGGTAGCAGACCGGGCGTAGCAGCAGAGGCGCACCAGACCAAATGCCCGGCCGAGCCCTGAATGGGCCCGTGAAGCTCCGCCGCCATGCTGCAGCAGTCGCGACACAGCAGCTGCCGTCCCTGTCTCGAGGAGCTCGCCAGAACCACTGGAGAACAACCCACCGCAATCCCCCAGCAGGCCCGCCCCAATCCACATCGGGCCCGTAGGGCCTAGATCTGGGCCAGCCGGGCGCCGCCGGCCGCCACCGCCATGGGCGGTCACCGCCGCCAAGGGGCAACGCCACCGCACCGCCGCCATCCAGATCCGCGCCGGAAGGCCGCCGGTCGAAGTGCTCCGCCGCCTGGACCGCAAGCCCGAGCCGGGGTCCAGCAACGGGGGAAGAAGGGGGGCCGCCACCGCCGGACTGCGTGGCGCCGCGCCCGCCGGTGGCAGCAGCGAAGGGGAGGGGGGCGGCGACTCGCGGGGACGGCGAGGAGAGTGGAGCCGCCCCGGTCGCCTCGCTCGGGGAGGGCGACGCGGGGGGCCGAGCTCGGGGGGGGGGGGGGGGGGGGGGGGTTTCGTCTCCTATGCCCCGGAGGGAGTATATCTTACACTCTAGCAAAAGAATGCAGTGAATCTTTCTTGGTCTTTTGGATGAATAAAACATGGCGTCATGTTCAACAGGGATGAGCTGCAGGTGACACTTGTTGACGCACAGTCCACGGTCCAGCAACTAACATGTAAACAACCTTGGGCCGGCACAAGTGATCCAGCAACTACCATGTAAACAAATGAAATACCTTGGGCCGGCACATGGCCGGCAGTGAAGCTTTTGAACTAGTCACCAGAGCAATCCATCTATTCTCAAAAAGGGAAGCAGAGAAGAGAACATTGATAGAGAGTTCAGACATCAACCACGCCGGCTAGACCATCTTCAACACAGCGGCGAGGTACAGGTCAAACCTTGTGAACTTTGCTTCTACTACTCTGTAAAGCTCATCTGGAGCTTGCTTACCATAGGCCACCAACTGACTGGTTACAGTTTCCGCTTGCAGCACCATGGGTCCTGCCGTGCTCTTCTTCCTCATGCTTGTGGCTGCAGCACCGCTGCACTTGGCAGCGCAGACCTTGAATGATTCCATGGCCAAACCCTCGACGGTTTGGATCAATAACGGCCTTTTGCTCCGCCACGGCTATAGCGGCATCCGCACCATCATCACCTGTTCTCTACAACCACAAACTCAAGGCCCCCCTGACGTCAAACTTCACTATGCCGTGGGGTTCATATGTGTCTCCTCTCAGTCCTCTCAATCCCCGTGCAGTGACTTTCTCTTCGCGGTATTCGTTTACATCAACACAAGTATAAGCATCAATGCCACAGATCTGGAGCCACGGGTGGTTTGGTCTGCCAACCAAGCTCACCCTGTCCGGGAGAATGCGACCCTTGAGTTTACCTTGGATGGGAACTTGGTCCTCCGTGATGATGATGGCAATCATGTATGGTCCAGCAGCAGCTCGAGCCGGTTTGTAATCGGCATGGTGATCACTGAGATCGGCAATCTAATGTTGTTTGATCAGAGAAATGCAATGGTGTGGCAGTCATTTGATCATCCTACCGACACATTGCTTCTTGGTCAATCACTTCAAGAAGGTATGAGGCTCACTGCAAGCACTTCTACAACAAATATGATTAAGAATCAATTTTATATCATTGTACTCCCAGATAGGTTATGTGCTTATGTTGAATCCACACCACCAAAACCCTACTACTGCAAGTACTGGATGACCGACAACAAGAGAGGAAATGATCCAATAAATGTTACATTCATGAATGCAAGCCTCACCTTCTTTGTGCAATCAGAAATCTATGATCGTATCTTACTACCAGCAGCTAAATCCACCCAGTACATGAGGTTAGATTTAGATGGACACTTGAGGTTGTATGAATGGTCCATTGAAACATGGAAAATGAAGTATGAAGTAATTGGAATAAGTGATTGTGCTTACCAAACAGACTGCGGGGAGTACAGCATATGCACCACGGGGCATTGTACTTGTATACATGAGAACTATTTCAGTTCAACCTACTTCAGGCTGGTGAATGAGCGGAGACCATCTCTTGGTTGCACACCAGTAACTCCAATCTCTTGTCAAGAAATTCGACACCATCAGCTCTTGGCACTTACTGATGATATTCCTTACTTTGATGATAGCCACATGGTTGTGAATACAACAAATAAGGATGAATGTAAGAGAGCCTGTTTGGAAAACTGCTCCTGCAGGGCCGTCATGTTCAGCTATGACCAATTGGGTCATAGCATATGTGTCTGGATGACAAAGGTCTTCTCCTTGCAAGCAATACAACCTACAACCAACCTCGGTTACGAGAAGTACTCCACTGCTTACTTGAAGGTGCAGCTTAGCCACTCAATTTCAGCATCAACTTCAAACAAAACAATGATTATATTAGGTGTCGCATTTGGAGCTATTGCTACTCTTGCATTTCTTGCTATTATGATCACTATTTATCTACAACAGAGAAGAAAGAATGAAGACAAAGGTGATGAATATGATTTCAATCATTTTCCTGGAATGCCGGCAAGGTTTTCTCTTGAGAAGTTGAGGGAATGCACTGAAGGATTTGGTAAGAAACTCGGAGAAGGTGGGTTTGGGTCGGTTTTTGAAGGGAAATTAGGTGAAGAAAGAGTTGCCGTAAAACGATTGGAAGGTGCTAGTCAAGGAAAGAAAGAGTTCTTGGCAGAGGTTGAGACTATTGGTAACATTGAACACATCAATATTGTGAGTCTGATTGGATTTTGTGCAGAGAAGTCTCAGAGGCTCCTGGTATATGAATATATGCCAAGAGGGTCGCTTGATAGGTGGATCTATTATCGTCAAAACAGCGATCCCCTTGATTGGTATATTCGTTGTAGGATCATATTGGATATTGCCAAGGGCCTGTGTTACCTTCATGAGGAGTGCAGGCGAAAAATTGCTCATCTAGACATCAAACCACAAAATATTCTCTTGGATGATAATTTCAATGCCAAAGTAGCTGATTTTGGACTATGTAAGTTAATAAACAGGGACCAAAGCAAGGTAGTAACCGTGATGAGAGGAACACCTGGATATCTGGCACCCGAATGGTTGACGTCACGGATCACTGAAAAAGTGGATGTCTACAGCTTTGGAGTTGTTGTCATGGAAATAGTAAGTGGAAGAAAAAATATTGACAATTCTCAGGCTGAGGAGGAAGTTCAGCTCATACATATATTACGGGAAAAAGAACAAAACAATCAATTAATTGACCTGATCGACAAGCATAATGGCGATATGGTGTCACACCAGGAGGAAGTGATTCAAATGATGAAGCTCGCAGTGTGGTGCTTGCAAAATGACAGCACTCGAAGGCCTTCAATGTCAACAGTGATCAAGGTATTGGAAGGTTCTGTGAGCGTAGAAACTTTTGATGCAAATTCAATCATGCTTGTTCAAGATAATCTGTCCACATATTCAGGTCCATCTCAAGCATCCATATTATCAGGCCCAAGGTGAAACGGGTGGATAATGAAATTAATTTCTAGTATGTTTTTGCTTTTGTATCCTGTATTGTATATGCTATGCAATTTAAGTTTGGATAGCTCAAATTGTAACTTCCAGCCAATATATATGTTTGATTGTCCAGTGAAGTATATCACTGTTGACTCATACCTTGATGAATTATGTTTGAATATCGCGTCGGTCCAGCGTTAATCTTATCTGTCTGAAGGTGAGACAGGTGGCCAATGAGGATGATTTGCTTGTCTTACATGGATTCTGTGTCCCTCTCCTGCCATTATGTTTGATTGGGTGTGGCCCCATACTCCATGGAGATACATAACGTTGGTTTTCTATACAAAACAGAAGCGATATTATTTGACATAAAAGCCAGTTGACATTTAGTTAGCTTAATCAGGTCTCAAACTCGATTGGGAATTGGGATGAAAGTTAATATCAACTTGATGTTCTTCTGCAAGTAGCAACTCACAGTGTGCTGACAAACAATTCGAATTGCAGGCTTCAGTGCTTTCAAATTCAGTGAAACTATACCCATCAAGGTTTGTGCAGTTAAACTAACATGAGAGCTGATAAACACAGCGAACTACATTCGAATTTGATTCACAGGAACCAAAAAGCATAAGCATTATCAGCCGAATTTGAATCAGATCCAACTACGTACAGCCTCATCTTTTATTTTCGATTTGGGATTTAGAACATACTGAACCGGGCAGAGGCTGCCTGTGGGGGGAAGAGGGAGGCAGAACCTGGGGAAGCAGACGCTCCGTGGAGGAGAAGCGGGGCGTGGCCCACTGCAGGCGCACGGGAGGAACCCATCGGCGTCGCCTGCCGTCGAGTGAGGTGATGATTGTGCGCAGTTCCGCGTTGAACCGCAGCAGAAGGAGGTCCAAGTGCCTGCTGCCATCAAGCCACGCGGGGACACGGGGTTACCATGCCGGGGTAGTGGCGGCAGCAGGCCGCCGGAGCTTTGAGGTTTCGCGGAAGCGCCGGCGCCGGCGCGGGAGGGGAAAAGGAGCCGACCAGGTGGCAGTTTTTTTTAGTGGAGTTGTTGCGGCGAATGGGCTTTTTTTTTTCTTAGTGAAAGGCGAATGGGCATCTGAGAAGCGGCTCGCAAGTAGCGATCAGAAGCCCATTGGGAGGCCGGCCTCTTGGGCTGAAAATCACGCACAGTACTATCATTTTTAGCCCTAAAAGAAAAGTACTATCATTTTTTTCCTGTGGATGTTCGCTCACAAAAATCAGGATCACTCGATTTCCCTCAGAAAAAAAAAAGATACTCGCTTTTTTTTGAACACGGTACAGACGTACGCGCGCATACTCACCCCTATGAACACACACACCATACCTAATGAGCACCTTCAAAAGACTAAGCCGACATATCATTTTTTAGACTTGAACCCTGGTGGACTGGAGATACCATCCAACCACATGTTGGTTCATGATACTCACTAATTCTTTTATGATGACTTGATATTCTACCTAGAAAAAATGATGATAGCTGGTTCAAAGGAAAAAATACATCACTCGAGTTACTATGAGCAATATTTACTGCTGAAATAATCATACAATTCCATCCCAACAGTCCCAAGAAAAGTTCAGGAACTACGCCGCATACTGGTATGTAGCAATGTTACATGTACGGCAGAAAGATTGCAAAAATTAAGGCTGTGATATAGTACTAATATACTTGTCACATATATGAATAATAACAACCGATGAATTCGTCACGTATTCAGCTCATATCCATATCCTGAACACTCAGGAATGAATCTGTGTGTGCGTGCATATTTGTTCAACATAAACATGCCATTAATCTGGTACAAAGATTCGTGGCATTGCCACCTAAGTAGACGTACTGCACCATAAAAGATGATCGATCACCAATTAAGTGTGTGTGTATATATGACACCATCATCCAAGAGACATGTTGCTCCAGATCCCACATGCCATCCTCACAGGTGAAAGCTTCATCAAACATGTGTTGATTTGGTTTGGATTCAACGCAGTTGACAAGTTCAGAGTTAGTTACCCATTGTTGAAGAACAGAGTTCAGACTTCAGAGATACCCACCGCACGGCAGGCACAAACTGAAGTCATACCAGTGCAGGCTCAGACCTGGCAAGCAGGATGGAGAAACCCCTTCTGCCTTAAATGATTTTTGCTGACTGGAGCACACATTTCCTAACTTTTTTTTTTGAGAAGACACATTTCCTAACTTGTACACACTAGTGATCCAGGCCACAAACTGCCATGGAAAACTGGGCCCAGTAGAGTACAGCTAGCCAGTCAGCGACACTTCTGAACTAGTCAGACCAATCCATCTCCAAAATCACCAAAAAAAAAAAACTTTCCCAGCGAGTCGAGGCACCCAACACCGGCATCTTTTTCCGGCAATCTCATCTTCTTCACCAGAGGCTTGGTATCATCAGGTGCAACCGTGTGATCTTATTTCTACTCTGCAAGTGCTAGTTCGTTCCCAGTTTCTTGGTGGTTTCTCATGTATGCAAGTTCAGATATATATAACCCACGGCCAACACGACCCGAATTTCTGAACAAGCTGCATCTAGCAGACTTATTTTTGTACCAGCCCAGGCTCAGACCTGTCAAGCACGATGGAGACGCCCTCGTCATCAAACGTATATTTTGAGGATAAAAGATTATATTCCTGTGGGCAGATTGGTTTCGACACAGCGAACAAGTTCAGAGTTTCACATTGCCACAGAAAGAAGTTCAGAGATGCGCTTGATTTTGTACTAGTGCAGGGGCTCAGACTTGTCAAGCATGATGAAGATATTCTTTCTTCTTACCATAATAAATCATACCTGTTTTTGCTGACTGGAGAACATCAATAATTTCCTGGCCGACAGGGATTAGAGACTTGTACTGGCTACTACCTAGCAATGGGCCAACCAATCAATGTTTCTGTTGACTGGAACAGCGCATCATCGCTTTCCTGTCTTAATCATAAGAGAGGCAAGTGGTGAGCGGTACACCACACGGGGAGCCCACAGAGACTTGTTGACTTGCATACTCGGCAACTACCAATGGAAGTCTTGGGTCAGCAGAGCAAATCAGTGACATCTCCAGAATCACAAAACATTGCTCCCAACGAGTCCGGGCACGCAACCCGGGGATCACCGGCCATCCTTTTTCCGGTGATCGGCATGATCTTCTCCGTCGGCAGCTCAGGACCATAAGGTGCGACCTTGTGATTTTGCTCTAATCTTCTACTAGTTCTTCCCCAGTTTCTTGGCGGCTTATCATGATTCATGAGCCAAGAGAATCAACTGATTATTCTTAATTGTAGACTCTGGTTCCTCCCAAGCGGCATGGGTCCTGCCAATCTCTTCATCCTTGTACTTACAACTACGGCGCCATTACTCTCCACCTCGCAGCCCTTTAACTATTCCATGGCCAAACCTTCGATGGTGTGGATCAACAACGCCTCCTCCTCCTACTATGATATACCCACCGTGGACCCAGCTGCTGTCACCAGTTTTGTACCACAAGGAGCTAATTCTAGCTCCGGGTTCGCCTTTGCCGCGGGGTTCGTTTGTGCCTCCACCCCCGTGTGCGACGTGTCCCTCTTTGCTGTTTCTATTGTCAGCTATGCAAGGAACCGGCTTTTTCTGGAGCAGGTTGTCTGGTCTGCCAACCGGGATCACCTTGTCAGGGAGAATGCCACCCTCGAGTTTACCTCGCACGGAAATTTAGTCCTCCGTGATGTTGATGGTAGCCACGTCTGGTCGAGCAGCACCTCAGGTCAGTCTGTAGCAGGCATGGTGATCAGCGGGATTGGAAATCTGATGTTGTTTGACAAGAAAAATGCGACAGTGTGGCAGTCATTTGATCATCCTACCGATACATTGATCCGTGGGCAGTCACTTCTAGAAGGTATGAAGCTCACAACAAGTACCTCTGCAACAAATACGACTAAGAATCAGTTCTATATCACAGTACTCCCACACGGATTATATGCTTATGTTGAATCCACACCACCACAACTCTACTTTTCATTCTATTACTCGGTGGCCGATCACAGGAAGGAAAATGATTTAACAAGGGTTACATTCATGAACGGGAGCCTCACGATCTTTGTGCAGTCAGATAGGTTTGGTGGTATCTCATTGCCAGCAAGTGAATCCAACCAATACATGAAACTAGAGTCAAATGGACACTTGAGGTTGTACGACTGGGATGACAGATCTATTTTGTATGAAGTAATGCAGATAGATGATTGTGATTACCCAACAGTTTGTGGGGAGTATGGCATATGCATCGGGGCCGAATGCATTTGTCCGTATGAGAACACTTTCTTCAAGGCGGTGGACGAACGACGGCCCCATCTTGGTTGCACACCGTTAACTCCAATCTCTTGTCAAGAAAAACAACGGCATCGACTATTGGCCCTTCCCTCCATTTCTTACTTTGATAAGAACTACACGGTAGTGAACGCCAAAAGCATGGCTCATTGTAAGAAAGCCTGCTTGAAGAGCTGCTCCTGTAGGGCCATTATCTTCAGTTATTACCACAATGATTCCTATGGAGAATGTGTGTGGGTGACAAAGGTCTTCTCCTTGCAATCAATGAAGCATGAGGATGTTGGCTACAACTCTACTGCTTACCTCAAGGTGCAAATTGATGAAAACAAAACGAAGGTGATGTTAGGAGCTACACTTGGAGCTATTGGTGCTCTTTTATTACTTGTCACTGGTATATGTCTTTGTCTAAAGAGGAGGGGGAAATATGAAGAGAAAGATGAATTTGATTTTGATCAATTGCCTGGAATGCCGACAAGGTTTTCTTTCGAAAAGCTGAGCGAATGCACTGAAGGGTTCAGTAAGAAGCTAGGAGACGGTGGGTTTGGTTCAGTTTTTCAAGGGGAATTAGGTGAAGAGAAAGTTGCGGTGAAACGTTTGGAAGGTGCCAGACAAGGCAAGAAAGAGTTCTTGGCAGAAGTAGAGACTATTGGCAGCATAGAACATATCAATCTTGTCAGGTTGATTGGGTTCTGCGCAGAGAAATCTGAGAGGCTTCTAGTGTATGAATATATGTCAAGAGGGTCGCTTGATAGGTGGATCTATTACCACCATAACAATGCCCCTCTTGATTGGTGCACCCGGTGGAGGATCATTCTGGGTATTGCCAAAGGCCTATGTTATCTTCATGAGGAGTGCAGGCATATAATTGCTCATTTGGACATCAAACCACAAAACATTCTCTTGGATGGCAAATTCAGTGCTAAAGTGGCTGATTTTGGGCTTTGTAAGTTAATAAATAGGGATCAAAGTAAGGTAATGACTATGATGAGAGGAACACCTGGATATCTGGCACCTGAGTGGTTAACTTCGCGAATCACTGAAAAAGTTGACGTCTACAGCTTTGGAGTTGTTCTCATGGAAATAGTAAGTGGAAGAAAAAATATTGACAGCTCTCAGCCTGAGGAGGATGTTCAGCTCATAAATATGTTATGAGAAAAAGCCCAAAACAACCATTTGATTGATCTGATTGACAAGCATGGTGAGGATATGGTCTCACACAAGGAGGAAGTGATTCAAATGATGAAACTCGCAATATGGTGCCTGCAACAAGACAGCATTCGAAGGCCTTCAATGTCAACCGTGATCAAAGCATTGGAAGGTGCAATTAGCATAGAAACTTTCGATGCAAATTCAGTCATGCCTGTTCAAGATAATCCATCCACATATTCAGTTACATCCCAGACATCGATGCTATCTGGCCCAAGGTGAAACAGATGGTTAATGAGCAGAAGAAATAACTCATGCAATTTGTCTTTTGTAGCATACCATATTTGTACTTTGGAAAGTATATGTTTCTAATGATTGTTCATTGAAGTTGTATGGTTGTGTACCTTTAAAGCACGAAATCTAGTTCTCCATGAAGAGCGCAATGACAGTTCGTTCTTGACTGGTCCTCCCTAGGAGGCAGAGACGCCATGAGAAAGAACCTTTTGGCCCGGGGTTCTAAGGCCCTACTGATTCAAATCAAACAGAAAAAAAATATACAAAAGGTTAGGACTCGGGGCTAGGTAAAAGCAAGAAAAACTGCTTAGGTATTCAGGAGGGCACATTGAACCTTACTCATGCAACCCTCCTCTTCTGCGACCCATGTTATACAGTGCGGCAATATAACATCTAACTTCTGAAGGAAAATTGGCTACTACTCCGTTTTTTATTATTCTGGTGGACTGAATCGATGAGTTCCATGATTTTTCTAAGAAGGGAAGGGACTGCTTGCGAGACCATTCAGGTGATAATGGAGGTGATCCAGGAAGTAGTGTTAATAGCAAGCTCAAGTACCCCTAATCTTGTCATACATAGGAAAAACGTTCAATACATGCACTGAAATAAACTTCATTAGTAGAGAGCAGAATAAACAACTCACCTTCACAAGACAAAATACTACAAACTGTGCTGTTTTTGATTTCGCCTAATCTTGTCATACCCCTAATTTTTCTACTTCAGATGACTGAACTGAAAACAGATATGCCCCCATCGCCAATTAAGCTCTCTACAGACATTACAGTTCTCCTTAACTGAATCTAGTGTATCTAAAATAGACAACCGGATAAACAGAAGCTCCATGAAAATAGACGTGAAAATAACAACAGCAACACCAGAAGTACAGAGCTCACACTATCGATCCATCCATGAGCAGAAGTACTCAAAATCCATTTGTTAAACCTCTGTTACCGCAGAATCCATTCACCTGCATACATGCTAATGCACATTATGATCCTCCTTGACTGAATGAATATAGCGTATCTCAAATAGAGAACCAGGATAAACAGACGCTCCATCATAACTAGACAAGAAAATAATAGTAGCAGGAGTGAAAGCACGGAGCTCACATTATCAATCCATCCGCGACTTGATGGATACGGTTAAGGTCCTGGATGCGAATGTTGCTAATTATCTATGATTCTTCATGTCTCCCTTCTATGATAATGTCACAGTCCGTCACGGTGCTTCCAGAACAAGTGTCTGACGATGAAGCATCTGTTCCTGAAGAAGGGGTTCAGTTAACTGAAGAAGGTTCAGAGAAGGAAGCTGTAAGTCAGCACCTGCTCTGTGTTCCATTAGAAACTCTGAACCTGAGCATATTCCTTCAAAAGGATGTGTTATACTAGATATTATAGTACGAAACTGAATGTTTCTATGCAATCTGTTTTGTTTGGCGGATTCAGGAGGTGTCACGACGGACACAAACGGACAACCTACACAAAGGGCGAGTCCCCTTGGAAACCAACCATGGTGCCAGGCCATTGGAAAACATGCAAAATACTGGTTTGCCCTACTTCATTCATGCGCAGTCAGGTTCAGTCATTCAGAGGTGCACGCGCACACCACACGCCCACACACGCATGCACCCACCCCCACACCCTCACACGCGCTCACACACACATTCATCCTCGACCCATTCTGTCGAGGCCGCTCATGAGGACCTCATAGTACCGTTCATCCTCACAGGCGCGGCGTGCTAGGCCGAAGAGCTTATCATGCAGCACGGAGTGCCTGCATTGCTGGCACGTTTCATCCTGCGGTTCACCACGGCAGTGCATCTGGCACTGCAGTGGCTTGGTAATCCAGCGTGGCATGACGTGTAGCCTTGGTATCTCATGCACGCCCAGGTGGATCATTACCTGACAAAATTCAAAGCATGAAGGTGTTGAAGGGTGTATGCAATATGTCGCAGATAAAGGTAGGAGCAAAAGAATACTGCAGTAGCAATGGATGGAAGATAGTATTGATAGAGAATTTTTACCTTGACGGCATGGCAGCAGAGCAACCCCGTATGCTCAAACTGCTTGCACACGCACGTGAACACTTCGCTGTCTTCTCTAACATTGACCTCATATTCCACCCTAGACCACTTCTCCCTTGCTTCATTGCTGGGATGCCGTGCTATGTACCTCAGGTTGGGTATGACTGCCTCCACCACATAAGGTTCAGATTTGTGTATGGCTTGCACAAACAGTTCGTACACCGATCTTGTGTACACCTCGCTGGCATGCTTTTCGATCGGCAGATTTGTTCTCAGGACAATCTCACCCTGCATGGAAACAACAATTCATCCTAGCTTAGTCTCAGCTCATCATGAAGAAAATACTTTAATCTTATGAAGTTAAGCTTACTGTAGTAGTCCTCTTGTCCCGAAACCCCCAGTCTGGTTCTTGAACGGACCGCAATTCCACGTACTGTTGGATGAAAAGCTCCATTGAGCAATCCCGTGGAACATGTTGTCTCAGGAAGAGATAATATGAAGGGACTCTTTGGTTCAAAGAAATTCCATAGAAATTTTGGAGGGTTTCATTTCTTAGAAGATTTTCCTGTAGGCTTTGTTTGGTATGTAGGATTAGAAACCATCGGAGCTATCCATATGGTCTCTTTGCATGCAATTCTACAAAAAAAAATTCACTGCTTTTGTGATAACTATGCCATGCACCTAATGTTGCAGAAAATTCCAAAAGAACAATCTAAGTGAGGATAAGGTGGTTTATGTTGGGGTCCGAGAAAGCAACTTGACATGCCAATCCTAAGCAACCAAACAATTTTGATTACAAAATCATGAGTTTTCTATTCCTATATAGGATTCAATATGCCATGTCATTCTAACCTGTGATTTTCCACTTCTTGTGTTTATAGAATCATGCGAACCAAATAAGCCCAAAATATTTTGTTAGATGTCGTCCACTTCTGAGACAATCGACCAAAAGAAAAACAGATATCGCCAACCATGTGAATGTGGATATCTCCGGCATACCCACCTTTCTCTCAAATGAAATGCACCTTATAAGCTATACTTATAAGTATACTTTTAAGTAGGTTTTAGAGATGTTTAGAAAAAATAGTACTTTTGTTCAAGAAGAAGGAACATTAATACTCACAAGTATTTGTCCACAAATTTTAGTTGGTACATCTAATACATATACCCGTGAATTGTCATGGGAGTTCCTAACTTAAAGGGTTACTTATGCAGGATTAGGAATAGTTTGTTTCATCGAACATCAATGGCAGAGAACATTAAACCAAGTTGTGAAGGATTTTTTTGCGAGGGGTTAGAAAAACTCTTTTAGCTTCCATGCCCCAACACTCATATTTTGTCTTTCGCCCCCCCACCCCCAAGCTGATTATGTCTAGCTCCGCCATGTTGAACATCGTTCGTAGAAATTAGTAAACATGAGTTAGTACCTAACTCAAAATGTGCACGCTTTTGCATAGTTGAAATTGACCGGCGCTTCATCATGCATATTAGATGAGGACTCCGGCATTAGATTTTCTTTTTGTTCAACAAAGAAAACTTACTCAAAGTACATATTAATCAAACTGATGAAACTTGAAAGGAGTATATTAGCAAAAGAAACAAATAAATTATAATCCAAGAGAGAAAATTCTATTCAAAGAGAGACAAATTAGTACATTAAAATACATTTTTTTCTCCAGGGACATCAAAATACCACTCATAATTCATATAAGCCATTGGATATGTCTGATAGAATTAAGAGAAACAATCGTTTTTATTGTAAACCACCCTGCACTCGAGATATTATATATAGGACTTCGGTGATAAACATGCATTACTACGTTGTCATCCCATGCATTTCTGGAAAACACCGCTGGACAAAATTCTTCCTTTCTAGGCGCCGACACTGATGGCAAGAACAATGGAATGGTGATTGGAGGTTGGCTTCAACTAGTACTTGTCGTTATGGTCCTGCCGCCATCGTCATAGCTATGCTCATGAGCGTGGCATGATGTCTTTAGCTCTAAGAAACCACCAATGTTGCACTGGAACACCACACAATCGCCCTTGATTAAGTCCTTTTGCGTCTCTCGAAGTCTTTCTAAAGTGGTCGTGGCTACACAATTCGGGCCTACCCCCCCCCCCCCCCCCCCCCCCCCCCCCCCCCCCCCCCCCCCCCCCCCCCCCCCCCCCCCCCCCCACCCCCCCCCCCCCCCCCCCCCCCCCCCCCCCCCCCCCCCCCCCCCCCCCCCCCCCCCCCCCCCCCCCCCCCCCCCCCCCCCCCCCCCCCCCCCCCCCCCCCCCCCCCCCCCCCCCCCCCCCCCCCCCCCCCCCCCCCCCCCCCCCCCGCCCCCCCCCCCCCCCCCCCCCCCCCCCCCCCCCCGCAATTTTTTTTTTTGCTTCCTCATCTCCTTCACCGTTGTTTAAGATATCCATTATATATGGCCGGATTCATGTATGATTATACACAACGTTACTAGCCTAGTTGAGGAAGCTCAGTTGGTATTGTGCTTGCATCTGATGTTTTTTGTATCTTTCCAGGTAGCGCATTTGGAGATAGAAGGCGATGTAGTAGGAGTAGGATATGGCGGCGGCAGAGAATGCGAGTTGTGGTACAACACAGAGGTTGTGCAAAATTACATTCGATTATATCCAGGTCATGTATATATGTGCCTATACGGTTATCACTGTGTAGGGATAAGGCCTACCGCTCATATAATCTCAATTATTTTAAGATAACAAGTGTTTGGACAGAAAAACATCACCCTTTACAAGCTTTTAAGGGTGCTTGTGTATGGAAGCAAATGTCAAGATTGCATCTTAATTTGATACAAGATGAAGAATCATTGATCAATTTCTTCTTTTCTCGCTCTTGCTTCTGTATATAACGCCATGGCCTTATCCATGACCTTGGAATCCAGTAAAAGCCGCGTTCTTTTCTTGCTGCAAGGATGAGTAGACATGTACTCCTTGAACGATGATGAATTCCCACCGAGCTCTCCGAGCTTCTCGTGGACCTTAGGGGCTATGCGTGGATCGAAACCAGCGGCAGCGAGCAGCAGGATTCCAATGTGATCTGCCTCTATCTCCATCCTACATAGCATTTATATGTAGGTAACATTAGCTAGCTTGTACAAGATCATGCATGAAGAACAACATTTAAAAGGAAGTTAATAATATATAATCCTAAATCAACAGGCTGCATGATACATACTTTCGTGAGAAGGGCAGGCTGAGGAGGTATTTGGCGAGCTTATCAATCATCTTTGGCTCATCGATAAAGATGCCCAGGAAAACCGTGAGCATGAGAATCCACATGTTCTTGGTGAGCCCCTCTGCGGTGTGCCTTGCAATGGCGTGCGCAACCTACAGTTACAAGAGAATCCGCCGGCCGATACGAGGCGATACAAACAACCACCCAATGTGAGGTACTCCGTCTCACAATATAAGATGTTTTTGCAAGCTAACGTACGTACCTCGTGCCCTAGCACCGTGGCGATCTCAGCGTCGGTGCTGAACTTGTCGAGCAGCCCGGTGTAGACTATGATCTTGCCACCGGGCGCGCACATGGCGTTCACCTGCTTATTGTTGACGACGATCACCTCCCACTTGAACCCGTCGAGGTGGTTGGTCGTCGGCTGCCTCGGTGTTCCCCAAAGAGTATGAGCCTTCTTCTTGGAGCTCGGCGCCGCGTCGCCGACCCATATTTCGCCGTCAAGGAGCTTATTGTCATCGTGGACGGCGAGGCTGCGTCCGGCGGCGCGGATGATCTCGGAGGCGATGCCGTGGACACGGACAAAAGCAGGGTGGGACGGAGGGAGGACCTTGTCGCCCAGCTTCTTCTTCTCCCCGGTGAAGATCCAGTCGCCGAGCTTGAGCTCTCCCGAGTGCGTGAGGACGACGAAGTGGCGGCGGTTGGTGTAGGGCACGGTCTCGAAGGTGCCGTAGCAGATGGTGACCGCGCCGCCGACGATGATGACGATCCCCGCGAAGACTATCTGGGATTTCACGTCGCTGGAACTTCTTGGCCGGCTGGAGGAGTAGTGCCGTGGGCGTGGGAGTGGGACCGCTGGCGCATGCGGCGACGACGGCGGTGGTCGACGGACGAGAGAGTCACGTTGGAAGAGGCGGCCAAGGCGGGGCGGCGATCGCAGGGCCTCGTGAGATCGCCGCGTCGACGGCGCGTGGTAGCAGCGCGGGCGCGGGGCGGTCGACGACGGCAGTGGAAGAGGCGTTCGGATAGCGGGCTTGGACCGCAGTAGCCCGGACAGCGCGGGGCGGAGATTCCTGATCAAGGCGCTCATGTTGTCCAAGTTAGAATTGGTACGGTGGATCTTTTCGGGGCGCCGCTCGCCGGGATGCCTCTTGGATCCGTATATATCGTAATAATGTCGTCTACGTCGTGGCGCGGTCGACAGGTTGCCATGATTTATTAGGGCTGCGCCATACCTGTAGCCATGTCCGTCTCGGTCTTGTTATATGTTTTGTCCAATGTGGTACCACCTTCTTCTACAAGTACTGGAGTCTGAGGTTCATAGGGTCTCCTCCTCCTCCGATTCTAGTACGGAGTACTAGGGATGCAGGCAGATGGATTAATAAGCGTGCTAGGCTTAATTTCCATCTCATGGATGCGTGCGGGCTCGCGGACGCCGTCCGCCTGCATGCCAAATCTAGTACCAGCAGAGGGATTGAAATGTAATTGGTATATATAATGTGAGACTGAAAAGTGAAATTGAAATTGAAATTTCTAGACCGCATCCATTTCAATTTCCAGTCCAGTTTCATGTACCGCGTCCATTTCCATTAATGTGAGGCTGAAACATGCAATTGAAATGCCACTGTATATATAATGTGGGAATGAAATATAGAATTGGAATTGAAATTTCCGGACCGCGTCCATTTCAATTTCCAAACCAATTTCAGTTGCACATCCATTTCATCTTCCACATATTTTAATTAATGTGAGGCTGAAATATGAAAATTAATTTTCACGTCACGACTATCAATGTGAAACTGAAATGGCGAAAACTAAACAACTTCAAACATTTTATGTTGTTTTAATGATCTCGTCGCCACGAATTCAAATATAAAATGAGATTGGAGATGGAATTTTGGTTTAGAAGATATGAGTGGTTTACAATGTCACTGTGAAATAAAAGGGTTGCTTTTTGTATGGGAGACAAAGGATATAAAACATGCATGCACCATCCTTCTCTGCGCTCTCTCTTTCTCTTTCCTGACAAGATGACAAAAAGCTCATATACATGCAAAGATCCCTAAAAAGTGTTGAACGATGGATGCTTTCCCTGTACATACATGCTCCGCTAGAAAATGTAAATTTTTCTTCAGCTTACCCTCCCTCCTCAGGCAGTTGAAGCAGACCCCCATCCTCTCTGCCGCGACCTCACGACACACTGAAGGGTCAGCGGCCTCCTGACGTTGTTTCTGAAGTTGCTGGCCACAGCGGCTACACCACATGGCCCTTCGCCAAGGCCGAGGGTTTCCCTGTTTGACATGCCAAATAGTGGTGGACCTCAAAATCAGCTATAGCGGACTATAGCAGGTTATTTGTACATAAGACCATTTAGCCGCACCCTATTGAAAAGGCTATAGCTCTATAGCCGGCTATTTAAAACTATGCGTGCAACCTTTAATGTCTTCTTCACACGCAAATGTAGCATTTGTGAGTGATGTCCATGATGTATGGACATGCTCTAAGAAAAATACACACGACAAAAGTTTCACCTGATCAATTCTTATTGTTAGTGGAGTGATGATGCTATGTGAAGTGTTCAAATGACTATATTCAATTTAGAGGTTTGTTCCTGCTAACGAAATGTATTGTTTATGGATATTCATTTGATTAGTTCACGAGTAAATGTTTAAGTATAGATGTACAACACTAACATGGTCATGTGCTCAAACTGAATCGTATTTGTTTTGTGTGATCTTTTCAGCACATGAAGCTCGATGAGCAAGAAGCACTATAACCGGAGGTAGATTTTTTATAGCAATGGTTGTTCAATGGTGATCATTTCAGTCCATTTCCAGTCTTGTTGGTCATGTACTAGAAACGATCCTATCATGCAATGTATGACTGGATATGTATTTGTGTCTCTTGTGTATGCCCAGGATGCTCCATATTGACAAGTACTCAGATTGTGTGCATGGGATGTCCCTGTTTGACATGTACTCAAACTAGTTGGTTGCCCATGCGTTGCCACGGAATAACACAAAATATAGTGAGAAATAATTGCTTGAAATGACAAATGTTTGTCGAACATGATGTCATGTAATATCCATTCATACTTGAGAACATGATTCTATCTCATGCTCTAAAAAACAGAGGAGGCATCATGATTCGGTCTGAGAAGGCATGTCTGATGCTCTAAACTAAATGTCGCATGATTTTATCAGTATCACGAGGATCATTGTCCTCGTATGTCGGCCCTTGTGTATGGACACATGTTTATGTAGGTCGCATCCCTCCTTCACATGCATTGTATATAATACTCTCTCTCCTCATCTCTGGTGTATATCACTTGATATGTAATACTCTCCCCCCGCCACCACTCATCTGTGGCAGGAGCATCGCGGCCACATCAAGCCAAATGGCGACAACGATTTCCTAGTTTTCTTTCTTAAAATTGATTTCTACATAACGCTAATTGTACCTCCACCACAAACAACCCTTTAATAATAAAGATATATAATCATAGTTTATATTTCTTAAACTTGGTTATTTGTTTTGTGGTGATTTGGCTTTGTGAAAATAGAAATCAGAGGGATATAGTACATTCATGGTGGAATAAATCACCTGCAAATACCAAAACCCTGTTTCTACTCATTATTTTCCATTCTCCTTTTTATAGTGTGGCCATGTGGTGAGTACAAAACATGCATCAAGCGCTAGAAATATATTTATACGTCATACGCATACATATTATATGAAAAAGATGCGGTAAGTATAAACTAAATTGACTATACAAAGAATGAGCTGATGATTGTCGTCCACAGACCAACATCACACTTCACGTATGGATTTTGCTTGTATGGATCTTCATTTAATTATTTATATGTGAAATCTCAGTGATAAGACGGCTAAATACACCAGCAATCCATGGACCCATAATAAGATCAAGAGATATCCAACGGTCAATCCGAAAACAATAGATCTCTTGATATGGATGTTCTATGTAATGAAATTCTCTCGAGAAAGTACTCCACTGGTCATTCAAATTCTTTATAGGGAAAGCATTTCACAAGGAAAACTGCAGCAAAGTAAAGGATGCTCATAACAGTTTAATCAGTGTTGCTTATAAGAGATGCACTGCAGCAGTAGAAGAATGGCGTATGATCATATAAAAAATGGAATGACATTCCCTGGAATATCTATTCAGGTTAACAAAATAAAGAACCTTTGTGTACAATTCGAAGCAAATATTACGAGCTGAAATCTTCCATGCGTCCAACTTGTACCACCGGCGCTCTTGCACTCTCGGTCTCTCGCACAAACTCTTTCTACACCTATAAAATCTGTAAAAGAAAAACAACATTACCAACATTAACATGATGTAGAATTTGTAAGGACATGAAGCAAAACAGCAGGATATAGAGTAACATGGTCTCTTCTGTTAGGAAAAGGATCTTCTGTTAGTAATAGACTTTGTAAATATTAACCCCTCATCATGTAATGTCAAATTATGTTTTAAAAAGCGGGACAAGATGATACATTGCATAAATCAAACTGAAACCGAAATGAAACATTGCCATCTACAGATCTACTGAAATATTAGTAATCATTTCTGGAAACAGAGAATGGCATTTGTAGTCCATGGAACAAGAGAATCTATAAATAAAGGCAATAGTCTATTGACTTGTTATTCTACTACAAATGAAAATGCAAATGCTCATGTTGTTTAAGACTGCATCCAAATGAATGTCAAATCCTCATGTCACTCTTTCAACACCACATATATTTTTGAGCCGCACTACACATTCCTTTGATATTCTTCATCCAGTCCAGGAGCTTTTTTGCGAAAAAGCCTTTAGATTTTTTTTAGATGGAACACACGTATTCCATTTAAATCACAGCTGAAACGCCGGTTACATCACGGGTTACATCCACCGGATAGCTATGAAACCACTCTCGCGTAAGCGTACGCGTAATGTCGGTCTGGGCCGCTTCATCCAACAATACCGCCGAACCAAAGTATGACATGCTGGTAAGCAGTATGACTTATATCGCCCACAACTCACTTGTATTCTACTCGTGCATATAACATCAAACCATAAAAACCTAGGCTCGGATGCCACTGATGGGGAACGTAGTAATTCAAAAAAATTCCTACGCACACGCAATCATGGTGATGCATAGCAACGAGAGGGGAGAGTTGATCTACGTACCCTTGTAGATCGACAACGGAAGCGTTTGGTTGATGTAGTCGTACGTCTTCCACGGCCGACCGATCAAGCACCGAAACTACGGCACCTCCGAGTTCTAGCACAACGTTCAGCTCGGATGACGATCCCCGGACTCCGATCCAAAAGTGTCGGGGAAGAGTTCGTCAGCACGACGGCGTGATGACGATCTTGATGTACTACTGCCGTAGGGCTTCGCCTAAGCACTGCTACAATATTATCGAGGACTATGGTGGCAGGGGGCGCCGCACACGGCCTAAGAAGTATGATCAACGTGGATCAACTTGTGTCCTCTGGGGTGCCCCTGCCTCCGTATATAAATACTCAAGGGGGGGGGGGGGGGGGGGGGGGGGGGGGTGCGGCCGGCCTAGGAGAGGCGCGCCAGGAGGAGTCCTACTCCCTTCGGGAGTAGGATCCCCCCCCCCCAATCCTAGTTGGAATAGGATTCGCGGAGGGGGGAAAAGAGAAAGGGGGGCCAGCCCCCTCTCCTTGTCCTATTCGGACCAAGGGAGGGGAGGGGCGCGCGGCCCATCTCAGGCTGCCTCTTCTCTTTTCCACTAAGGCCCACTAAGGCCCATATAGCTCCCGGGGGGTTCCGGTAACCTCCCGGTACTCCGGTAAAATCCCGATTTCACCCGGAACACTTTCGATATCCAAACATAGGCTTCCAATATATCAATCTTTATGTCTCGACCATTTCGAGACTCCTCTTCATGTACGTGATCACATCCGGGACTCCGAACAACCTTCGGTACATCAAAACGTATAAACTCATAATATAACTGTCATCGAAACCTTAAGCGTGCAGACCCTACGGGTTCGAGAACAATGTAGACATGACCGAGACATGTCTCCGATAAATAACCAATAGCGGGACCTGGATGCCCATATTGGCTCCTACATATTCTACGAAGATCTTTATCGGTCAGACCGCATAACAACATACGTTGTTCCCTTTGTCATCGGTATGTTACTTGCCCGAGATTCGATCGTCGGTATCCAATACCTAGTTCAATCTTGTTACCGGCAAGTCTCTTTACTCGTTCCGTAATACATCATCCCGCAACTAACTCATTAGTTGCAATGCTTGCAAGGCTTAAGTGATGTGCATTACCGAGAGGGCCCAGAGATACCTCTCCGACGATCGGAGTGACAAATCCTAATCTCGAAATACGTCAACCCAACATGTACCTTTGGAGACACCTGTAGAGCACCTTTATAATCACCCAGTTACGTTGTGACGTTTGGTAGCACACAAAGTGTTCCTCCGGCACACAGGAGTTACATAATCTCATAGTCATAGGAACATGTATAAGTCATGAAGAAAGCAATAGCAACATATTAAACGATCGGGTGCTAAGCTAATGGAATGGGTCATGTCAATTAGATCATTCAACTAATGATGTGATCCCGTTAATCAAATAACAACTCTTTGTCCATGGTCAGGAAACATAACCATCTTTGATTAACGAGCTAGTCAAGTAGAGGCATACTAGTGACACTCTGTTTGTCTATGTATTCACACATGTATTATGTTTCCGGTTAATACAATTCTAGCATGAATAATAAACTTTTATCATGATATAAGGAAATAAATAATAACTTTATTATTGCCTCTAGGGCATATTTCCTTCAGAATCCTTGATGAATCAAAGATGGAAGCCATGTGTGGTGCCTACCTTCAATGATTAAACCATGTTAGGTTCTTCCCATCATTGTTACTCAAACTAAATTAATTCACGTAGAACTAAAGTCAGACCTATTTTTTGTATGACCTAGCGATGGATGGTGATGACACTAAGGCTGCCTTTTTTGCATTGCACAAAAATCGTATGTGATTTGCATCGCTCTTCTTATGCTTACTTATTGCAATCATCTCAAGTATAATTATCTGCAATCATCTCACTTTTTTTTCCATACAAAAGGGCCATCATTGTGTACAATCTGACATGTTACGCTTGCAATTGATGCATGCTAATAATATACTTTTTCAACCTTATTTTTCCTACAGGAAACAGGTTGAAGCTTACCCAAGAGGCAACATAAGAAGATGAAAAAGTAGAAAAGAAATTTCAAGGATGTCAAGAAGTCAGCTCGGTTGTACAGGAGCAAAGGCTAAGTGCCAAATGACTCCAAAGGGAGGTTAACATTCTAAATAACTTCAGAAACCAACTCTTCCACCCAGCCAAAAAGAAACTCTTCTAGATCCATCTCTTTGGCCTAAAAAGATCTCCACTTATTTCTTTCCAAATCTGCCACACTGCATAAGACGCAAGGGAGATCTCCTTGTTGTACTTATCTCCATCTACCAAGTTCTTGCTTAATATATCTGAATCTTGCTACTATGTTAGCACTTATAGGTAGAGGTTTGTGGATTTTTGGCCCCCGTCATCTCCAAGTGCCACTCCTTTGTTCCTTGTAGCCCTACCTCAAGCAATCCAAAAAACAAACTTTACCCCTTAAATATATAATCCTAGCTATCAAGTAAGTTACCTCTGCGTTCTTTCCAGAAACTTTAACCGTCTAGTTCATTTTTTAGAAGTCGATTATTACATGTCTTATGACCAAAATACTTTAATTGGACTTTTTAGCATCTTGTGATATCCCTGAAACTGAATGCTTTTGCTCTGGAGGACTGTACCTGAAGGAAATATGCCCTAGAGGCAATAATAAAGTTATTATTTATTTCCTTATATCATGATAAATGTTTATTATTCATGCTAGAATTGTATTAACCGGAAACATAATACATGTGTGAATACATAGACAAACAGAGTGTCACTAGTATGCCTCTACTTGACTAGCTCGTTAATCAAAGATGGTTATGTTTCCTAACCATGGACAAAGAGTTGTTATTTGATTAATGGGATCACATCATTAGTTGAATGATCTGATTGACATGACCCATTCCATTAGCTTAGCACCCGATCGTTTAGTATGTTGCTATTGCTTTCTTCATGACTTATACATGTTCCTATGACTATGAGATTATGCAACTCCCGTTTGCCGGAGGAACACTTTGTGTGCTACCAAACGTCACAACGTAACTGGGTGAAATCGGGATTTTACCGGAGTACCGGGAGGTTACCGGAACCCCCCGGGAGATATATGGGCCTTAGTGGAAAAGAGAAGAGGCAGCCAGAGATGGGCCGCGCGCCCCTCCCCTCCCTTGGTCCGAATAGGACAAGGAGAGGGGGCCGGCCCCCTTCCTCATTTCCCCCCTCCGCGAATCCTATTCCAACTAGGATTGGGGGGGGGGGAATCCTACTCTCGGAGGGAGTAGGACTCCTCCCGGCGCGCCTCTCCTAGGCCGGCCGCAACCCCCCCTTAAGCCTTTATATACGGAGGCAGGGGCACCCCAGAGGAACACAAGTTGATCCACGTGATCATATTCTTAGCCGTGTGCGGAGCCCCCTGCCAACATAGTCCTCGATAATATTGTAGCAGTGCTTAGGCGAAGCCCTGCGACAGTAGTACATCATGATCGTCACCACGCCGTCGTGCTGACGGAACTCCTCCCCGAAGCTTTGCTGGATCGGAGCCCGGGGAGCGTCATCGAGCTGAACGTGTGCCAAGAACTTGGAGGTGCCGGAGTAACGGTGCTTGGATCGGTTGGACCGGGAAGACATACGACTACTTCCTCTACGTTGCGTGAACGCTTCCGCTTCGGTCTACAAGGGTACGTAGACAACACTCTCCCCTCTTGTTGCTATGCATCACCATGATCTTGCGTGTGCGTAGGAATTTTTTTGAAATTACTACGTTCCCCATCAGTGGCATCCGAGCCTAGGTTTTTATGGTTTGATGTTATATGCACGAGTAGAACACAAGTGAGTTGTGGGCGATATAAGTCATACTGCTTACCAGCATGTCATACTTTGGTTCGGCGGTATTGTTGGATGAAGCGGCCCAGACCGACATTACGCGTACGCTTACGCGAGACTGGTTCTACCGCCGTGCTTTGCACACAGGTGGCTGGCGGGTGTCAGTTTCTCCAACTTTAGTTGAACCGAGTGTGGCTACGCCCGGTCCTTGCGAAGGTTAAAATAGCACCAACTTGACAAACTATCATTGTGCTTTTGATGCGTAGGTAAGATTGGTTCTTGCTTAAGCCCGTAGCAGCCACGTAAAACTTGCAACAACAAAGTAGAGGACGTCTAACTTGTTTTTGCAGGGCATGTTGTGATGTGATATGGTCAAAACGTGATGAGATATAAGTTGTTGTATGAGATGATCATGTTTTGTTGAAGTTATTGGCAACTGGCAAAAGCCTTATGGTTGTCTCTTTATTGCATAAGATGCAAGCGCCAAATAATTGCTTTACTTTATCGCTATGCGATAGCAATAGTTGCAAGAGCAATAGTTGGCGAGACGACCATGTGACGACATATTGATATAGATCAAGATGATGGAGATCATGGTGTCATTCCGGTGACGATGGAAATCATGACGATGCTTTGGAGATGGAGATCAAAGGCAGAAGATGATGATGGCCATATCATGTCACATATTTTGATTGCATGTGATGTTTATCTTTTATGCATCTTATCTTGCTTTGTTTGACGGTAGCATTTTAAGATGATCTCTCACCAATTATCAAGAAGTGTTCTCCCTGAGTATGCACCGTTGCGAAAGTTCTTCGTGCTGAGACACCACGTGATGATCGGGTGTGATAGGCTCTACGTTCAAATACAACGGGTGCAAAACAGTTGCACACGCGGAATACTCAGGTTATACTTGACGAGCCAAGCATATACAGATATGGCCTCAGAACACGGAGACCGAAAGGTCGAGCGTGAATCATATAGTAGATATGATCAACATAGTGATGTCCACCAATGAAACTACTCCATCTCACGTGATGATCGGACACGGTTTAGTTGATTTGGATCACGTGATCACTTAGAGGATTAGAGGGATGTCTATCTAAGTGGGAGTTCTTAAAGTAATATGATTAATTGAACTTAAATTTATCATGAACTTAGTCCTGGTAGTATTTTGTAAATCATGTTGTAGATCAATAGCTCGCGTTGTTGCTTCCCTGTGTTTATTTTGATATGTTCCTAGAGAAAATTGTATTGAAAGATGTTAGTAGCAATGATGCGGATTGGATCCGTGATCTGAGGTTTATACTCATTGTTGCACAGAAGAATTATGTCCTTGATGCACCGCTAGGTGACAGACCTATTGCAGGAGCAGATGCAGACGTTATGAACGTTTGGCTAGCTCAATATGATGACTACTTGATAGTTTAGTGCACCATGCTTAACGGCTTAGAATCGGGACTTCAAAGACGTTTTGAACGTTATGGACCATATGAGATGTTCCAGGAGTTGAAGTTAATATTTCAAGCAAATACCCGAGTTGAGAAATATGAAGTCTCCAACAAGTTCTATAGCTAAAAGATGGAGGAGAATAACTCAAGCAGTGAGCATGTGCTCAGATTGTCTGGGTACTACAATCACTTGAATCAAGTGGGAGTTAATCTTCCAGATAAAATAGTGATTGACAGAATTCTCTAGTCACCATCACCAAGTTAGTAGAACTTCGTGATGAACTATAATATGCAAGGGATAACGGAAACAATTCCCAAGCTCTTCATGATGCTGAAATCGACGAAGGTAGAAATCAAGAAAAACATCAAGTGTTGGTGGTTAACAAGACCACTAGTTTCAAGAAAAGGGCAAAGGGAAGAAGGGGAACTTCAAGAAGAATAGCAAGCAAGTTGCTGCTCAAGTGAAGAAGCCCAAGTCTGGTCCTAAGTGCTTCTACTTCAAAGGGACTGGTCACTGGAAGCAGAACTGCCCCAAGTATTTGGCGGATAAGAAGGATGGCAAAGTGAACAAAAGTATATTTGATATACATGTTATTGATGTGTACTTTACTAGTGTTTATAGCAACCCCTCAGTATTTGATACTGGATCAGTTGCTAAGGGTAGTAACTCGAAACAGGAGTTGCAGAATAAACAGAGACTAGTTAAGGGTGAAGTGATGATGTGTGTTGGAAGTAGTTCCAAGATTGATATGATCATCATCGCACACTATCCTATACTTTCGGGATTAGTGTTGAACCTAAATAAGTGTTATTTGGTTTTTGCGTTGAGCATGAATATGATTTGATCATGTTTATTGCAATACGGTTATTCATTAAAGTCAGAGAATAATTGTTGTTCTGTTTACATGAATAAAACCTTCGATGGTCATACACCCAATGAAACAAGTTCGTTGGATCTCGATCGTAGTGATACACATATTCATAATATTGAAACCAAAAGATGCAAAGTTAATAATGATAGTGCAACTTATTTGTGGCACTGCCGTTTAAGCCATATTGGTGTAAAGCGCATGAAGAAACTCCATGCTGATGGGCTTTTGGAATCACTTGATTATGAATCACTTGATGCTTGCGAACCATGCCTTATGGGCAAGATGACTAAAACGCCGTTCTCCGGAACAATGAAGCAAGCAACAGATTTGTTGGAAAACATACATACTGATGTATGTGGTCCGATGAATTAAGGCTTGCATCAGGTATCATTATTTTCTGACCTTCACAGATGATTTGAGCAGATATGGGGATATCTACTGGATGAAACATAAGTCTGAAACATTTGAACGGTTCAAAGAATTTCAGAGTGAAGTGGAAAATCATCGTGACAAGAAAATAAAAGTTTCTACGATATGATCGCAGAGGTAAAATATTTGAGTTACGAGTTTGGCCTTCAATTAGAACAATGTGAAATAGTTTCACTACTCACGCCACCTGGAACACCATAGTGTAATGGTGTGTCCGAACGTCATAACCGTACTTTATTAGATATAGTGCGATCTATGATGTCTCTTACTGATCTACCACTATCATTTTGGGGTTATGCATTAGAGACAGCTGCATTCACGTTAAATAGGGCACCATCTAAATCCGTTGAGACAACACCGTGTGAACTATGGTTTGGCAAGAAACCTAAGCTGTCGTTTCTTAAAGTTTGGAGTTGCGATGCTTATGTGAAAAAAGTTTCATCTCGATAAGCTCAAACTCAAATCGGAGAAATATGTCTTCATAGGATACCCAAAGGAGATAGTTAGGTACACCTTCTATCACAGATCCGAAGGCAAGACATTCGTTGCTAAGAATGGATCCTTTCTAGAGAAGGAGTTTCTCTCGAAAGAAGTGAGTGGGAGGAAAGTAGAAAACTTGATAAGGTAATTGTACCTTCTCCCTTATTGGAAAATAGTTCATCACAGAAATCTGTTCCTGTGACTACTACACCAATTAGTGAGGAAGCTAATGATGATGATCATGTAACTTCAGATCAAGTTACTACCAAATCTCGTAGGTAAACCAGAGTGAGATCCGCACCAGAGTGGTACGGTAATCCTATTCTGGAGGTCATGTTACTTGACCATGACGAACCTACGAACTATGAGGAAGCGATGATGAGCCCAGATACCGATAAATGGCTTGAGGCCATGAAATCTGAGATAGGATCCATGTATGAGAATAAAGTGTGGACTTTGGTGGACTTGCCCGAGGATCGGCAAGCCATTGATAATAAATGGATCTTCAAGAGGAAGATGGACACGGATAGTAGTGTTACTATCTACAAAGCTAGAATTGTCGCAAAAGGTTTTTGACAAGTTCAAAGTGTTGACTACGATGAGAGTTTCTCACTCGTATCTGTGCTTAAGTCTATCCGAATCATGTTAGCAATTGCCGCATTTTATGAAATCTGGCAAATGGGTAAACAAAACTGCATTCCTTAATGGATTTATTAAAGAAGAGTTGTATGTGATGCAACAAGATGGTTTTGTCAATCCTAAAGGTGCTAACAAAATATGCAAGCTCCAGCGATCCATTTATGGACTGGTGCAAGCATCTCGGAGTTGGAATATACGCTTTGATAAGTTGATCAAAGCATATAGTTTTATACAGACTTGCGGTGAAGCCTGTATTTACAAGAAAGTGAGTGGGAGCACTACAACATTTCTGATAAGTATATGTGAATGACGTATTGTTGATCGGAAATAATGTAGAATTATTCTGCAAAGCATAAAGGAGTGTTTAAAAGGAGTTTTTCAAAGAAAGACCTCGGTGAAGCTGCTTACATATTGAGTATCAAGATCTATAGAGATAGATCAAGATGCTTGATAAGTTTTTTCAATGAGTACATACCTTGACAAGATTTTGAAGTAGTTCAAAATGGAACAGTCAAAGAAAAAGTTTCTTGCCCGTGTTACAAGGTGTGAAGTTGAGTAAGACTCAAAGCCCGACCACGGCAGAAGATAGAAAGAGAATGAAAGTCATTCCCTATGCCTCAGTCATAGGTTCTATAAAGTATGCCATCGAAAGATTTCAGGCAAGATGATCATACCCTCGAAATCACTTCTATCTTTGCTTGCTTAGTTTCTCGCTCTTTTTCTATGTCTATGCTGCGATACCTACCACTTGCTTATCATGCCTCCTATATTGTTGAACCAAGCCTCTAACCCACCTTGTCCTAGCAAACCGTTGATTGGCTATGTTACCGCTTTGCTCAGCCCCTCTTATAGCGTTGTTAGTTGCAGGTGAAGATTGAAGTTTGTTCCTTGTTGGAACATGGAGATGCCGTTCCTTGTTGGAACATTTGTTTACTTGTTGGGATATCACTATATATCTTATTTAATTAATGCATCTATATACTTGGCAAAGGGTGGAAGGCTCGGCCTTATGCCTGGTGTTTTGTTCCACTCTTGCCGCCCTAGTTTCCGTCATATCGGTGTTATGTTCCCGGATTTTGCGTTCCTCACGCGGTTGGGCTATTATGGGAACCCCTTGACAGTTCGCCTTAAGTAAAGCTTTTCCAGCAATGCCCAACATTGGTTTTACCATTCGCCGCCTAGCCTTTTCTTTTCCCTTGGGGGTCGCGCGCCCAAGGGTCATCATTATTTTACCCCCCCGGGCCAGTGCTCCTCTGAGTGTTGGTCCAACTGAGCGATGTCCGGGGCTACCAGGGGCAACTCTGGGCTGGCCTACCCGACGTTTGGCTCATCTGAGTGTGCCCTGAGAAAGAGATATGTGCAGCTCCTCTCGGGATTTGTCAACACATTCGGGCGGTGTTGCTGGTTTAGTTTTACCCTGTCGAAATGTCTTGTTGTACCGGGATACCGAGTCTGATCGGAACGTCTCGGGTGGAGGTCTATTCCTTCGTTGACCGTGAGAGCTTGTGATGGGCTAAGTTGGGACACCCCTGCAGGGATTTGAACTTTCGAAAGCCGTGCCCGCGGTTATGGGCAGATGGGAATTTGTTAACGTCCGGTTGTAGAAAACCTGAAGTTGACCGTAATTAAAATGAATCAACAGCGTGTGTAACCGTGATGGTCTCTTTCCGGCGGAGTCCGGGAAGTGAACACGGTTGTTGGAGTTATGCTTGACGTAGGTTGCTATAGGATTACTTCTTGATCATACTTTTATCGACCGTGCTTTGCCTTCTCTTCGCGCTCTCATTTGCGTAGGTTAGCCACCATATATGCTAGTCGCTTGCTGCAGCTCCACCTCATACCTTTACCTTACCCATAAGCTTAAATAGTCTTGATCGCGAGGGTGCGAGATTGTTGAGTCCCCGTGGCTCACAGATACTTCCAAAACCAGTTTGCAGGTGCCGATGAGAACGTGCAGATGACGCAACCAAGCTCAGGAGGAGCTCGATGAAGATCTTGTCCTTTGTGTTGTTTCGTTCTAGTTGATCAGTAGTGGAGCCCAGTTGGGGTCGATCGGGGGCCTTTGTCGCATTTGGGGTTCTTCTTTTATTTTGGCTCCGTAGTCGGGCCTTGATTGTATTTGGATGATGTAATGCCTTATTCTTGTAATTGTGTGAAGTGGCGATTGTAAGCCAACTATGTATCTCTTTCCCTTATGTATTACATGGGTTGTGTGAAGATTACCTCACTTGCGACATTGCTTTCAATGCGGTTATGCCTCTAAGTCGTGCTTCGACACGTGGGAGATATAGCCGCATGGAGGGCATTACAAGTTGGTATCAGAGCCTTCCCCGACCTTAGGAGCCCCATTGCTTGATCGTTTTTAGCGGCCAAGTTGTGTCTAGAAAAATGTTTTGAGTCATCTAGGAATTATATATCGAAGAGTTTAGGAATTCTTTTTACTTCCCAGTCTCCTCGTCGCTCTGGAAAGGCATCCTGACGTAGAGTTTTGACTCTTCTCTTCTCAAATTTCACTAAATTTTTTTTAGGATCACGCGGGTATCTTGGAATCGTTCCGATGGTTTTATGATGAGAACATTGTCTTGGTGCCTCCTGTCAGGAGTTTAGTGGAAGTGTCCCGGGGAGTTGAGCTCTGAGGTGTTGTCATCATAATTTTATCGTTGCAGTTCTGGAATACCTGAGTTTAGTACACCGACATCGAAAATCTCTTTTATGCAGTTCGTTGGTGAGATAACCTCGACGCCACCCAGTACTGGGGCGGGAGTTCGGGAGTATCGCCATAACTTGTATAACGGATGCTTTTCGAAGGTTGAGGTGTTGGGGAACGTTGCAGAAAACAAAAAAATTTCCTACGGTTTCACCAAGATCCATCTAGGAGTTCATCTAGCAACGAGTGATTAGATCCATCTACGTACCTTGTAGATCGCGAGCGGAAGCGTTCAAGGAACGGGGATGATGTAGTCGAACACGACGTGATTCAAATTACCGATGATCTTAGCACCGAACGGACGGTGCCTCCGCGTTCAACACACGTACGGAACGGATGACGTCTCCTCCTTTCTTGATCCAGCAAGGGGGGAGGGGAGGTTGATGAAGATCCAGCAGCACGACGGCGTGGTGGTGGATGCAGGGTGTCACAGTAGCAGGGCTTCGCCTATACTACGGAGAGAGAGACGTAACGGGGAGAGAGGAAGCACCAAAGGCTGAGGTATGAAATCCCTCCTCTCCCCCACTATATATAGGAGGGCCAAGGGGGGGTGGTGCGCAGCCTAGGAGATCAATCTCCTAGGTGCGGCGGCCAAGGGGAGGATTCCCTCCCCCCCAAGGCACCTAGAGGTGCCTTCCACCACTTTTGGACTCCTTCCCCATGGAAACCCTAGGCGCATGGGCCTAGTGGGGCTGGTGCCCTTGGCCCATGTAGGCCAAGGTGCACCCCCTACAGCCCATGTGGCCCCCCGGGACAGGTGGCCCCACCCGGTGGGCCCCCGGGACCCCTCCGGTGGTCCCGGTACAATACCGATAACCCCGAAACTTGTCCCGATGGCCGAAATAGCACTTCCTATATATAATTATTTACCTCCGGACCATTCCGGAACTCCTCATGACGTCCGGGATCTCATCCGGGACTCCGAACAACATTCGGGTTTACTGCATATACATATCTTCATAACCCTAGCGTCCCCGAACCTTAAGTGTGTAGACCCTACGGGTTCGGGAGACAAGCAGACATGACTGAGACGACTCTCTAGTCAATAACCAACAACGGGATCTGGATACCCATGTTGGCTCCCACATGCTCCATGATGATCTCATCGGATGAACCACGATGTCGAGGATTAATCAACCCCGTATACAATTCCCTTTGTCAATCGGTATGTTACTTGCCTGAGACTCGATCGTCGGTATCCCAATACCTTGTTCAATCTCGTTACCGGCAAGTCACTTTACTCGTACCGTAATGCATGATCCCGTGACCAGACACTTGGTCACTTTGAGCTCATAATGATGATGCATTACCGAGTGGGCCCAGTGATACCTCTCCGTTATCCGGAGTGACAAATCCCAGTCTCGATCCGTGTCAACCCAACAGACACTTTCGGAAATACCTGTAGTGCACCTTTATAGTCACCCAGTTACGTTGTGACGTTTGATACACCCAAAGCACTCCTACGGTATCCAGGAGTTACACGATCTCATGGTCAAAGGAAAAGATACTTGACATTGGAAAAGCTCTAGCAAACGAACTACATGATCTTTGTACTATGCTTAGGATTGGGTCTTGTCCATCACATCATTCTCCTAATGATGTGATCCCGTTATCAATGACATCTAATGTCCATAGCCAGGAAATCATGACTATCTGTTGATCAACGAGCTAGTCAACTAGAGGCTTACTAGGGACATATTATGGTCTATGTATTCACACGTGTATTATGATTTCCGGATAATACAGTTATAGCATGAATAAAGACAATTATCATGAACAAAGAAATATAATAATAATGCTTTTATTATTGCCTCTAGGGCATATTTCCAACAGTCTCCCACTTGCACTAGAGTCAATAATCTAGTTACATTGTGATGAATCGAACACCCATGGAATTCTGGTGTTGATCATGTTTTGCCCTAGGGAGAGGTTTAGTCAACGGATCTGCTATATTCAGGTCCGTATGTACTTTACAAATCTCTATGTCTCCATCTTGAACATTTTCACGAATGGAGTTGAAGCGACGCTTGATGTGCCTTATCTTCTTGTGAAACCTGGGCTCCTTGGCAAGTGCAATAGCTCCAGTGTTGTCACAAAAGAGTTTGATTGGCCCCGACGCATTGGGTAGGTCTCCTAGGTCGGCGATGAACTCCTTCACCCATATTGCTTCATGTGCTGCCTCCGAGGCTGCCATGTACTCCGCTCCACATGTAGATCCCGCCACGACGCTCTGTTTGCAGCTGCACCAGCTCACTGCTCCACCATTCAACATATACACGTATCCGGTTTGTGACTTAGAGTCATCCAGATCTGTGTTGAAGCTAGCGTCGACGTAACCCTTTACGACGAGCTCTTCGTCACCTCCATAAACGAGAAACATTTCCTTAGTCCTTTTCAGGTACTTCAGGATATTCTTGACCGCTGTCCAGTGTTCCTTGCCGGGATTACTTTGGTACCTTCCTACCAAACTTACGGCAAGGTTTACATCAGGTCTGGTACACAGCATGGCATACATAATAGAACCTATGGCTGATGCATAGGGGATGACGCTCATCTCTTCTATATCTTCTGCCGTGGTCGGACATTGAGCTGAGCTCAATTTCACACCTTGCAAAACAGGCAAGAACCCTTTCTTGGACTGATCCATTTTGAACTTCTTCAAAATCTTATCAAGGTATGTGCTTTGTGAAAGACCTATGAGGCGTCTTGATCTATCCCTATAGATCTTGATGCCCAATATATAAGCAGCTTCTCCAAGGTCCTTCATTGAAAAACTCTTATTCAAGTAGGCCTTGATGCTGTCCAAGAGTTCTATATCATTTCCCATCAAAAGTATGTCATCTACATATAATATGAGAAATGCTACAGAGCTCCCACTCACTTTCTTGTAAACGCAGGCTTCTCCATAAGTCTGCGTAAACCCAAACGCTTTGATCATATCATCAAAGCGAATGTTCCAACTCCGAGATGCTTGCACCAGCCCATAAATCGAGCGTTGGATCTTGCACACCTTGTTAGCATTCTTAGGATCGACAAAACCTTCCGGCTGCATCATATACAATTCTTCCTTAAGGAAACCATTAAGGAATGCCGTTTTGACGTCCATTTGCCATATCTCATAATCGTAGAATGCGGCAATTGCTAACATGATTCGGACGGACTTTAGCTTCGCTACCGGTGAGAAAGTCTCATCGTAGTCAACCCCTTGAACTTGTCGATAACCCTTAGCGACAAGCCTAGCTTTATAGATGGTCACATTACCATCCGCGTCTGTCTTCTTCTTAAAGATCCATTTATTTCCTATGGCTCGCCGTTCAACAGGCAAGTCAGTCAAAGTCCATACTTCATTTTCATACATGGATCCTATCTCGGATTTCATGGCTTCTAGCCATTTGTCGGAATCCGGGCCCGCCATCGCTTCTTCATAGTTCGAAGGTTCACTGTTGTCCAACAACATGATTTCCAAGACAGGGTTGCCGTACCATTCTGGTGTGGAACGTGTCCTTGTGGACCTTCGAATTTCAGTAGGAGCTTGATCAGAAGTATCTTGATCATTAATAACTTCCTCTCTAGTCGGTGCAGGTGCCTCAGGAACATTTTCTTGAGTTGCGCCATTTATCGGTTCAAGAGGCAATACTTCATCAAGTTCTACTTTCCTCCCACTTACTTCTTTCGAGAGAAACTCTTTCTCTAGAAAGGATCCATTCCTGGCAACAAAGATCTTGCCTTCGGATCTGAGGTACAAGGTATACCCATAAGTTTCTTTACGGTATCCTATGAAGACGCATTTTTCCGACTTGGGTTCGAGCTTTTCAGGTTGAAGTTTCTTGACATAAGCATCGCATCCCCAAACTTTTAGAAACGACAGCTTAGGTTTCTTCCCAAACCATAATTCATATGGTGTCGTCTCAACGGATTTCGACAGATCCCTATTTAAAGTGAATGCGACAGTCTCTAAAGCATAGCCCCAAAAAGATAGCGGTAAATCGGTAAGAGACATCATAGATCACACCATATCTAATAGAGTGCGATTACGACGTTCGGACACACCATTACGCTGAGGTGTTCCAGGTGGCGTGAGTTGTGAAACTATTCCACATTTTCTTAAGTGTGTGCCAAATTCGTGACTCAAGTATTCTCCTCCACGATCTGATCGTAGAAACTTGATTTTCCTGTCACGTTGATTTTCAACCTCACTCTGAAATTCCTTGAACTTTTCAAAGGTTTCAGACTTGTGTTTCATTAAGTAGACATACCCATATCTACTCAAGTCATCAGTGAGGGTGAGAACATAACGATAGCCACCGCGAGCCTCAACACTCATTGGACCGCACACATCAGTATGTATGATTTCCAATAAGTTGGTTGCTCGCTCCATTGTTCCTGAGAACGGAGTCTTGGTCATTTTTCCCATGAGGCATGGTTCGCACGTGTCAAATGATTCATAATCAAGAGACTCTAAAAGTCCATCTGCATGGAGCTTCTTCATGCGTTTGACACCTATGTGACCAAGGCGGCAGTGCCACAAGTATGTGGGACTATCGTTATCAACTTTACATCTTTTGGTACTCACACTATGAACATGTGTAGTAATACGCTCGAGATTCATTAAGAATAAACCATTGACTATCGGAGCATGACCATAAAACATATCTCTCATATAAATAGAACAACCATTATTCTCAGATTTAAATGAGTAGCCATTTCGTATTAAACGAGATCCTGATACAATGTTCATGCTCAAACTTGGCACTAAATAACAATTATAGAGGTTTATAACTAATCCCGTAGGTAAATGTAGAGGTAGCGTGCCGACGACGATCACATCGACCTTGGAACCATTCCCGACGCGCATCGTCACCTCGTCCCTCTCCAGTTTTCGTTTATTCCGCAGCTCCTGCGGTGAGTTACAAATATGAGCAACGGCACCGGTATCAAATACCCAGGAGTTACTACGAGTACTGGTAAGGTACACATCAATTACATGTATATCAAATATACCTTTGGTGTTGCCGGCCTTCTTGTCCGCTAAGTATTTGGGGCAGTTCCGCTTCCAGTGACCCTTCCCTTTGCAATAAAAGCACTCTGTCTCAGGCTTGGGTCCATTCTTTGACTTCTTCCTGACAGCTTGCTTGCCGGGCGCAGCAACTTCCTTGCCGTCCTTCTTGAAGTTCTTTTTACCCTTGCCCTTTTTGAACTTAGTGGTTTTATTCATCATCAACACTTGATGTTCCTTCTTGACTTCTACCTCTGCTGATTTCAGCATTGCAAATACTTCAGGAATGGTCTTTACCATCCCCTGCATATTGAAGTTCATCACAAAGCTCTTGTAGCTTGGTGGAAGCGACTGGAGGATTCTGTCAATGACCGCGTCATCCGGGAGATTAACTCCCAGCTGAGTCAAGCGGTTATGAAACCCAGACATAGTGAGTATGTGCTCACTGACAGAACTATTTTCCTCCATCTTACAGCTGAAGAACTTATCGGAGACTTCATATCTCTCGATCCGGGCATGATCTTGAAAAACCATTTTTAGCTCTTCGAACATCTCATATGCTCCATGTCTCTCAAAACGCTTTTGGAGCCCCGGCTCTAAGCTGTAAAGCATGCCGCACTGAACGAGGGAGTAGTCATCAGTACGTGTCTGCCAAGCGTTCATAGCGTCTTGGTTTTGTGGGACGGGTGGATCACCTAGCGGTGCTAGTAGGACATAATCTTTCTTGGCAGCTATGAGGATGATCCTCAGGTTCCGGACCCAGTCCGTATAGTTGCTGCCATCGTCTTTCAGCTTGGTTTTCTCTAGGAACGCGTTGAAATTGAATACTACGTTGGCCATTTGATCTACAAGACATATTGTAAAGATTTTAGACTAAGTTCATGATAATTAAGTTCATCTAATCAAATTATTAAAGAACTCCCACTCAGATTAGACATCCCTCTAGTCATCTAAGTGTTACACGATCCGAGTCGACTAGGCCATGTCCGATTAACACGTGAGACGGACTAGTCATCGCCGATGAACATCTTCATGTTGATCGTATCTTCCATACGACTCGTGTTCGACCTTTCGGTCTCTGTGTTCCGAGGCCATGTCTTCACATGCTAGGCTCGTCAAGTTAGCCCTAAGTGTTTTTGCATGTGTAAAACTTCTTACACCCGTTGTATGTGAACGTAAGGATCTATCACACCCGATTAACACGTGGTGCTTCGAAACGACGAACTGTAGCAACGGTGCACAGTTAGGGGAGAACACTTCTTGAAATTGTTGTAAGGGATCATCTTATTCACTACCGTCGTTCTAAGTAAACAAGATGCAAAACATGATAAACATCACATGCAATCAAATAATAATAGTGACATGATATGGCCAATATCACATAGCTCCTTTGATCTCCATCTTGGGGCTCCATGATCATCCTGTCACCGTCATACTCATCGACATGTAAGTTGTGATTCCTATTACAATAGCATGAACATCTCATACATCACATATAGATCATTCATCATTCATCACAACTTTGGCCATATCACATCACATAGCATACCCTGCAAAAACAAGTTAGACGTTCTCTAATTGTTGTTTGCATGTTTTACGTGGCTGCTATGGGTTTCTAGCAAGAACGTTTCTTACCTACGCAAAGACCACAACGTGATATGCCAATTGCTATTTACCCTTCATAAGGACCCTTTTCATCGAATCCGATCCGACTAAAGTAGGAGAGACAGACACCCGCTGGCCACCTTATGCAACTAGTGCATGTCAGTCGGTGGAACCTGTCTCACGTAAGAGTACGTGTAAGGTCGGTCCGGGCCGCTTCATCCCACGATGCCGCCGAATCAAGATAAGACTAGTAACGGCAAGCATATTGAACAAAATCAACGCCCACAACTACTTTGTGTTCTAATCGTGCAAGAGAACTACGCATAGACCTAGCTCTGATACCACTGTTGGGGAACGTTGCAGAAAACAAAAATTTTCCTACGATTTCACCAAGATCCATCTAGGAGTTCATCTAGCAACGAGTGATTAGATGCATCTACGTACCTTGTAGATCGCGAGCGGAAGCGTTCAAGGAACGGGGATGATGTAGTCGAACACGACGTGATTCAAATTACCGATGATCTTAGCACCGAACGGACGGTGCCTCCGCGTTCAACACACGTACGGAACGGATGACGTCTCCTCCTTTCTTGATCCAGCAAGGGGGGAGGGGAGGTTGATGAAGATCCAGCAGCACGACGGCGTGGTGGTGGATGCAGGGCGTCACAGTAGCAGGGCTTCGCCTATACTACGAGAGAGAGACGTAACGGGGAGAGAGGGAAGCACCAAAGGCTGAGGTATGAAATCCCTCCTCTCCCCCACTATATATAGGAGGGCCAAGGGGGGTTGGTGCGCAGCCTAGGAGATCTAATCTCCTAGGTGCGGCTGCCAAGGGGAGGATTCCCTCCCCCCCAAGGCACCTAGAGGTGCCTTCCACCACTTGGACTCCTTCCCCATGGAAACCCTAGGCGCATGGGCCTAGTGGGGCTGGTGCCCTTGGCCCATGTAGGCCAAGGTGCACCCCCTACAGCCCATGTGGCCCCCCGGGACAGGTGGCCCCACCCGGTGGGCCCCCGGGACCCCTCCGGTGGTCCCGGTACAATACCGATAACCCCGAAACTTGTCCCGATGGCCGAAATAGCACTTCCTATATATAATTATTTACCTCCGGACCATTCCGGAACTCCTCATGACGTCCGGGATCTCATCCGGGACTCCGAACAACATTCGGGTTTACTGCATATACATATCTTCATAACCCTAGCGTCCCCGAACCTTAAGTGTGTAGACCCTACGGGTTCGGGAGACAAGCAGACATGACTGAGACGACTCTCCAGTCAATAACCAACAGCGGGATCTGGATACCCATGTTGGCTCCCACATGCTCCACGATGATCTCATCGGATGAACCACGATGTCGAGGATTAATCAACCCCGTATACAATTCCCTTTGTCAATCGGTATGTTACTTGCCCGAGACTCGATCGTCGGTATCCCAATACCTTGTTCAATATCGTTACCGGCAAGTCACTTTACTCGTACCGTAATGCATGATCCCGTGACCAAACACTTGGTCACTTTGAGCTCATAATGATGATGCATTACCGAGTGGGCCCAGTGATACCTCTGCGTTATCCGGAGTGACAAATCCCAGTCTCGATCCGTGTCAACCCAACAGACACTTTCGAAAATACCTGTAGTGCACCTTTATAGTCACCCAGTTACGTTGTGACGTTTGATACACCCAAAGCACTCCTACGGTATCCGGGAGTTACACGATCTCATGGTCAAAGGAAAAGATACTTGACATTGGAAAAGCTCTAGCAAACGAACTACACGATCTTTGTACTATGCTTAGGATTGGGTCTTGTCCATCACATCATTCTCCTAATGATGTGATCCCGTTATCAATGACATCCAATGTCCATAGCCAGGAAATCATGACTATCTGTTGATCAACGAGCTAGTCAACTAGAGGCTTACTAGGGACATATTATGGTCTATGTATTCACACGTGTATTACGATTTCCGGATAATACAGTTATAGCATGAATAAAGACAATTATCATGAACAAAGATATATAATAATAATGCTTTTATTATTGCCTCTAGGGCATATTTCCAACATGAGGTAGATGATTTCCGAAGGTTTCTTGGTTATGTGTTGAAGGATGGATACAGCTGGATGTAGGATTTGCTAGTTTGGGTGAGATATTATGCTTCCCCTGTATCCCCAACACCTGATTGCATAACTGGGAAAATTTCGGGAGTTTCATAAGTGGGAATTCAAGTAGCTCTTAGGATATCTTTCCGACAGACGTATGATTTGAAATTGGGGTTCGACGTCTAGTGGTCCGCCTATTCACGGTCGATTTTACAGTGGTCTCGTTGTGTCTTAAAGAGTCCTTGGCTATGCCGACTCGGGGACGCTTCGTATGTCATGTGCACTGCCTTGTACATGATGGTGCTGTACGATCGAGCCCGTGTAGGCCCCACCACGAAAACTTCGGACGAAATCTCTATCATATGTTTGTTCTGGCTTATTCTGCAAGCCAATCCTTTGTTTTGTTTTGAGTTGTGGTATTCGAGTTGCTTCGAAGTCAAATGTTGATTCCATACCTTCCCTAAGTGGTGTTCTCATACTTCTATGTGAATACTAATCCTTCTCGATCATCGAGATTGTTTTGTCAATCCTTTTTTTTAACCGGTGTGCTTCTCTTCAAGTGGATCCGATCATTGCAACATCCGCAAGTTTCAATCTCAGCTTTCTCAACGGTGTTCGTTTCATCCATCCCAAGTTGTCTTTATTGTCCCTCCCACCCAACCCTTGTTTCTTCAAGGACTCGGATTTCTTTATCAAGTATCCATCTTATTGATGGGAAGCCTCTCCATTCCTTTTCCGTCAATCTTCTTATCCGGTGATGCTCATGAAGATACTAACGGAGCTTCAAGTTCGTCAACCTTACTCTTTTTCTTCTCCGGTGGTTTAAATTCAAGCGTTATTGATCATATCTTCTCCTCGTTTCAAATACCTTCTCATGCCGGTGCACCTCATATTCATTCACTTCTCGCTATTTAATTGTTCCGGAGTGCTCAAGATATCTCGAAGATTCGTGTTTTGCACTCTGCTTTCGTTCAAACTCTTTCGAGGATGTTACCTTTTTCAAGCCATTTAATTCAACCGGTGCTTTATCTCTTAAATCATTTCAACGGTGTATCTTTTGAGTGGGCCCTAACCCACAGGTTTTTTTCTAGGATCTTACCTGACTCTTCCAATTCTCCCGGAGTAGTCTCAAATTCTTTTCAAAGTTTGACGTAAGAATGATTTATCATCAGTCAAATGTTTTCTCCAAGATCTGTCAAATTCTTTTCATCATTGGCTCAACATTTTCTATTTTCATTCCGGAGCGCATCAACGATTCATGGTGGTGGTTCTCGTCGTCACTCTCAACATTTGAAGACCGAAGAAGATTTTGTTCTCTCAATCTTGCTCCTTTCTCTTCAAGATTCGTGGTGCTAGCTTGATGCCATCATCTCATAATTTATTTCGTTTGTGAAAATTCTTTTCACCTATCCGGAGCAATTCAAGATTCTGTTCAGTTTGATTATCCGGAGGCCATCAATCTAGATTTATTCATTCCAGCTTTCAGCTCTCATACTCTAAATCATACCGGTATCTAAATTCTCTCTAGCGTCTTCATTCATTTTCTTAATTCTTCCCCGTGTTTCTTTACCTTCACTTCATTCATTGTCAATTCTTATCGTGGTTCATTCAAGAGTTTTCTTCCTTCGTGTATCATATCCCTTCATGTATCATATCTATGCATTCGTGATTTTCAAACTCTACCGGGGTTTCGTTGAAGGCATTCTCAAGTTGACGCTATATCTATCTTAATCCTTTCTACGAGAATAAGTAATATGTCGAATCCGTTGATTGTCATCAATTAAATTGGTGAAGGATAAGCATAATGTAATTCTTATTCTTTGTTTCATCCAAATGATTAATTATTTATTCCGGAGGCCCTTCAAACGCTCGGTTCCATTTGTTTCATCTTCTCTTTTGCCCGGAGTTCCAACCTCTTTCAATTATATTATCACGGAGTTCTCTATCTAAATTATTGCGTGGCTTAAATCTTATTCTTTCCATCATTCAATTATTTTGGATCATTCTTGTATTACCGGAGCTCTTCATGAAGGTTCTACATGAGGGATTCATCAAGGATTTAATTTCTTCTCGAAGTGTTCATCAAGATTCTTTTCTAAGGAGCTCAAGCATTCTTTATCTTGCTATCCGGAGTGCAATTTTTTTTCTTCCGTATCTTTGGAGGTGGTTTTACGTCATTCTTGATAATTTGAGTTCATGATTCACATGTTATTAAGAATGAGGTATTTTAAATCCATCAATCTCTTCTTTGGAGTTATCTTGGGTTATATTTCACCAAAGCCTTTCCTAAGGATTGTTGCTAGTTATGGTGTTTATAAATGACCCAAGTTATTCATCTATCCTCCTGGTGAATTAAGCTTCTCATCTCCTTGGTGTTATCAATCTAATTTATCGTTTCTGTTAGTGGCGGAATTTCACCTAATAGTTTTGAGATGTTCCCCATAAGCCCACTACAACCCTATTCTTTTCGTTGTTGGTTTTCCAACAACTCCGTTCGACCTTTCTCCTAAGGGTGCCTTCCAAGATCATTGGTGGCAGAAGTTGTCATTTTCTTCTCTATTCCTTCTTTTTCAGTTATCTATCGTCTATTTCTTTCTTTCGGAGGCATTGTGATGTTGCTCTTTTCAGCCCATCGTTTCGTTTTGTCAGGATCGTGTTCTTTTCTTGGTTTACCCATTAAACCGGAGTGTTGTGCCCTTTTACTCAAGTCCTTTTCATCCTATCAAGTCTTGCATCACTTCTCAATCGGAGTGCTGTCCGAATTTGTTCTTTCTTATTACTCTTCCCTACCGGAGTGCTGTCAACCTTGTTCTTCCTCGTTCCTCTTTCCCAACGGAGTGCTTTATACTTTGTGTATCTCCGTTGTATACTTTTCTCGATATGGGTTAACCTTTTCAAGGTTCTTTGGTTTCACTCGTTTGTTAAAGAAGCAACTTAGTTTTACCCCTTCTCTTTCTCTTCCGTTTTGTTCCCCCGGTGCCATTCTAGATCTCGGGACGAGATCCTCTCGTAGTGGTGGAGTGTTGTAATGCCCCGTGACCGATGTGCCAGGTGTCCTCTAGTTATTCGCTGTTGTTGCCATGTCATTGCTTGCGTGTCATGCATTGCATATCATGTCATGCATTGCATATCATGTCATCATGTGCATTTCATTTGCATACATGTTTGTTTCATGCATCCGAGCATTTTCCCCGTTGTCCGTTTTGCAATCCGGCGCTTCGTTCTCCTCCGGTGGTCATTTCTACCTTCTTATCATGTGTGGGGATTAAACATTTCCGGATTGGACCGAGACTTGTCATGCGGCCTTGGTTTACTACCGGTAGACCGCCTGTCAAGTTTCGTACCATTTGGACTTCGTTTGATGCTCCAACGGTTAACCGAGGGACCGAAAAGGCCTCGTGTGTGTTGCAGCCCAACACCCCTCCAATTTTTCCCAAAACCCACCTAACCTTGCCCCATCATCTAGAGCGTTCGATCACGATCGCGTGGCCGAAAACCGCACCTCATTTGGACTCTCCTAGCTCCCTCTACCTATAAATATGTGCTCTCCTCCGAATTTTTCGCGCAGTCCAACCCTAGATCCAACTCCCTCCGCATCGCCGGACATGTCCGCCCGCCGGCGGACCCGTCCATCTCGCTGGCCACCTCACTCCAGCCAACCCCGCGCCGCCACGTCACCGCCTCCGCCGCCTCAGCCAATCCCGCGCCGCCACCTCACCCTCCTCTCTCTCCTCCCCGCCGCCAGGCCCGCCAGGCCCACGGCCGGCCCGCGCCTCGCCGCTCCGGGCCGCGCGCTTCCCTCCGCCGCCTGGGCGCCCGAGCCGCCGCCCACGCCCGCGCGCCTTCGCCGCCGGCCGCCGCGCCCCGCCGCCTCGCACCTCGCCGCCCTTCGTCCGGCCGCCCGCCGAAGATCGCGCCGCCGCCCGCCGGCCACCACCCCCGCCTCGTTTCGCCGCGGCCGTGCGCCGCCTCGACTTCCTCGTGGCGCCACAGGAGCCGTCCCCGCCTCCACGCTCCATTCCGGCCATCTTCTTCCACTCCGGCCGCCATCTCCGTTGTCTCCGGCGAGATCCCGTGGATCGGGATCAGATCCACCACTCCCTCCATCCAAACGCCTCCCCATGTCCCGGATCTAGCCATCCCGCACCACCTCATCCCGCGTTGACTTTTCGCGGAGGTAAATTTCTTCTAAGTCCTGAGAATTGCAGATCCATGTGCCTATGTTCGAGGCCTCGTAACTTTGCATCCGTAGATCCGATTCATGCATATAGCATATCAAAATGTTCATCTCAGAGAGTACATCATTTCATTCCATTGCATCATTTTCATTCGAGTTCATCTTGATGCCTGAAAATCTGTTAGAAGAGGGCTACTTGAGTTAATTGCCAGATCTGCTACTTCATCTTAGACATTTGTCATTTTTGCCATGATTATTGTGTGCATGATATGCCCATGAGTTCTACATAGGTTTTGTTAAGGGTTTTGTCATCTTTCCAGAGGTGCAACCCATGTATTTTTGTGATGTGTGAGGTGACTAGTGCAAGCTTGCAAAGTGAGGCACTCGGTAATTCTGTTTTCAGGGACTTAGTAATTTCACTAAGTCCTGGGATTGTTTAGTTCACGATGCCTTATGTTCATGCTGTTTCCTAGTGATCCGTGCCTCTTTTGAGGATGATCAGTAAGGGAGTTTTGTTAATATTGTAGTGATCTATCCATCCATGTCTTTGCTTGCAATTATGGAGCACCCTAGCTTGAGTCAATCGAGCTCTACTTTTGCTTCGTTGTGAATCTGGGCAGATCGTCAACTTGTTTGCGATTTTGCCGATGTTGTTGTAATTGATCCGTGCATGCTATGCTATTGTTCTTGCCATATCTAGCTTGTATTTTGTGCCTTCTTAATGGATGTATGCTTTTCTTGACATGACTTGCACCGTAGTGAGTGCATCGAGCTCGTTAACATGCCTACTTGAGTTATATTTCAGCATGTGTCAGTTTTCACTAAGTCTGAAAACTGATTATGTTTTTGCTATGTTCGTGTGCTCGTTAGTATATTTTCGGATCCCTTTTGGCTCAAGGTCACTAAGGGACTTTTGTTAAGCGTGTTGAGTAGCTCCATTCCATGTTCTTCTTTGTCATAATCAGGTCCTGTAGCATGTTGTTTTGTTGCTCCGAAGAGGGCTATATGATCTGAAATTTCAGACAAGTGTTAATTTCACTAAGTCTGAGATCTGTTTACCATTTGCGTTTTTGCCATGCTTGTTTGAACCTGTTAATGGATGAATTGGCCGTGTCTCAGTGCTAGTCTTTTGTTAAGCATCATGAATTACTCCCTACCATGTATTTTGTTGCCATGTTTGGATGCTGTAGCATGTTCATTTTGTTGCATTTAGATGCCTACTTGCTGTAAATCGCAGACCGGTGCCAATTTTGAATCGCTTGCCATTTCCAAACCGTAACTCCGATTCCGGTGATCTTTATATCGTTTTCAAGAGACTTCATCTCATCTTTCCAGTGGCACACTTGGTTGTCCAAGTTGAGGCCAGGTTCATGTATTCCTTGTCCAATCATGCATATGCATCGCATACCGCATCCCGCATATCATACCATGTTCATGTGTTGGTTGTTTACTGTGTTGTGTGCTCTTTTCCGGTGTTTGATTCTTCGGGTTGGTTCTGATAACGTCGCGTTTGTGAGGACCCGTTCGACTACATCCGTTTGTCTTCTTCATGGACTCGTTCTTCTTCCTTGCGGGATTTCAGGCAAGATGATCATACCCTCGAAATCACTTCTATCTTTGCTTGCTTAGTTGCTCGCTCTTTTGCTATGCCTATGCTGCGATACCTACCACTTGCTTATCATGCCTCCTATATTGTTGAATCAAGCCTCTAACCCACCTTGTCCTAGCAAACCGTTGATTGGCTATGTTACCGCTTTGCTCAGCCCCTCTTATAGCGTTGTTAGTTGCAGGTGAAGATTGAAGTTTGTTCCTTGTTGGAACATGGAGATGCCGTTCCTTGTTGGAACATTTGTTTACTTGTTGGGATATCACTATATATCTTATTTAATTAATGCATCTATATACTTGGCAAAGGGTGGAAGGCTCGGCCTTATGCCTGGTGTTTTGTTCCACTCTTGCCGCCCTAGTTTCCGTCATATCGGTGTTATGTTCCCGGATTTTGCGTTCCTCACGCGGTTGGGCTATTATGGGAACCCCTTGACAGTTCGCCTTAAGTAAAGCTCTTCCAGCAATGCCCAACATTGGTTTTACCATTCGACCTAGCCTTTTCTTTTCCCTTGGGGGTCCGCGCCCAAGGGTCATCATTATTTTAAACCCCCCGGGCCAGTGCTCCTCTGAGTGTTGGTCCAACTGTCAGCCGATCCGGTGGCTCCAGGGGCAACTCTGGGCTGGCCTACCCGGTTGGACTCATGGTGTGCCCTGAGAAAGAGATATGTGCAGCTCCTATCGGGATTTGTCGGCACATTCGGGCGGTGTTGCTGGTTTAGTTTTACCTTGTCGAAATGTCTTGTACCGGGATACCGAGTCTGATCGGAAGTCTCGGGTGGGTCTATTCCTTCGTTGACCGTGAGAGCTTGTGATGGGCTAAGTTGGGACACCCCTGCAGGGATTTGAACTTTCGAAAGCCGTGCCCGCGGTTATGGGCAGATGGGAATTTGTTAACGTCCGGTTGTAGAAAACCCTGAAGTTGACCGTAATTAAAATGAATCAACAGCGTGTGTAACCGTGATGGTCTCTTTCCGGCGGAGTCCGGGAAGTGAACACGGTTGTTGGAGTTATGCTTGACGTAGGTTGCTATAGGATTACTTCTTGATCATACTTTTATCGACCGTGCTTTGCCTTCTCTTCGCGCTCTCATTTGCGTAGGTTAGCCACCATATATGCTAGTCGCTTGCTGCAGCTCCACCTCATACCTTTACCTTACCCATAAGCTTAAATAGTCTTGATCGCGAGGGTGCGAGATTGTTGAGTCCCCGTGGCTCACAGATACTTCCAAAACCAGTTTGCAGGTGCCGATGAGAACGTGCAGATGACGCAACCAAGCTCAGGAGGAGCTCGATGAAGATCTTGTCCTTTGTGTTGTTTCGTTCTAGTTGATCAGTAGTGGAGCCCAGTTGGGGTCGATCGGGGGCCTTTGTCGCATTTGGGGTTCTTCTTTTATTTTGGCTCCGTAGTCGGGCCTTGATTGTATTTGGATGATGTAATGCCTTATTCTTGTAATTGTGTGAAGTGGCGATTGTAAGCCAACTATGTATCTCTTTCCCTTATGTATTACATGGGTTGTGTGAAGATTACCTCACTTGCGACATTGCTTTCAATGCGGTTATGCCTCTAAGTCGTGCTTCGACACGTGTGAGATATAGCCGCATCGAGGGCGTTACACAAAAGGTTCGTCGTAAAGGGTTACATCGATGCAAGTTTTGACACTGATCCAAATGACTCTAAGTCTCAATCTGGATACATATTGAAAGTGGGAGCAATTAGCTAGAGTAGCTCCATGCAGAGCATTGTTGACATAGAAATTTGCAAAATACATGCGGATCTGAATGTGGCAGACCCGTTGACTAAACTTCTCTCACAAGCAAAACATGATCACTTTTTGGGTCTTAATCACATAGCGATGTGAACTAGATTATTGAATCTAGTAAACCCTTTGGGTGTTAGTCACATGGAGATGTGAACCAATCACATAAAGATGTGAACTATTGATGTTAAATCACATGGCGATGTGATCTAGATTATTGACTCTAGTGCAAGTGGGAGACTGAAGGAAATATGCCCTAGAGGCAATAATAAAGTTATTATTTATTTCCTTATATCATGATAAATGTTTATTATTCATGCTAGAATTGTATTAACCGGAAACATAATACATGTGTGAATACATAGACAAACAGAGTGTCACTAGTATGCCTCTACTTGACTAGCTCGTTAATCAAAGATGGTTATGTTTCCTAACCATGGACAAAGAGTTGTTATTTGATTAACGGGATCACATCATTAGTTGAATGATCTGATTGACATGACCCATTCCATTAGTTTAGCACCCGATCGTTTAGTATGTTGCTATTGCTTTCTTCATGACTTATACATGTTCCTACGACTGTGAGATTATGCAACTCCCGTTTGCCGGAGGAACACTTTGTGTGCTACCAAACGTCACAACGTAACTGGGTGAAATCGGGATTTTACCGGAGTACCGGGAGGTTACCGGAACCCCCCGGGAGATATATGGGCCTTAGTGGGCCTTAGTGGAAAAGAGAAGAGGCAGCCAGAGATGGGCCGCGCGCCCCTCCCCTCCCTTGGTCCGAATAGGACAAGGAGAGGGGGCCGGCCCCCCTTCCTCTTTTCCCCCCTCCGCGAATCCTATTCCAACTAGGATTGGAGGGGGGGATCCTACTCCCGGAGGGAGTATGACTCCTCCTGGCGCGCCTCTCCTAGGCCAGCCGCACCCCCCCCTTAAGCCTTTATATACGGAGGCAGGGGCACCCCAGAGGAACACAAGTTGATCCACGTGATTATATTCTTAGCCGTGTGCGGCGCCCCCTGTCAACATAGTCCTCGATAATATTGTAGCGGTGCTTAGGCGAAGCCCTGCGACAGTAGTACATCAAGATCGTCACCACGCCGTCGTGCTGACGGAACTCCTCCCTGAAGCTTTGCTGGATCGGAGCCCGGGGAGCGTCATCGAGCTGAACGTGTGCCAAGAACTCGGAGGTGCCGGAGTAACGGTGCTTGGATCGGTTGGACCGGGAAGACGTACGACAATTTCCTCTACGTTGTGTCTACGCTTCCGCTTCGGTCTACGAGGGTACGTAGACAACACTCTCCCCTCTCGTTGCTATGCATCACCATGATCTTGCGTGTGCGTAGGAATTTTTTTTAAATTACTACGTTCCCCATCAGTACCCATCACCTAGTTAATTTGAACAGCAATAAGTCATCAATGATGTTTTAGTTTAATGGGCATATTGCAAATTTATCTTAGACACGGATAAATATATTGTAACTTAAGCAAAGAATTTCCAAAATATAGGCGAGGAACCATGTGAAGATATTATGGAGAAAACTTACCATCTGTGGATGACTTTCTATAGGTGTTCTCCAAGAACTCGACGAAAGAATGATCATTGTGAGTAAGCATCACTGGTCGAAAGAAATGTCAAAGTTGCTAACTGTTATCATTAAAAGATTTTGCAACTTCTCCATACATGTTCTGCATGTAAATCAATGTCAGATGAAGAGTAGTACATTACATTGTTGAAATAATTCGTGCCTCTTATGCTCACAGCTACCGAACAAGAGCAATCGCACTACCTCTGAATCTTTTTCTGATCACATCTTTGAAAGGTTGTTTGTATCTAACAGGATTCCTACAAGCTGAGGGCAAACCCACAGAACATAATCAGGCGTGCCAGTTTAATTACGCACAATGGTAGGTAAAACAGCTAGAAAATATACCAACCAGAAGTTTACTTATATCCAGGCCCTGATTTGGTCATTGGCGAGGACTGTGCAAACTGAGCCCGCCTAGAAGACAAAAACAAGCATGGCTATGAAGTAAATGTTGTAACCATATGAAGTACAAGTATACGATATTACCTCACCATTTGATCTTAAAACATGGCCGCCCACCACCACGATGGTGGCCCGCTAATCCGTTGTATTTTTAGTCTACACTTCTATACAAGAGCAATTCTTGAACCACTTTATGGGCACAACATAAACTAAACGTATACCTTAATCTCTCCAGAAACTAAGTAAACATTATACTACAGATTATAAAATGAGTCGCCAATGGTTGGCACTCCCGAGATCTCCAAACTCATATGAAGTGACATCATCAATTCAGTTAATAATTGAACCCACAAGATCTCTCATGACATTTAGACCACTGTGTAATCAGAAACATAAAGAAAAATGAATCAACGATGAAGCTTACTTTCAGACTGCAGTGGCTCGATTTGAAGGAAGGGCGGGACAGGCGGCCAGGGGAGACGTTGTCATTGGCGGAACAGGGGGATAGCGGGGCGACATCTCAGAGTACAGAGATGGGCAGCTCCTCACCTGTGTATAGAGAGAAGGCACCGCGAGCCAAACGACGGCGTGTCAGCGTAAAGCAGACATGGCCACCCACAAAGGCGGGATCCCACCATAGGCGGACGCACTCAGAGCAGGGCCAGAGGTGTGTCGATCCGGTGATCCCGGATACGATGCGGCTGAGCGAGAGCAGGGAGGACGAGTCGATGGCAAAGCGCGAACGATCCACTGCCAGCGAACGACAATGGAGGAGAAAGCCACACGGTATGGACGCATGGGCCGGGCACATCACAACCAACGCGATCGCGACAAGGAGCGAGAGCTGCGCGGTGGCTACTGGGAATCTTCCCTGCGGCAGGATTGTGAGCACCTCTCACCTTCGCTTGCCCTCCTCGTGCTCATAGCTAGATGCCCCCCTTCAGTGAGGAATGTGGGGGAGGGAGACGATGTCTTTGGGGGATTGTGGGAGTGGATTAGGAGATGCTTGGGTGGATCGTGGGTGCGTCACGAGCGTCATGACTCAAGAGATGGAGGGGTTCGAGATCGAGGAGGTTGGGAGAAGACGGGGTCGTGGGACGCGGGTATTTCAGTTTTCCGTTTTTATTTTTCAGTTTTCAACGCACGAAGCAAGAGAGGGGCGGAAGCGAGCCCGATCTTTTCCTAGCGATTTTTTCGGCGCGGGATCTCTCGAGGGGAGGATGAAAGGAGGTCGAATCATCACGACGTTTGATTCTGCTTTAATAATAGAGATATGTGTACAAGAGATGGCTCAGTTTGACATGTACTCAAATATTTACCCATATGTTTGTGCCTGGGATGGTCTAGCTTGACATGTACCCATATATTTGTGCCTGGGATGGTCTAGCTTGACATGTACTCAAATATTTGTGCCCAGGATGGTCTAGTTTGAGATGTAACTGAAGGGGATGGCTCAATTTTCTCAGCACACAATATCTGTGATAGATATTGAGATACTTTTTGTTGACCGATGTGTTCAGTTTTCTTGTATAATTAGTGATGGGATAGAACAGAGGAGGCATCAACGCTGTCAGGATTTGAAAAATACTCTTATTTATTAATGACAAAACGATGGGATACGAGAAAGGTGAGGTGGTTACTGTAAAAGTCAAGTTCTATGCCATTGTCAGGTTTTTTCATAAAATGTACATCAGGCTGGCCATAGTGAGAGTAACATAACCGGTAACATGCACTTGGGACTAGCAAACATGCTTATGTGGCACACAATTAAATAAGAGAGAGAGGGTTAAAGTAACATAAATAGATACCGTATCATGTTAAATGCTATGCTACTTTGTGTCATGCATGGCAATAAATATGGTCAACTATGATACTACTTTATGATACTATACACTATAGAGGTAGTATCATATGCATGATACTAGTATATGTTACTCCCCACTAGCCTCATGTCGCCTGTGATATCTCCACCTGGATCTGGGCCACTCATCTCCAACTCCAATCCAATGTTCCATGTTCCTTTTTCTATTTTTGCACCCAATACCCAGATTCTATATACTAATCCCTCCCGTATATATATGTGCCTATACGGTGATCATGTGTAGGGATAAGGCCTAACTGCTCATATAATCTCAATTATTATTTTAAGATAATATAAATGTTTGGACAAAAAAATCCTTTACAAGTTTTTAAAGGGGGTGCACGGAGGCAAATGTCTCGAATGTGTGTTGATAAAAAGATGACGAATAATCATTGATCAATTTCATCTTTTCTGGCTCTTGCTTCTGTATATAACGCCATGGCCTTGTCCATGACCTTGGCATCCAATAGAAGCTGCGTTCTTTTCTTGCTGCAAGGATGAGTAGACATGTACTCTTTCAACGGTGATGAATTCCCACCGACCTTTCCGAGCTTCTCGTAGACCTTAGGGGCAATGCGTGGATCAAAACCAGCGGAAGCGAGCAGCATGATTCCAATGTGATCCGCCTCTATCTCCATCCTACATAGGATATATAGGCAACATGTATTTATCATGCATGGAGAATAACTTTTACAAGGAAAAATAGTTGTAAATCAGCATGAACGATATATATGATGTGAAACCGAGTATATACTTTCGTGAGAAAGGCAGGCTGAGGAGGTATTCGGTCAGCTTATCAATAAGGTCCGGCGCATCGATAAAGATGAGCAGGAAAACCGTGAGCATGAAAATCCACATGTGCTTGGTGAGCTTCTCTGCGGCGTGCCTTGCAATGGCGTGCGCAACCTACAAGCAAAATTACACAAGATGCCAAGTTACAAGGGAATCCACCGTCCGGCCGGCTGCTAGGAGACGGTACAAATAACCACTCAATATAATCTAGCTAGCACGGTATGTACATACCTCGTGGCCTAGCACCGCGGCGATCTCAGCGTCGGTGTTGAACTTGTCGAGCAGGCCGGTGTAGACTATGATCTTGCCACCGGGTGCGCACATGGCATTCACTTGCTTATTGTCGACCACGATCACCTCCCACTTGAACCCGTCGAGATGCTTGATCATTGCCTGCGACGCTCCAACTGGAGCCTTCTTCTTCGGGCTCAGCGCCGCGTCGCCGGCGCATGTTTCTCCGTCAAGGAGCTTATCGTCCTCGTGGCCGGCGAGGCTGCGTCGGGCGGCGCGGATGATCTCCGCGGCGATGCTGTTGACACGGACGAAATCAGGGTGGGACGGAGCGAGGACCTTGTCGCCCAGCTCCTTCTTCTCGTTGTTGAACTGCGACTCGCCGAGCTCAAGCTCTCCCGAGTGCGTGAGGACGACGAAGTGGCGGCGGTTTGTGTAGGGCACGGTCTCGAAGGTGCCGTAGCAGATGGTTACCACCACACCGCCGACGATGACGACCCCCGCGATGACTATCTGGACTTTCACCTCGTTAGAACTTCTTGGTCGCCTGGAGGAGTAGTACCGTGGGCGTGGGACCGCTGGTGCCTGCGGCGACGGCGGTGGTCGACGGACGAGAGAGTCACGGCCGGGCGATTTCAGGGCCTCGTGAGATCGCCGCGTTGAAGGCGCGTGGTAGTAGCGCCTGGCGGTCGGCGGCTGCGGAACAGTCGTTCGGGCGGCGGGCTTGGGCCGGAGTAGCCCGGACAGCGCGGGGCGCAGATTCCTGATCAAGGCGCTCATGTTCTCTCAGCTAGTCTTGGGGATGGGCGCTCTTGGATCCGTGTCGTACTAGCGTCTACGTCGTGGCGTGCTCGACAGGTTGCCATGGTTTATTAGGGTTGCGATCTCGGTCAAGTCTGCGATCAGCAATGCTACATCGACGGAGATTTACAGAGTTTTACAAGGTGAGATTGAGCTGGCAATTTGTGATTGGACTAAGGGGAGGGAGGGGGCCCACCCACCTGAAAATCAGGGGGGTATGTTTAGTTGGTTAGAAAGGAGCGTGTAAAGGCATGTAAGACCCCGTACTTTTAGCATTTTTGGTCTGCGATCGAGGGAGATTAAGTCGTTAAGTTTTCTTTTGTCCAAAAAAAAAAGTCGTTAAGTTTTCTCGCATAGGAAGGAGTCTCTCCTCCGATTCTAGCTAGCTAGTACCATAGGAGTCAAAATTTCAACCAAAATCAGAAATTCCGGTGATTTCGGTCGGCGTCAAAATATACGTAGCCTTGGAATTTTGAGCCAACTTTAAACTAATTTCAACCCAAATTCAAATTCAATCAAAATCCATTTAAATTATGTGAATTTCGATACATGGAATCCCCCCTCCCCAAAAAAATAAATCTCTGAAATTTCAAAACTTGGGTGAGGTCCGATTTTTTTTCTTACTGGATTTTTCAACCTTCACTACCGAAAAAATGTTTTACTCCAAGTGCGTGGCAGCTCGCCGAGTTCTTTTCCGCGGGCACTCGTCGAATAAGTACTCCCTCCATCCTAAAGTAAGTGACTCAGCTTTGTACTAATTTTAGTATAAAATCGAGTCATTTATTTTTGGACGGAGGGAGTATTTGCTTATTTGGCGAGTGCTTCCCAAAATAAACCCGGCAAAAGTAAGACACTTGGAACCTACCAAGTGTTGCCAGGTACGCCACCAAATCTCTACTTCTAAGGGAGCAGTTGGTAGTCTCGCTTCCAGGTTTTTTTTCGTTCTAAAAAAATCTACGAAATTTCGTAGGTTAACCAGGGACAACTCCCACCTTCCAGGTTTTTTTTGTCCCACCTCTCATGGTTTTTTTTGGTACCTCGTCCCACCTCACACTAAGCCGCCACGAACCGCAAAAACCGCCTACCTTAGCCAAATCAACAAATCTCTCTCATTAATGCAATTTTCTTTAGGAAACAAATAATATATTCTTTCCTACCTTAGCCAAATCAACGGATCTATTCTATTAATGCAATTTGCTTTAGCAAACAAATAATACTTTCCTACCTTAGCCAAATCAACGGATCTCTCCCATTAATGCAATTTGCTTTAGCAAACAAATAATAGATTATTTCCTACCTTAGCCAAATCTACGAAATCTCTCTCATTAATGCAATTTGCTTTAGGAAACAAATAATAGATGGAAACAAATAATCTCTAATCTCTAATAATTTCTACTCCTAATGAAGCAGTTGGTAGTCTCCTCCCACCTTCCATGATTTTTTTGGTACCTCCTCCCACCTTCGCTGGTTTTTTTCGTAGATTTTTTTCGTCCCCTCCCCTCACTTCATCGGTTTATTTTCGCGTCACCCTCTCACACAACGAAAGAAATCTAAACAGATCAGAACTTTCCATACTGGCGCAAGTTATTTAGTAATGTAGAATCAATCACGAACAATCTCTAAAGATCAAATCTAAATTAATTAACCTTACCTTAAATCACTCAATTACATTAATTAGAAAACAAATAATTGATTTTCAAAAAATCGCTCAATCACGTAAACCTTACCTTAACTCACGGATGGTAATCAATCTCCAAACAAAGGAAACAATACATCGAGGGAGCAGTAAATAAACTCCCTTTCTTATGACATGTATATGACCTTTCCTTCCCTCTACGTTGTCGAGCGTTCTTGATTCTCGAGGCCGATCCTTGGGCTGCGTCACTGGGTCGCGACGGTGCTGGAGGACGAGGATGACGAGGCCGGGTGCTGCGGCACCGCGTTGGCCGCGACCGGTGAAGGGGGCAAAGAAGGGCGGCTTCCCTGGCCCTGGCCATGGCCGTGACCCTGGGAGTTGGTGCGGTGGAAATGGCACTTGAAGGACACGGCGTGGGTGGCCGATGCGCAGACGTGCTTGGAAGCGGGCCCGTGGCCCGTGCCGGACGGCGCCGACGCCGACCCGGGCCACCTCCTCCGCGTATTCTTGGAGCTGTGGCTGGCCGATTTACATGAAATTAATTCCCTCAGTTGTGGTGGCAAATATAATACACATAATCCATATTGTTATGTACTAGCGTGTGTGTGTGAAATAGATGAATTATGGTCCCGTACCCAATAAGATGGATATGTGTGTGTGTTAGAGAGAGAGAGAGAGGGAGAGGGGGAGAGAGTGAGGAAGAGGGAGGCCGAGTGTGTGTGTGACGAATTGATGGTAAAAAAGGTCGCCAATGTCATTTGATATGTATGAGAATATTAATATTAAACTTTTAAAGTTAATATGGCCCCGTTGCAACGCACGGGTGTTCTTCTAGTACACTTAGCAATGGACTAACAATCTGCAAAGTACGTGAAAAATGTAGCAGCCCTACTTAATGGTAATGTATCCTATATATACCTTTTTTTTTGCGGGAACCCTATATATACCTAAAAGAGGAGCCAAAGTCTTTTCTAGCGGAGCATGTACCGGGTAAACATCTGCCTTTCATTAGCTTCAAGGTCCTTGCTTTTTGGACTCATATGCTTGTGGATTTGCTTTGCCTTTTACGTGGTATAGAAAATGAATGTCACATAAGAGGAGGGTCCCATCTCCTTTTGTGCCAGAGAGAAGGACGTAATGTGCATGGATGACTCTGCCATTATCCATCCCTCTCCCATGGAAAATTGTAGCATTAATTTTCTTTGTGTTTTCCGCATCTGTTAAACCAGAATTTGGTTTTTGATTTTTTTTAATATTTGGAATCTGGAACTGTAGATATAATGCGGACCGAAATATGAAATTGAAATGCAACTATATATATAATGTGGGATAAAAATATGAAATTAAAATTGAAATTTCTAGACCGCGTCCATTTGAATTTCCAAACCAATTTCAGTACCACGTCCATTTCATCTCCCACATATTTTAATTAATGCGAGGTTGAAATATGAAAAATGAATTTTCACCTCACTATATCGTTCAGCCGTGTACCTTGGTCTATTCTTTATCTATAAGAGGACCCGGTGACCCATGTGGGTAGGGGACAGAACAAGGTAGCTCACACACTTGCTCAAATGGGTAGATTATCTACTCGTACGACTTGTTTGACGTATAAATTTATTGCCTAGTCTCTTTCATCAGATCGGTCTTTTAGTTGCATTACCTAGAGCATGCGCTTTTACATGGTATTAGAGCCAAGAGGTCTTGAGTTCAAGGCCCGGCTGGCGCAATTAAATTGTAGCCCACTTTAGATTCACGTTTAGGCCGGAAGGAGCCACACATGAGGAGTGTTGACGTATAAATGTATTGCCTAGTCTCTTCCATAAGGTCGGCTGTTTAGTTGCATTGACTAAAGCATGCACTTCTACTGAACCAGATGAGATTAGCAATCTTTGTCAAGAGGATTGTAAAGAACCACCTTGGTTAATGAAATTCTATATTTACACAAAAAAGAAAACCATTCATCTAATGTGTAACTTTGTGAGGAATAGCATCAAGAACAACATCAAGATCATCACAAGGCTCGGAGGTGAAACGATTATCAAACTGTTGAACCATACCTTTGATTTCGCCTTGTGAGTCGCAAGAAGAACCATCATCACGCAGTAGAGGATCAAGTATTGGAGTTAATCATGACATGTAATTCTGTGGCCGGCTTGGACTAGGAGACAGTAATCGTGTAGAAATAGTATTGGCTAAGTTAACTAATACTACTACTTGAAATAGTATTGGCCATTTCCAAAAAACTAATACTACTACTTGAAGCTTATTTTCACTCGAAAGGAAAACACGATAGTCCAGTCCAGTCCAGAGGCACGGCCCAACCCCGCACCTTTCCCCTCCTCTCCCAAGGAAATCTCCAAGCTCTAGTGCCTTCCCCGTCATGGCGGCCGGACCACAGCGCTCCTCCCCTCCTCCACCGCCACCCATGCCGCCTGGACGCCGCCACCGCGACGACCAACCAGAGCGCTGCGTTGAAGACTCTGACTCCAAACGCCCCGAGGAAGATCAACAAACAGCCACTCCAAACCCTGGACCATCCCCAGCGCAATACACCGATGAAGATCAGCCTGCACCTCAACAAATGCCCACTTCTAACCCTGGACCCTCCCCAGCGCATGATTTGCAGCTGGCTCAAAGGTATGTGCTTTTTATCGGAGCTATTTGTGCCAATGCCGCTGAAACCATCACGCATGGCATGAATTGAAAAAAAAAAACTCAAGTTGGCGTTACATCCGTACTGGCCGATGGCGGCGGCGTCCGTGGACATCGTTTCCTTCATGAAGGCGCCATGGCGGTGCTCCCGCCCCTCTCATGTGACTCCGGGTGAAAACTTGATCTACGGATCGGATAATGGCGGCTTTCCGTAGGTGTCCCCTTCTAGGAGGCACTGTCTTGGAGTCCCTGCTCGGTCATGGACCGTCTCAACCCTCCTCGTTTCTTCGTTGATGTCTCCGTCCTCTCCAAGTGGTTATCCTTCGTCATCTTTAGTTTGCTTGGTAGGCGATGGCATTGAGGGACGGTGCCCGATACCTTTGTATCTTGTTTTGGGTGTGTGGGTTGTGTGCGGTGGTGATGTGTGTTGTATCGGTTTGTCCGGATGTTTGTGATGATAGTTGCTTTATAATATAAAGCGGGGGAAACCCTTTTTTGGTTGATGAGATACATGCATAGCTGCCACCAACCATCATTCATCAATGGACACGGGTTTCCAATAAAACAGTGCATAGCTAGCTGCCATCATCCATCGATGGACGGGTTTCAGCTCGATTGATGGTTTCGAATTGGTTCAACTACTTGGATATTGGAGCGGGTGAACTTATTTTGCAATGCATGAATTAGCTAGCAAAGTTTGTTCGTGTCCCACTTTATTTCATATTTCTGCTGATCTTAGGTGAAATCAAACTTTTTGTGTTCCACTTCAGGTGTGACGTGACAGATATCTTGGAAGAATTGGAGCTCAACGCTACTCCCTCGTTGTCTTCATGCGTTTCTTCTTTGGCGCCTACTGGTTTACTTATTAAATATTTTGTCAGAGTTGATAAGGAGGGATTTTTCCATATATATCCTGATCGAGGTGGACCATTTCAGAGTTTACAGGAAGCTCAGCAAGCTATTGACTCGTATCAATGTTGTTGGGCGCAAAAACTTGTAAGGCCTATCAACTTCCTTAGATTTCTGTTTCAGTCTGTGTGTGTTCTCACTTAGATAACGAGGCTACATTAATATTAATGTTTTGGGTATTTCTTAAAGTTAAGGGATGTTTTCTGTTACTGTTGTAAAAAAGTTGAAACAGTAAGCATATCTGAAAATTCAGAAGATATATTTTTAACCTGACTCTTAATTTGTACAATTGGGTAGCTAATAAATATCTTTCCCACATTCCCATGATAAATATGGCGCTAGCTAGAACAATGTGTTTTTAGCTAAACACACTTATTTGGGGATCCAGAAACAAAAGATTGATTTTACTTTTCACGGAAAAAAATGCGCTGAGAACTTAGTCTTATAAGCATGTAGGTAGTTCAGTTTTGTTGTGCCTTTTGTTGCTTATTACTACGTAGCATGAGTTGTGTCATTACCAGTGCTCTATATGTCAACTAGGTGCATGGATGGACTTTCATCTCATGAGAGAGGTCTGTGCGGTATGCTTTACACTGGCCTCATGATGGCACAAGGAGAAATTCTGCAGAAGCCTTTGCTGCCATGAAGCCCCGTCGCCCTGTCCGAGAAGTTGTTAAAGCTCTATTGGACAAGTACAACGAGGACAATGGTCGTTTGGGGGTATGCTCTATCCCTCGCCCACTCTCTCTTGACTTTCTTGTTTGCATGATTCAAGTGCCATCATATTCATGTCCTTACTCCGTACTCAATTTTAGGATCTTGCATATGAACTAGAAGAAATAGTGAGATATAAACCATGTTTTGACGGAAAAGGCTGTCCTTACTCCGTCAAAACATGGTTTATATCTTCTTAGCACATTTCTCTTATATTCAGTGTACAGCCGCAATGATGGAAAATAAGAGAATATATTCAGTGTACATAAGAGGATCTTGCATATGAACTAGAAGAAATGCGCTGTACACTGAATATAAGAGAATATATTTTCATAGCTTCTTAGCACATTTCTCTTATATTCAGTGTACAGCCGCACTGCGCTGCTTGCATTGGCTCCAAACCCCTTCTGGTGACGCACGGCAGCACCACGATGAGCTTCAGTACCTGCCTCACCAAGGCTATCCGTCTATAGTGTTCGTTTTTAAGAGCAGCTTGGTTCGTGCAGGAAAAAAACCTTTTCCATCTATATGCCACCTCCGAAACATTTTCCGTCCATATAGGAATACAATGCAAATATTTTTCTGTAACTAAAAGTAGGTTGGTTCTATTCTCACCACATGGGATCCAAGGCATGCTCGTTTCCCAGTGGAGACGAACTAGTACTTCTCCAACGCCCTGGCCCCCTCCCCTTTAAACCATGGAAGCTCACTTTAGTTTCTTAGCTCCGGCTCCATGCCTGGCGAGATTTGACTTCTCTGGCGGCCACACCTCTCTTTGCGGCACCGTCGGGCAGCACCGGCACGATACGGGGGCAGTTCCTCCTGATCTTCATAACCTCTTTGATGGCCAATACAGCAACGAGGCAGATGATCCCCCAGCGGCATGGTCACCGGTGTGAGACAATAGATATCATCACGACGCTCGTGGTCACGCTACTAACTACCATTGTCATCCTTGCCATTGGATATGCCCAATCAAAGAGAAGTAATACCTTTTACGGATTTGCTAGTTCTTGTCTTGAGAATTAACAAAGTCTAATAAAGGCGGAATATTTTTTTAGTGAGAGATGGCATTCCCGTCTATATTGAGGCATATGTAGTTACTTAGTCAATATCAACACCTGGCTTAGTCTCTCAGAGGTGCTCATACAGGTATGGTGTGCGTGCATTCATAGGGGTGAGTGTAGTATCTTTTTTTTTTGAATAGTTAGGATTGCTTACCACATGTGTCACGTGGTGGGCGTATGTGTCTATTTGTGAGCTTCTATGTCTATATTACGTTTCTAAAAGAATCTCATCTAACTCCCACACCATTTAATTAATCGGATAAGAAAATCTTCACCAATCTCATGTAAAATCTCATCTAACTCCCACACCATTTAATTAATCGGATAAGAAAATCTTCACCAACCAGGGATTCTTATACTGATTAGTGAATAGTTGTTGCTGCTTTTAGCCCTCGTTTCCGTGAGAACTTGTTCAGAGTGTAGAAAAGGAAATTATGTGGCTATAGAAGCATATATGCCATTCAGTAAAACACCAAAGAAAAATAACTTTGAAATCTATATATTTATTGACCGTGCACCTATTCCATCTGCCAAGTAACTTCTGTGGGGTCATCCCGATCAGAAGTTTATCCAGCCAAAGAAAAATTAATTTTATCCAAACTTTATTTCATTTATTATGTTCTCTCACATTTTTTCATTGTATTAATACATGAGGATTTTTTTTGTTTCTCTTGTTTATTTTGAAAGTGAGTACCAGTTTTGAATAGGCATTATCTTTGACCATTTGATAGTGAGTTGAAAGAATATTTTCTCATTTCCAAGTTCCTCGCTACCCCCACTCCTGTTTGAAGACTATCTATTCCTTTTGTGAATTCTCTTCATGTTCTGAAGAGGAGGTTTCTGCACCCTATTATCCTTCATGTCCTTTATTCAAAAATTAATTTGATGCCTGGCTGATTAGTGCTGAACCAGATCTAGCACAAAATCACATTTTACAGCATTACCATTATGAGTATGTTTATACAGTTGTTGAGTACTTTTAATCGAATCAGCAGATTGTCTCGTCTACCCTTTGTGTATTAGTTATCCTTCCTTATGGTGTTTTGATTGAATAGAAGCCGATCAGCAGCCTTTGTTGTTGGTCCGCTCTAATCCCAACCCTTTGTATGATATTTTTGTCATCTAGATTTTCATAGATGGTTATGTTGTATGTTCATATTCATATGTTGGCTCGGAGATCCCTTTTGTGGCTTCTACTTTATCATGAAGATTGTCGACAAGGATTGAGAAGACAAATTGCTTGCTAATTAGATTTCCACAGATGGTTATGTTGTATGTTCATATTCATATGTTGGCTCGCAGATCCCTTTTCTGGCTTCTACTTTATCATGAAGATTGTCGACAAGGATTGATAAGAGATAATTGCTTATTAATTGCTCATGTGTTTTTCATCTCAGTGCTTCTCGGTGCCCTTCATAAAGAACTTCCTCCCCGGGTTGTCTATCAAATGTCCAGTTGGAAATATCAGTCTACAGGCCCGTCTGATAAAATTAACCTTTAACAACCAACTGGATGATTAGCTGCTCCATCATGCTACATACGCCTCTTTGTTGAGTGTTTTTCCCTGTTTTCTTAGAGAGTGCTACCTTTGCAATGGTTTGGCCATAAATCTGTAACTGTTGTCCGCACAAGTAGTACTGCTAATTTTCCCTTTTTATGGCGATTTATGCTTTCCGTACGCAAGTATTTTATTTGCAGTTTTGCATTAGCAAAATACTTAACTTCAGTGGGAGACATTCACTGTTTTTCAGATTTGATGGAAAAACAAAAAATATGTCGTCAATTGGCGTAATTTTATAACCGTTCTCGTCATCTGAATAACATCCGAAATGGCTAATCCGATCGGTTTTGCTGCTTGTGTAGAACCGACGACAAGCTTGTTGGCGGGCATCTGGCAGGGTCGGTGAACATCCTCTACATGTACAACACCAGCTCAGGTAATTATTAGAACCCTGTCAGTTAGGTAAGCTCTTGTGATCATTGAAAGGGAGGGGGGATTAAGGTGTTTCCATCAACAACTATTTATTGGTCGAGTGGACTCAGAACTGGATTCGTACTGACAAATCAGGGTTGGCATCATAATAACAAGCATGGTCACCTTAAGTCTCAACTCTGAGCCTCCTCTTGGAAAAAATGCCTGCATTCCAAACAAGTCCATTTACAGACTCTAAGCCTCCTCTATGAGCACCAAGTAGACACTCTCTTTGCTATGTTTTGGCACAAAGAGCCAGACATCAAGTACTACGTGTTCTCAGGACAATCTCACCCTGCATGGAAACAACAATTCATCCTAGCTTAGTCTCAGCTCATCATGAAGAAAATACTTTAATCTTATGAAGTTAAGCTTACTGTAGTAGTCCTCTTGTCCCGAAACCCCCAGTCTGGTTCTTGAACGGACCGCAATTCCACGTACTGTTGGATGAAAAGCTCCATTGAGCAATCCCATGGAACATGTTGTCTCAGGAAGAGATAATACGAATGGACTCTTTGGTTCAAAGAAATTCCATAGAAATTTTGGAGGGTTTCATTTCTTAGAAGATTTTCCTGTAGGCTTTGTTTGGTATGTAGGATTAGAAACCACCGGAGCTATCCATATGGTCTCTTTGCATGCAATTCTACAAAAAAAAAAATCATTGCTTTTGTGATAACTATGCCATGCACCTAATGTTGTAGAAAATTCCAAAAGAACAATCTAAGTGAGGATAAGGTGGTTTATGTTGGGGTCCGAGAAAGCAACTTGACATGCCAATCCTAAGCAACCAAACAATTTTGATTACAAAATCATGTGTTTTCTATTCCTATATAGGATTCAATATGCCATGTCATTCTAACCTGTGATTTTCCACTTCTTGTGTTTATAGAATCATGCGAACCAAATAAGCCCAAAATATTTTGTTAGATGTCGTCCACTTCTGAGACAATCGACCAAAAGAAAAACAGATATCGCCAACCATGTGAATGTGGATATCTCCGGCATACCCACCTTTCTCTCAAATGAAATGCACCTTATAAGCTATACTTATAAGTATACTTTTAAGTAGGTTTTAGAGATGTTTAGAAAAAATAGTACTATGCTTTGGCACAAAGCAAGTTGTATCTCCATACTACACAACTCCCACTTTTTATTGTTTTTTTAACAGAAAAGACGCTCATTTATTCTAACCGAGTATCTGTGCTTTTAACCTTATCTTTTCAACACCACTACTAATGCTTTAATGCCATCCGCACCCTGTATATGAAAATGATTAATTTGCCTTGTGTAAGCCCAATTTTCTTTCATCGCCATTCTTTACCACTCTCATACTTAGTTATACTCAATCAGATTCATTGAACTCGCTTTTACAATATTACTTGTTTTTCTTAGAGCTCTATAATCTACTGTAGTTGGCCATTCAATTACAAGCACATATATTTTTAGTTCTTCATCTTCCTTTACTACTTCACTCTTTTCATGAGCTTCACCAGCCATTTTACAGAATATAAAATGTTGTTTTCTTATGCATTTTAATTACCTTTACAGTTGTAACTTTGTGATGATACAAACGGAAGTTGCACATATTTTCCTATTTATACTATTGTTCTATCCATGCTTAAAATATAACAAATCATGTTCTGTTCATACTACTTAACAGTCAGCAGTTTACTTATCTTACAAATACCAATTATATTCCCCTTCTCACTGTGTACCAGATAGATCAACACCTGATCTGTTGTTATTTTTCTCCTACCACTTATGAAATTTCTACTTTATCTTTTCTAGCTTACCATTTTTTCATTCGTTTGTTCTCTGTTCATACACTAAGCTGTACATACTCAAATCGTCAATTGCACACCAGAAATATTGACTTCTCTTTGCTCTTTCATGAGCCATTTTACTTGACCATTAATGTTGGGTCCTCAAGACGTGTTATTCAGATAACAGTACTTTGCTAACACCATTAATATCATTAATATCCATAGAACACGCTCTTATCTTCCATATCACACAACAATTTCTGTCCATGTAAATAACTTACTTTCTTCTACCAGTATTTTCAGGTTAACTATACTGAAGAGAACTTGCAGGACTACATTGATCCAAACAATGATACACTCATGGTCAGACTTGCAGACCGCCATCTGCTCGCCGAATGTTGCATCATGCTAGGAATTGACAAAAGGGCCACTATAACCACCAACTGGCCTGAGTTTCGTCGCCGCGCCAACATTCGCAAGGGAGACATCTGTGCATTTCGTTTCAGGATAACTTCAAAGCGCCGCCTGGTCCTCACCGTGCACTGCCTCTAGATGCACCATCGAAGATGATGCAGTCCCTGTGTTAATATAATCTAGCACTAAGTACTCATAATTATGTTATATCCTGTGATAACCTATTGGTTGCTTTTGGGTCCTCTTATCACATGCTTTTCAAGACACTAAACCTACGCTGCTTCTTATGTTAAGTGCACTATTGTCAGTCAGATGTTTCATGTTGAGATCCATAATGAGCTTTCTTTGTAAAGTATATATTTCTATTTTTGCTGCTAAGTTTCTTAGCTAAAGCAATCATCCCAAATGCTAATTAGAATAGAAAAGAGTGTTAAAGGGGCGAGTACAACCAGAGCTCCCCCTCAAGAGGCGCGCCACGGGCGCGCCCGAACACCTAGTTAGTGTTGAAGTGGTGGAGCAACCCAGTGTAGACTACGATCTTGCCACCGGGCGAGCACATTGCATTCACCAGCTTATCGTCGACGACGATCACCAGGGTTGTCGAGATGCTTCGTCATCGGCTGCGCTCCCCAAACCTTGGCTTCTTCTTCTTCTCCTCCGCTGCATTGGAGCTCCAAATTGCTTCGTCAGGTAGCTTATCATTGTCATCGCTGGCGAGGCCGCGGTGGGCAGCGTCGATTATCTTGGTGGAGATGCCGGTGACGCGGACGGTATCCGGGTGGGACGCGGGGAGGACTTTCTTGCCCAGCTCCTTCTTGAGGCTGGCAAACTGCGACTTGCCGAGGTTGCGCTCTTCCTCAAACGAGATGACAACCAAGTGGTGGCGGTTGGTGTAGGGCACAGTCTCGATGGTGCCGTCGCGGATCGTGATGACCACCCCTCCGATGAGCATGACTACCGCCATGACTGTTCTGGCAGCCTCGTCGGCGGAACTTCTTTTTCGCCTGTAGCCTGTAGGAGTAGTAGCGCGGGATCGCTAGCTGTGACGGCGGTGGTCGACGGCCGAGGACAGGGTTGGGGCGGAAGAGTACGCCTCGGTCAGATGATTGCAGGGCATGCTGAGATCGCCGCGTGCATGGCGCATGGTAGTAGCGCCGGGCGGTTGGTGGCGGTGCAACAGGCGTTGGGACGGCCGGCTTGGACCGGAGTAGCCCGGACAGGGAGGGGCGCAGTTTCCTGATAAAGATGCTCATGTTCTCTCAGTTAGGTTTGGTCTATCTTTTGGGGGCCGAGCCGCCGCCGCTCGCCGGGATGCCTCTTGGGGGACGGCCGCTCTTCCTTCGTATCGTTGTGGCGTGCTCTACAAGTTGCCATGGATTATTAGGTTGCGTCATATAGTATCTGTAGCCTGTTGGTCTCGATCAATCAAGTCTGCGAGGGACAACCCGCAGACCTGGAACCCGAACCGAAGGCTTATGCGTACGTAGGCCAGCCGTACGTAGTCGCCCACGATTCCAGTAGTGACCATCATGCGTAGTTTTCAACTAAAAATCTGAAAACCACATGAAAAAAAAACATGATACATGTGGTAAGCAATTCAAACTATTAAGAAAAAAAACTAACTATCTGAAATTCCGGTGCTTTGGGTGGATGTCAAAGATATTCGTAGCTTCAAAATTTTGAGCCAGGTTTAAACGAATTCCAAGCAAAAAAAACCCAGTTAAATTACATCTAAATTATGTGAATTATGACATTTTAAAATCTCTGAAATTTTCAAATTTGTGGTGAGGTCCGAATTCTTTTCTGCTACTGGATTCTTAAACCATGGTAAGTCTTCATTGGAACGAAACCAACCTTGGATTTCTTGCTCTGAAAGGATATCTAAGCCAGCTTCTGGGAGATGTTTTGAATGAGCGGCCACGAACCGGATAAATCTGCGCTCCCCCATCACTGTCCATCAGGCAGGTGCCCATCCCAATTCCATTATTTAGCGGTTTATGCTTTGCACAACATATATAAAGGTTCACTAGTGCTTATCACAATTTGGGTTAAGAAGTGAAACAATGCCAGATGAAGACCTCTTCAACCAAAACATCAACCAAAAATAAATAAATGCTCAATCTAGGTTAATTTTGAATGCATAACATATATCTTTCTAGCTTTAGTGGCAATCCCAAAATGGTTATCCATATTTTTGAGTAACTAGTTAACACGCCCGTACGTTATAGTGGAAATTTTTAGCAATGAAAAAAAAAATTGGAATATATGATAATAGTAGCGCATCATGTTTAACCTAGAGTTAAATGGAGGGTGGATGCATGTTATATTGTCATGTGACATTCAAGTTCAACTATTTATTATTAATATATAACAATAAAAATTAATGATGTGGATGCATGTGGTGGGAAGTGGAAAGTGATTGATTGCAAGTGCATTTAAATGAGAGATAGCATGCGTGAGACATATGTGATGAAGTGGATGGGCTGCATGTTAAGATAAATAAGTTAGTGGGGACAAAGTGTAAGTTGCTCTAAGTAGCCGAGAGCCCTAACATTTTTGTACAGTCTAGATCGTGAAAAAGCAACAAAAATATCAATAGTGTTGTACGAAAGTGCCATCCTGCTCCGGTGAAAATGCACCTGGGTTAACAGTAAATTCCAAGAAATAGCCAAAACAATTCAAAAAATTCTGATTTTTTTGTAGACAGACATTCATGAGTGTTTTTCCTACATATAATTTTTAGTGAACAGATCACATTAGCAATTCTTTGGGTAGAAAAAAAGACAGGCCGCAAAATTCTTTAAAATGCAGCATTTTTCTAAAAAAATCATGAGCATATCGAACGCTATTTCTGCATGAAATGTTGCACGGGAGTAGAACATTCAAACATGTGTGTTGAAACAAATCCATTTTTTTACTATTTCTAGAATATTACTGTTTAAGTGTTTATCCGTATGCATGTGCATCCCGTAGCAGAGCCTCCATGCATGGGCCTATATATGCAGACATTCATGCAGTAATTAGAGGTAATAACACTAGTGGTTCCTAAACTTGCCATCGATGTTCACTTTGGTGCCTAAACTTGAAAAATACACCGAACTGGTTCTATAACTTGACAGTATGGTTCAAATACGGTCTGAATCACGTCTAGATATGTATGTATTGCTGACTAAACATGCGAGCGTGGCGCAGGGCCGACTTGCAGTGCAGGGACATACTGCAATGAAGAGTGTGCGTCTCAATGACCATCGGGTCCTACCTGTCAGTGCACAGTTGAAATAAACTAAAAAATTGTAAAGCTGAGATTCGAACCAGCAACCTGTGAGCCATGAAGGACATGCACCAACCAATTCGCCCATGTAATTTTGTTGTCTTTTAAGCACTGCAACGTTTTATATATCCGATACATCTGTGGTTAAATGTGCTGCAGTTAGTGCACCCATTTTCCACATGCTAGTTTTAGTTTATTTTAGAAATTGCAAAATATTCAGGTAGTATATGAAGTGTCCAAGCTTTTAGGAAATGCATTTCTAGTTGTAAAAAGTGTTCACTTGTTTTAAAAAAAGTATATGTGTTTGTCAAAAGATATATTTTTGAATAAAAATAAATATTAAAATATGTGTCAAAAAATAAACAATGGCCTAGTGTTCCTCCAGGATTTTATACATTCTTATATTTAAATTAGCAATTTTTAAACTATACGTAGATTCATCTAGTTAAAAACATATTTTAATAATTGACTTTATAATAATACGTAAACATTTTTTTAATTATATTAACGTGTTTGAAAATAAATTTTTTACGCATATTAGTTCTAAGACAAGAAGATTCTAGATTTACTTTTATTACCATTACAATAATTTGCATAAGTTTTAGAACTAATAAAAGCGAAAAAGAAACTCACACGTCGAAGGGTCACATACAAAAGGAAAAATAACTAATATTTTAAAAAAAGGACCACATGATATGTTTTTTAAAACATGAATATTTTGAAAATTGATTAACATTTCAAAAATGTATAAATTTTAAAAATTGCAAAATTATTTTATTACATGTGTGAAACCTTACAAATATTATGAAACCATTTTATTAAATATTTTATATTATTTTAATTTTGTGAATATTTCAAAAAATAGAGGGGTCGTTAACTATTTATTTAATATTGTGACTATAGTTTGAATATTTTTCTAAAAAACGAAAAATAACTAGTATGTGGAAAATTGGTCGCACTGATTGCAGTCTAGTTCGCTAGATAAAGGTTAGCGATGCGTTATATTCAACTTACTTCCCCTGGTCATGTGGTTCCATGCACTGCAAGTGGACCCCGTGCCAGCTGGCATGTCTAGTCAACAATACATATGTATTTGAACCGTATTTAAACCATACCGTCAAGTTATAGAATCAGTTCGGTGTATTTTTCAAGTTTAGGCACCAAAGTGAACATCAATGGCAAGTTTAGGCACCGCTGGTGTTATTACCTCCAGTAATTATAAAGGGTGTGGTTTGATTAAACATTGTATACTCAAACTACACAGATGCTTTGCATAGTTGGAATTGGCTCGTGCTGCGCCATGCATGCACCTTATAGATATGAGGGCACCAGCATTAATTAGGTTATTTTTCTTTAGCAAAGAAATAGGTCATTTTTCCATAGCAAAGAAATTGCGACTTGAAGTAGAGATATGAATCAAACCAATGAATGTTGAAGTAGTAGTACGTACTGAGAAGAAAAAACGAATAATCATGATCCAGGAGAGAAAAACCAAATTAAGAGAGTGACAAATTTATTCATTGCATTGAAAGGGCATCTTTTTTGTTTACGATGGACATAAAAATGCACTCCTTAATCCTTATTCCTAGCAACCAATCGACAGGCCCGATCAAAGAGAAGCAGCCGTTTTTTTTATTGCACTCATGCTGCTGCAGGCCGATCACATTAACGACGAACGTCATCCCATGCGTTTCTGGGCCAAACACCACTGGACGAATTCCGTGTCATTCGGGCGAAGAGGTCCACGGGGCTCCCATGGTTCTCTCGGCTTCAACCCGAACTCGTCGTTGTCGTGGTCGTCACACATAGCGGCGCAGTCGTCGCCGTCCTCGCAGGCGAGGCTGGCGGTGTTTAGCTCGGTGAAGTTACCGACGTCGACGTCACAGCGGAACACCACGCAGTTGTCCTTGAGCAGGTCGTCCCGCCTCTCCAGCTCTTCCCTACGGATGAAGTGCTCGTGGCCGCACAAGCGCGCTTCCTCGTCACGGTCATCATCGCCGTCGCGGTTGAAGACGGCCGTCTTGGCGGGAGGCCCGTGCGCGAAGTTGCCGGCCTGGTCGAGGATGGTCAGCTTGTACTGCGCTTGCAGCTGATGCGTGTTGCTGTTGTTGTGGCCGTAGAGCCGGAGGTAGAGGGAGATGTAGTCGGAGTTGGTGGAGCTGTCGCGGCCATTGGGGTAGTACTTGAGGTACCACCTGCATCCGCCGATGTCGAAGATAGCAGAGTCGAGACTCTGGCCGCTAGGTATCCTCTTGGTTTGCGTGTAGGCCTCCACGCGGAGCAGGTGGAACCCGCTCGCCGCCTTGCTGACAATGCGAGAGGCAGATCGCGAAAGCCGGCTAACGCCGGCCGCGGCGGCGCGCAATGTCGTCATTATGGGTGGTACGTGGAAACTAGCTAGAGAGATGTGTATGTTTTCGAGAGTTGATGTATATATAGTAGTATACCGACGAGATGTTCGAAAATTCTGGTATAAGCATTTCTTGGGCTCTAATTGATCGACTAATAATTGAGTGGAATCAATCATATATATAGGAATAATTTCTTTCATTTCCTGAGACAAAGTGATTGAAAATGGACCCCAAAAAAGATCTCATATATATCGTCACCAAAATATACCATCTATATACATAATGCCATCTATCAATTTCTTTGGATCCAAGTATACTTAGGAGTCTGAATGATATGCTTCCCACTGGAAAAGTTAATTGGTGATTGTAGGTCCGGTATGCTTGTCCTGATAATGCTCACTAGAGATTGTAGATTTCAGAACTAAAATTGTACACATACTAGTACAGAAATGAAAACTTTCTACACGTAGAAATCGAAAGTGTAATCGACGTGCAACTCCTTGCTCTGCAGAACTGATGGACATTCTTTTTTCTGCAATTGAATGTTGATGTGGTAATAATCCAATAAATAAACTTGTATGTGCTTCTTAATACGTTCGTCCAGCTACTGGTCATAGAGTTCAGGTTGTAGACTTGCATTGGGTATACAGGCTTTTTAAATAAACTGTAAAGCAATGTTCTCATATTGTCCACTTTGGCTACATAATTTGGACATATGGAGACATATAATGAAAGGAGAGAAAATGATATGAATGTCCAAATACGTTCTCTGCGATGCTCAAGCAAATTTCTGTACCTGAATGTAGATGTGGTAGTAGCTCCAGTAATTAAACTCCAAAGTGCTACATTGTAGGAAATAATTGGATCAAGTTATGGCATGCTGGGTTTGTAATTTTCACAATGGATGCGGAGTACGGATTGGTGCTGCTGCCCATGGTAGGACACCTTGTCCTAATCGTGCGAGCGCCCTGGAGAAGGCAGTCCACGGTTTCATGGAGAATCTAGGGGACTGTAATTGTGACGACATTAGGAACCAGCTTCGATACTTTAGTGAAGCATATGAGTTCTACAACTTATACTCGTGGCAGAAGGGATTTGTATTAGATATCGTAGAAGCAGGTTGAATGTCGAGAGGACAAAGTATTAGATATGGCAAAAGCAGGTTGAATGTCGAGAGGACAAAGTGCATGCAGGAAATTGTTTGCGGCTGTGCGGTGAGTATTTGGTACTGTTTGAATTATTTATAACTCTATCCTGGTCTGCTGACTTTGAAGTGGCTAAAATTGCAATTGTGCCTTTTTTCAGTATGCAGGGAAAGGCCTGGATTGACAATATTCGGTCCTGCCATTGTGAGTGCCCTGTCTTGGTTAGACGTGAAGGTATGTTAGTACTAAGTAGAACCATCCGAAGATTAATGGCCCAAATATGAAGAAAATGATTTTTGATGCTTGTGATTGATTGTAATTAGGAGACCACACTACAGACTAAACCTGAGAAGATAATGACATCTTCAAATGTAGTGCTCTTGTAAGAGACAATTAATGGTTTTGTTAGTACATTAGAGATTCTAAAGTGTTGCAAAAGTGATTACACTAATAGAAAAATACCCATTTGTCCCGGTTCTAGAGGTCCATTTGTCCCGATTCTGGAACCGGGACTAAAGGGTCAGGATTAAAGCCCATCACTGGTGCTCCACGTTACCAACCGGGATCAAAAAACATCCACGCGTCAGTAGCTCAGGAGTTGGGTTTTTTTTGAAAAGGGGGGGGGGGTTGGAGGGTTAATTTAGGGGTTTCATATATTGTGTTAGCTAGATAATAGAGAGAAGTGACCTCTCTTATCACTACTGTAGAATGCTGCTAACGCGACACTACGATCAGAGACCCTTGGACGAAACTGTGTGCGATGCAATATTCGCAAATGGTGGTGTAAAAAACCGTCAAAAAGGTGCAAGACGTTTGCGATGGCTAAGCCATCAAACACGGTTCAGATTTTAGTTGCGTGTGCGATGCAGGGCATACGGTTGATCCAGACGAACTGTTTGCGATTAGACAGAACAACATAAACGGGCAGCCATATCAATGCGTGTGCGATATACGGCATACAGCTCGCTCTAATGAACTGTTTTCTATTAGGGAAAGCAACAGAAACGGTCAGCCAAATCAAGGTGTGTGTGATATACGGCATATGTTTCAGTCGAATGAACTGTTCTCGATTAGGGAAGAGAACATAAACGGTTCAACTTAATAAGTTGTGTGTGATACACGGCAAAAAGGCCTGGAGGTTAATTCGAGAACAAGTACACAGAGGTTAATTTGACATACATGACTTATAAGTTTCATAGAAATCATATCACTTTTGTGGAAAACATTTAATTGCGTTGAATGTATATAGTGCTCCATCCTATTAGTTGAATTAATTAACCTCGAGGTCCATGTTTTGGAAACATGTCGTAAAGTAATGGGATAGACCTTCATTCAAGCCCATCAACATGTGTTCAAAAAACAAAAATTATCAAAAAGTAACGAGATAGACACTGGCAGCACAACTTATAAATTGACGGATGGAGTAATAGTTATAGTGATGCATATAATTAAGCAAAGGGATCACACATATCTGTATTGACTGGAACGAGAATGCAATAGCACAATAAGAATTAAGGCCACGATGATGCGATCGCAGTGATGGTTACAGGAGGCAAGAAGAAAGATGCATCCATCAACGTACGACCTCCTCCTGCTCAACTCAGTGCGCCAGGCCACCAACCGACGGCTAAGGAGCGACGGCTTTTGTGGCGAGGTCAAGGTTCTTCTCAGCAAAGGCATTCAAGGCTTCCAGCCGGTTGAAGAAGGCCAATGTCATAGTGTCCTCATTGGCCTTGTAGATACCTATGTACACGATTTGCTCGTACAGGTGGATGTGTAGGTCGACGAATTCTTGCAGGGCGAGGCGCCTCGCGGAGAGTGCGACCTCCAGGTGGACATTCTTTGTGGCGTCGGCGGGCAGTCGCAGGGCCAGCAGTGCTTGAAAGAGGTTCCGACCATGGAGGCCGATTAGGGTGGCAAGCAATGAGGAGCCCAGGCGCGCGGGCTGGAGGAGTACGGCGATGTCGTCCGCGAGCTTCCTGACGACGGTGAATTTGTTGGTGGTGCCAACGATCATCTGGCCCAACTGAGATTCGTAGCTGGCGTCGACGGTGGCCATCTACCAGCCGGTCGCCAACACCGTCTGGAGACAATCCACGGTGCCATGCTGCAGGTCGACATCGTGGACCATCTGGCACAGCCGCTGGCCGCTCGCGCGCATCGCTGCCATGGGTCTGAAGTGAGCACTTTTGCGCTTATTAGTGTAGGTGCTTAGGCAAATGCTTAGGTGCGTACGATGTGGTAGATGCATTGGAATGGAAGGGCGCCTTTATATGAGTGCAAACTGCGTTGCATTCACATCGTGCTGCCTCTTTTCCCGGTGTCGTGGTTCTAAGTCTGACAATAGAATGGGGGTAGGGATGTAAAGGCAAGATCCTAGCTATGGAGGAGTTGTACATGCGAGTTTTACGAGTTCAGGCCCTTCTCAGAGGAAGTAACAGCCCTATGTCTCGGAGCCCGGAGGCGGTCAACTGGATTATATGCGTGTGTGTTACACGGGGTGTGAACCCTTGTCCCAGAGGAGGGAGGTGGCTTATATAGAGTGCGCCAAGACCTCAGCTCCCCTCCGTTACACAGGGTTCAATGTTCATAAAGAGAGAGCATTACAGGTAACGTCTATAATAAAGTGCTACAAATGATCATTGAATATACGAGTGAATGCCCGACCGTTGCTGTGTAGAACGGCTTTAGGTCTTCTTGTACGTCGAGTGGTCTTTTACATGGTCGAGTGGTTGAATAGTCGAGTGAAGCAAAGAAGGAGTAATCTCCGAGTGAATGGTAGGTCGAGTGGATTGCACTCGACACCTTTATTGGGTCCACCTCGTTTACTCTTGAACTTCTTTGCTTCTAAGACAAGGACTTTGGGTAGGACGTATAGGTCAGGCCTATTACCCTACCCCAGGTCTATGTCCTCATCATTAGCCCCCGAATGGATTGAGGTCTGAGTGGAAAGAAGGTTGAAGTTGATCTTGCCTTGACTCATTCCTTTCTCAAGAATTCATCTCCGAATGGAGGCCAGTGTTGAAACTTTCGGCTTCGTTTCAGTCGCCTCGATCGATTCAGCAATTACCGACTGGTTTTTATAACATCGCATGTCGAGTGTCACCTTTGATGTGAAATCTTCGGCGTGATCCGTTGCCGAGGATCCCGGATTTCGTGGGATTCGAAATTTCGGTAGGAGCGCACTGGACGGAACGCGTCGTGGTAAGCGGAGTGGATAGACAGAGTGTTTTGATTTCCGCGCCACCTTTTTCGCCACGTATCCTGCGCGTGACTGTTTGAGGGATTTGACAGGATCGCCTGGACCCACGCATCAGCCACTCGGAAGCGGGCCTTTAAAAGCGTCGAGACCGAGGCGTCCGCACTGTGCGTGCCCATTCTCTTTCTTCTTCCTCTTGCTCCTTTACCCCACCCGGCTTCTCCACTCTCGACGCCACCGCTCCGCCGCCATGGGAAAGGAGAGAAAGGCGGCGCTGGAACACGCGAAGAAGGCGACGGGAGCGGCGAAAAGCAGGAAGGCGAATCGGGGGTCTTCATCGCGCTCGGGGCTGCCATCGGGTTGGATCCAAGGAGATTGGATCTGATCTTCACTTCGACAGGAAGACTTGGACGATATGGCTGAGTTAGGTCTGATTGTCCACGAGTCTGCGCGGCTGCCGGAGGGGGAAACAGAACCGCAGCCGCGACCGGGTGAGTGCGTCCTGCTCGCCACCCACGTCGACCGCGGCTTCTCGCTTCCTCCCCACCCCTTCTTTCGAGGTTTCTTGAATTTCTTTGGGGCCCAACTCCATCATTTTACTCCCAACACCATCACGTATCTTGCCGCGTTCATATCCATGTGCGAGAATTTCCTGGGGTGTCGACCGCACTAGGGTCTTTTCAAGCACATCTTTACCATCCGCTCCCAATCGGTGAAGAAAGCGAACTCGGACGATGAGAAAACCCATGTTATCCAGATGTGTGGGGGGTCTGGGTATTCAGAAGAGGAAAAGAAGTTCCTTTCCCTCAATGACTCTTCCGGACTCGGCCAGGGGCTTGCAGTCGACCTGGTTCTACTGCCAGGACATCGTGACGCCAGGCCAGTCGACTAGACTTCCCCCTTTCTCTTTTGATCGAGTCCAAACTCCATCTTCGTTGAAAGTGACTGCCGCGGAGAAGGCAGAGACAGGCATGCTCGTCGAGAGAGTGGTTCAGTTGATCAACCAAGGTGTCACTGGCATGGATCTACTAGAGGTGTTCCTCAGTCGGCGCATCCAACCACTCCAAGCTCGTGACCATGCCATGTGGATGTACTATGGGGCTGGTGACACCGCTCGGGTTCATCCGGAAGAGGTGGAGGCCAAGACAGTGGCCGAGTGGCTGGAGGGTATCACCGGGAACAAGGACAACCCCAGGGGCGCCAGGAGAGTCAACCCTTTCAGCGACAGAAACCAACCAGACAAGGTTTGGCCATCTCAACTGAGTTTTTTAGATGTGTTTTCCGATTGTTTGTCGACCCGACTGACTTGCAGTCGGCTCCTTGTTTTGTAGATCTACACGGAGATGTATTCCATGCCCAATGGTGAGCAAGCTCTGGAGCAAGACCAAGAGGGCGAGGACAGTGCGGAGGAGAGCGGCGAGTGGGAGTCACCAGCCGATGATGATGAAGATGAGAGTGATGAGTCGGGCAACGAGGAAGTAGCCGACTCACCGCCTCGTTCTGAACGTCGATCCAAGCAGCACCATGATCCCATAGGTAGGCGCGGTAAAGCAGTGGCGTCGAATGCTCCATCTCAAAAGCGTGCTCGGTCTCCGACTCAAGAATTGGCTGAGAAGGTCACCAAGCAGCCCAAGGCCAATCCTTCGAAGGCTCGGAAGACCTTGCCCAGAATCAAGATGGACATTCCTGTTGCTTCTGGGTAAATATTTTTCCCGTATTTTCTTGTTCCAACTGACTTTTTTGTTCTAAACGAGTGGATGATGAACCTTTTCAGCCCGACCTCGGCTGCGACTGACATGTACATTGACAAGAATCCGGTCGACGAGGAAACCGGCGACGTAGCTACCTCCAAAGCCAGTAAGTCTTCCCGATTTGAATTCGTTTGGTCGACTGGACTATTTGCCAGCTATCCGTACGACTTTCTATGTTTATTGCAGTACCACGGGACATTGTTGTGCTCCCGGATGATGAAGAAGAAGCACCGCTGAGGGGGAGGAGGAGGAAAGACAAGAAAATGGGCGGGACAACGTCTGAGGTCCAGATTCTTCAGTCGACCATGACGCCTGGGATGGCAGTCGAGCAATCGACAGATCCGGCTTGAACCAACGTCACCTTCGCTAACCCTTTGTCGACTGGTTGTCCATTAGGATCAGCTACTAAGACTCCTGCTGCACCGATACAACTCCACGCTTCAGATCCTGCAGCTACTTCGACTGCTCTGCCAGCATCGCTTTTTACTGCGTATCAGACTCCGGACGACCCGTCGACTGCTGCCAAGGAAGCTCTTCTTCAGTTAAATCTTGTGATGGGGCAAATGAAAGTGGTGCATGAGGCCAGCCAGGTGGCCTTCAACGCCGGAGCTGCTCTGCAAACCAATGTCCAGGTTAGTTGGTCACACTTCTCGTCTGGTCACCCACTGGGGTGTGGTTGTTTTGAAATTGTATAAGTCACTTTGGATCGACTCAAGCTGAATCTTCGAACTAGTGGGGGCACTCTGAGCGCACCCACTGGGTGTAGTCCCCGAGACCAGAGTTGACCGCGGGTGGTCGGCTGTGGTCTGAGAATCTGTACTTTCTTTTTTACAACTCGCGCTGGGCGGACCATGCCGAGTGGAATTAAAACCAGTGGGGGCACGCTAAGTGCACCCACTGGGTGTAGTCCCCGAGACCATAGTTCACTGCAGGCAGTCGACTGTGGTATGAGAACCTAAAACTCTTTTTTTTGAATGTTTGATTCGATGGTAGTCTTGGAGTAGCTGTCGCAGTGATGTGTTTTATTTCAGTCGACTGACGAGTCTTGTGTGTTGGCTGCAGAAATCCTGTGATCTCGGTGCTCAACTCTCTACGCTGAACCAGCAACAAATCAGCCTCAACCTTGATCTGGAACTGGCCAAAAAGAATCTCAAGACTGCTCGCGATGAAGTAGCTGCCGTGGGAGGTAACCAATCATGAACTATTTATCTTACTGTTGCTGGCACTTTTCCTTTCTGTTTTTTTGAACCGAGTGACTCCACTCGAGCAGATGTACGTAGTGAAAACCGTCAACTCCAAGCCCGTCTGAAGACTGTTATTTCTTTAGAGAAAATGAAGCAGGCTTTGGAGAAGAAGGATCTGGATCTTGCTGCTGCACAGAAGGAAGCGCGAGATAAAATTGCGCTTGCCGACAAGAAGCTTGCTTCGGTCGACAAGCTAGAAGAAGAGAATTCCAAACTGAAGACTGCTATTTCTAATGCCAATCGGGAGGTCGAGTGACTGAAGAAGGACAATGACAAGCTGACTGACGAGCTTGGGAGCCTCAAATTTAAGAAGGGCGAGTTGGAGTCTTATCTGGGCCAGCTTGCTGCAAAGCTGGTTTCAAACCTTGAAGGTACTGATGGTTGACTGACTTGTTTTTGTCGAATGTCAAGTCTAACTATATCGTCGACTCACCATTCACTAGACTGTGCAGAGTTTTGTCAAGACTTTGAAGCGGAAACTGGGCGGGTCGAGACAGGTCTTGACCCCATAAACTGTCCAGTCAAGGATGATGTTGCGATGAATGTGCTGCGGTTGGAATCTCGCATGGACAGCGTGGTTACTTATCTTGCCCGCATGAAAGCGGCGATGACTCGGGTTGATGCTGAACTCTGGCCTCAGGCGGAACTGTCCCAAGATCTCGAGTCCCTGATGGCTCGACTGAATCAAATCCCTGACCGAGTGCAAGAATGGAAGAAGTCATCCGCTCGCTGTGGCGCTGATGTCGCGTTGTCCGTGGTCCGAGTGCACTGCAAAGACGTCAAAGAAGACAAGCTGGCGGAACTCAAGGTTGCTAACTGTTGGGGAACATAGTAATTTCAAAAAAAATCCTACGCACACACAAGATCATGGTGATGCATAGCAACGAGAGGGGAGAGTGTTTTCTACGTACCCTCGTAGACCAGCAACGGAAGCGTTGACACAACGTAGAGGAAGTAGTCGTACGTCTTCCCGATCCGACCGATCCAAGTACCAAACGTACGGCACCTCCGAGTTCTGCACACGTTCAACTCGGTGACGTCCCTCGAGCTCTGATCCAGAAAAGTGTTGAGGGAGAGTTTCGTCAGCACGACGGCGTGATGACGGCGATGATGTTCTACCGACGTAGGGCTTCGCCTAAGCACCACCACGATATGACCGAGGTGGAATATGGTGGAAGGGGGCACCGCACACGACTAAGGAACGATCACGAAGATCAACTTGTGTGTCATGGGGTGCCCCCTTGCCCCCGTATATAAAGGAGGGAGAGGGGGAGGTGCGTCCGGCCCAAGGGGTGCGCCTGGAGGAGTCCTACTCCCACCGGGAGTAGGACTCCCCCCTCTTGCCTTGTTGGAAAAGGAAGGGGGAAGGGAGAAAGAGGAAAGGGGGGCGCCCCCCCTTCTTTGTCCTATTCGGACTAGGGGGGAGGGGGCGCGCGGCCTGCCCTAGCCGGCCCTCCTCTTCTCCCTTAGGGCCCATGTAGGCCCAATAACCCCCGGGGGGGTTCCGGTAACCCCCCAGTACTCCGGTAAAATCCCGATTTCACCCGGAACGTTTTCGATATCCAAATATAGGCTTCCAATATATCAATCTTTATGTCTCGACCATTTCGAGACTCCTCGTCATGTCCATGATCACATCCGGGACACCGAACAACCTTCGGTACATCAAAACACAAAAACCCTAATTACGATCGTCACCAAACTTTAAGCGTGCGGACCCTACGGGTTCGAGAACTATGTAGACATGACCGAGACACGTCTCCGGTCAATAACCAATAGCGGAACCTGGATGCTCATATTGGCTCCTACATATTCTATGAAGATCTTTATCGGTCAGACCGCATAACAATATACGTTGTTCCCTTTGTCATCGGTATGTTACTTGCCCGAGATTCGATAGTCGGTATCTCAATACCTAGTTCAATCTCATTATCGGCAATTCTCTTTACTCGTTCCGTAATACATCATCCCGCAACTAACTTATTAGTTGCAATGCTTGCAAGGCTTGAGTGATGTGCATTACCGAGAGGGCCCAGAGATACCTCTCCGACAATCGGAGTGACAAATCCTAATCTCGAAATACGCCAACCCAACAAATACCTTCGGAGACACCTATAGAGCACCTTTATAATCACCCAGTTACGTTGTCACATTTGGTAGCATACAAAGTGTTCCTCCGGTAAACGGAAGTTGCATAATCTCATAGTCATAGGAACATATATAAGTTATGAAGAAAGCAATAGCAACAAACTAAACGATGAAGTGCTAAGCTAATGGAATGGGTCAAGTCAATCACATCATTCTCCTAATGATGTGATCCCCTTAACCAAATAACAACTCATGTCTATGGTTAGGAAACATAACCATCTTTGATCAACGAGCTAGTCAAGTAGAGGCATACTAGTGACACTCTGTTTGTCTATGTATTCACACATGTATTATGTTTCCGGTTAATACAATTCTAGCATGAATAATAAACATTTATCAAGATACAAGGAAATAAATAATAACTTTATTATTGCCTCTAGGGCATATTTCCTTCAGTCTCCCACTTGCACTAGAGTCAATAATCTAGATTACACAGTAATGATTCTAACACCCATGGAGCCTTGGTGCTGATCATGTTTTGCTCGTGGAAGAGGCTTAGTCAGCGGGTCTGCAATATTCAGATCCGTATGTATCTTGCAAATTTCTATGTCTCCCACTTGGACTAAATCCCGAATGGGATTGAAGCGGCTCTTGATGTGCTTGGTTCTCTTGTGAAATCTGGATTCCTTTGCCAAGGCAATTGCACCAGTATTGTCACAAAAGATTTTCATTGGACCCGATGCACTAGGTATGACACCTAGATCGGATGTGAACTCCTTCATCCAGACTCCTTCATTTACTGCTTCCGAAGCAGCTATGTACTCCGCTTCACATGTAGATCCCGCCACGACGCTTTGTTTAGAACTGCACCAACTGAGAGCTCCACCGTTTAATGTAAACACGTATCCGGTTTGCGATTTAGAATCGTCCGGATCAGTGTCAAAGCTTGCATCAACGTAACCATTTACGATGAGCTCTTTGTCACCTCCATATACGAGAAACATATCCTTAGTTCTTTTCAGGTACTTCAGGATTTTCTTGACCGTTGTCCAGTGATCCACTCCTGGATTACTTTGGTACCTCCCTGCTAGACTTATAGCAAGGCACACATCAGGTCTGGTACACAGCATTGCATACATGATAGAGCCTATGGCTGAAGCATAGGGAACATCTTTCATTTTCTCTCTATCTTCTGCAGTGGTCGGACATTGAGTCTTACTCAACTTCACACCTTGTAACACATGCAAGAACCCTTTCTTTGCTTGATCCATTTTGAACTTCTTCAAAACTTTGTCAAGGTATGTGCTTTGTGAAAGTCCAATTAAGCGTCTTGATCTATCTCTATAGATCTTAATGCCCAATATGTAAGCAGCTTCACCGAGGTCTTTCATTGAAACACTCTTATTCAAGTATCCCTTTATGCTATCCAGAAATTCTATATTATTTCCAATCAATAATATGTCATCCACATATAATATCAGAAATGCTACAGAGCTCCCACTCACTTTCTTGTAAATACAGGCTTCTACAAAAGTCTGTATAAAACCAAATGGTTTGATCACACTATCAAAGCGTTTATTCCAACTCCGAGAGGCTTGCACCAGTCCATAAATGGATCGCTGGAGCTTGCACACTTTGTTAGCTCCCTTTGGATCGACAAAACCTTCTGGTTGCATCATATACAACTCTTCTTCCAGAAATCCATTGAGGAATGCAGTTTTGACATCCATTTGCCAAATTTCATAATCATAAAATGCGGCAATTGCTAACATGATTCGGACAGACTTAAGCATCGCTATGGGTGAGAAGGTCTCATAGTAGTCAATCCCTTGAACTTGTCGAAAACCTTTCGCAACAAGTCGAGCTTTGTAGACAGTAACATTACCGCCAGCGTCAGTCTTCTTATTGAAGATCCATTTATTCTCAATTGCTTGCCGATCAACAGGCAAGTCAACCAAAGTCCACAATTTGTTCTCATACATGGATCCCATATCAGATTTCATGGCTTCTAGCCATTTTGCGGAATCTGGGCTCACCATCGCTTCTTCATAGTTCGTAGGTTCATCATGATCTTGTAGCATGATTTCCAGAACAGGATTACCGTACCACTGTGGTGCGGATCTTACTCTGGTTGATCTATGAGGTTCGTAGTAACTTGATCTGAAGTTTCATGATCATTATCATTAACTTCCTCACAAATTGGTGTAGGTGTCACAGAAACCGGTTTCTGTGATGTACTACTTTCCAATAAGGGAGCAGGTACAGTTAGCTCATCAAGTTCTACTTTTCTCCTACTCACTTCTTTCGAGAGAAACTCCTTCTCTAGAAAAACTCTGAATTTAGCAACAAAAGTCTTGCCTTCGGATCTGTGATAGAAGGTGTATCCAACAGTCTCCTTTGGGTATCCTATGAAGACACATTTCTCCGATTTGGGTTCGAGCTTATCAAGTTGAAACTTTTTCACATAAGCATCGCAGCCCCAAACTTTCAGAAACAACAACTTTGGTTTCTTGCCAAACCATAGTTCATAAGGCGTCGTCTCAACGGATTTCGATGGTGTCCTATTTAACGTGAATGCAGCCGTCTCTAAAGCATAACCCCAAAACAATAGCGGTAAATCAGTAAGAGACATCATAGATTGCACCATATCTAATAAAGTACGATTACGACGTTCGGACACACCATTACGCTGTGGTGTTCCGGGTGGCGTGAGTTGCGAAACTATTCCGCATTGTTTCAAATGTAGACCAAACTCGTAACTCAAATATTCTCCTCCATGATCAAATCGCAGAAACTTTATTTTCTTGTTATGATGATTTTCAACTTCACTCTGAAATTCTTTGTACTTTTCAAATGTTTCAGACTTATGTTTCATTAAGTAGATATACCCATATCTGCTTAAATCATCTGTGAAGGTGAGAAAATAACGATATCCGCCACGAGCCTCAACATTCATTGGACCACATACATATGTATGTATGATTTCCAACAAATCCGTTGCTCTCTCCATAGTACCGGAGAACGACGTTTTAGTCATCTTACCCATGAGGCACGGTTCGCAAGTACCAAGTGATTCATAATCAAGTGGTTCCAAAAGTCCATCAGTATGGAGTTTCTTCATGTGCTTTACACCGATATGACCTAAACGGCAGTGCCACAAATAAGTTGCACTATCATTATCAACTCTGCATCTTTTGATTTCAACATTATGAATATGTGTATCACTACTATCGAGATTCATCAAAAATAGACCACTCTTCAAGGGTGCATGACCATAAAAGATATTACTCATATATAAATAGAACAACCATTATTCTCTGATTTAAATGAATAACCGTCTCGCATCAAACAAGATCCAGATATAATGTTCATGCTCAACGCTGGCACCAAATAACAATTATTTAGGTCTAATACTAATCCCGAAGGTAGATGTAGAGGTAGCGTGCCGACCGCGATCACATCGACTTTGGAACCATTTCCCACGCGCATCGTCACCTCGTCCTTAGCCAATCTTCGCTTAATCCGTAGCCCCTGTTTTGAGTTGCAAATGTTAGCAACAGAACCAGTATCAAATACCCAGGTGCTACTGCGAGCATTAGTAAGGTACACATCAATAACATGTATATCACATATATCTTTGTCCACTTTGCCATCCTTCTTATCCGCCAAATACTTGGGGCAGTTCTGCTTCCAGTGACCAGTCTGCTTGTAGTAGAAGCACTCAGTCTCAGGCTTAGGTCCAGACTTGGGTTTCTTCTCCTGAGCAGCAACTTGTTTGTTGTTCTTCTTGAAGTTCCATTTCTTCTTCCCTTTGCCCTTTTTCTTGAACCTGGTGGTCTTATTGACCATCAACACTTGATGCTCCTTCTTGATTTCTACCTCCGCGGCTTTTAGCATCACGAAGAGCTCAGGAATAGTCTTATTCATCCCTTGCATATTATAGTTCATCACGAAGCTTTTGTAGCTTGGTGGAAGTGATTGAAGAACTCTGTCAATGACACTATCAACACGAAGATTAACCCCCAGTTGAGTCAAGTGATTATGATACCCAGACATTTTGAGTATATGTTCACTGACAGAACTATTCTCCTCCATCTTGCAGCTATAGAATTTATTGGAGACTTCATATCTCTCAATCCGGGCATTTGCTTGAAATATTAACTTCAACTCCTGGAACATCTCATATGCTCCATGACGTTCAAAACGTCGTTGAAGACCCGGTTCTAAGCCGTGAAGCATGGCACACTGAACTATCGAGTAGTCATCAGCTTTGCTCTGCCAGACATTCATAACATCTGGTGTTGCTCCTGCAGCAGGCTTGGCACTTAGCGGTGCTTCCAGGACGTAATTCTTCTGTGCAGCAATGAGGATAATCCTCAAGTTATGGACCCAGTCCGTGTAATTACTACCATCATCTTTCAACTTTGCTTTCTCAAGGAACACATTAAAATTCAATGGAACAACAGCACGAGCCATCTATCTACAATCAAACATAGACAAGCAAGATACTATCAGGTACTAAGTTCATGATAAATTTAAGTTCAATTAATCATATTACTTAAGAACTCCCACTTAGAAAGATATCTCTCTAATCTTCTAAGTGATCACATGATCCAAATCAACTAAACCATGTCCGATCATCACGTGAGATGGAGTAGTATCAATGGTGAACATCAATATGTTGATCATATCTACTATATGACTCACGCTCGACCTTTCGGTCTTCGTGTTCCGAGGCCATATCTGTTATATGCTAGGCTCGTCAAGTTTAACCTGAATATTCCGCGTGTGCAACTGTTTTGCACCTGTTGTATTTGAACGTAGAGCCTATCACACCCGATCATCACGTGGTGTCTCAGCACAAAGAACTTTCGCAACGGTGCATACTTAGGGAGAACACTTATACTTTGATAATTTAGTGAGGGATCATCTTATAATGCTACCGTCAATCAAAGCAAGAGAAGATGCATAAAAGATAAACATCACATGCTATCAATATAAGTGATATGATATGGCCATCATCATCTTGTACTTGTGATCTCCATCTCCTAAGTACCGTCATGATCACCATCGTCACCGGCGCGACACCTTGATCTCCATCGTAGCATCATTGTCGTCTCGCCACTCTTATGCTTCCACAATTATCACTACCGCTTAGTGATAAAGTAAAGCATTACAGCGCGATTGTATTGCATACAATAAAGTGACAACCATATGGCTCCTGCCAGTTGCCGATAACTCGGTTACAAAACATGACCATCTCATACAATAAAATTTAGCATCATGTCTTGACCATATCACATCACAACATGCCCTGCAAAAACAAGTTAGACGTCCTCTACTTTGTTGTTGCAAGTTTTACGTGGCTGCTACGGGCTTCGCAAGAACCGTTCTTACATACGCATCATAACGACAACGATAGTTTGTCAAGTTGGTGTTGTTTTAACCTTCGCAAGGACCGGGCGTAGCCACACTTGGTTCAACTAAAGTTGGAGAAACTAACACCCGCCAGCACCTGTGTGCAAAGCACGTCGGTAGAACCAGTCTGGCGTAAGCGTACGCGTAATGTCGGTCTGGGCCGCTTCATCCAACAATACCGCCGAACCAAAGTATGACATGCTGGTAAGCAGTATGACTTATATCGCCCACAACTCACTTGTGTTCTACTCGTGCATAACATCAACACATAAAACCTAGGCTCGGATGCCACTGTTGGGGAACGTAGTAATTTCAAAAAAATTCCTACGCACACGCAAGATCATGGTGATGCATAGCAACGAGAGGGGAGAGTGTTGTCTACGTACCCTCATAGACCAGCAACGGAAGCGTTGACACAATGTAGAGGAAGTAGTCGTACGTCTTCCCGATCCGACTTCTGGACACGTTCAACTCGGTGACATCCCTCGAGCTCCGATCCAGCAAAGTGTTGAGGGAGAGTTTCGTCAGCACGACGGCGTGATGACGGTGATAATGTTCTACCGACGAAGGGCTTCGCCCAAGCACCGCTACGATATGACTGAGGTGGAATATGGTGGAAGGGAGCACCGCACACGGCTAAGGAACGATCACGAAGATCAACTTGTGTGTCATGGGATGCCCCCTTGCCCCCTTATATAAAGGAGGGAGAGGGGGAGGTGCGGCCGGCCCAAGGGGTGCGCCTGGAGGAGTCCTATACTCCCACCGGGAGTAGGACTCCCCCCTCTTGCCTTGTTGGAAAAGGAAGGGGGAAGGGAGAAAGAGGAAAGGGGGGCGCCCCCCCCCCTTCCTTGTCCTATTCGGACTAGGGGGAGGGGGCACGCGGCCTGCCCTGGCCGGCCCTCCTCTTCTCCCTTAGGGCCCATGTAGGCCCAATAACCCCCGGGGGGGTTCCGGTAACCCCCCGGTACTCCGGTAAAATCCTGATTTCACCCGGAACATTTCCAATATCCAAATATAGGCTTCCAATATATCAATGTCAGGACCCCGATCCTAAGCCACATCGATCTAGCATGTAACACATCATATCACCTTGCGGCCTCACGCACGGTATTCCCATGGGTGCCACCTTACCTGGCCCGGGACCATTTGCGCCTTTTGGCTCACGTATATGATAGTGTCGCTAGCATCCATATGACAGAGAACCCGGGCCGACATGGCTAGTCGTGAACCCAAAGCGGCACTAACCCATGGGGACAGGCATACATGAATCAACTTTGAGCATGTCGGTCAGCAGCGTGTGAATCCGGGCTGTAGCACTGGGCTAACAGGACTCCAGGAACCCGGGCTGTAGCAGGCTAGGCAGGACTCTGGATGTCACCGCGTGACATTTCCCCGAAGGGACAGACACAGGAACGAAGTGAAACACATGCCGGCCAGTCAAGTGTCCTAAGCAGTAGTGCTGGGCTAGCAGGACTCTGGTGAGCCGGGCTGTAGCGGACTACTATGGCTCAAGGAGGCACTAGACTACATTCCCCCATAAGAGAGGCTGCCAAGGGTAAACAACTAGATTGTCGGATCCCACACATAGCAAGCATTTCAATCATACACACAATATGCTCGATATGTGTAAATACAACATGGCATCACAACATAACTCTACGACTCAAGTATTTATTCATTAGGCTCCGAGGAGCGAGATATTACAAACATGGGTCTCATGACCCATCAGTCATAGCATACAATGCAAAGCACATGCGGAAGCTTAACATGTCTGAGTACAGACATCTACAAATGATAAAGGCTGAGAAGCCTGACTATCTACCAGACCCTACCGAGGGCACAAGATCGTAGCTGAGGTATCAAGCTAAACGTCGAAGTCCACGCGGAACTACTAACGAGACTGGAGTCTCTCTGCAAAACATAAATTAAACAAACGTGAGTACAAAGGTACTCAGCAAGACTTACATCAGAACTAAACTACATATGCATCGGTATCAACAAGGGGGGGTGGTGGAGTTTAACTGCAGCAAGCCAGCTTTAACTCAGTGGCTAACCTGAACTACGACTGCAAGTAACTCTTTTGAGGTGGCGCACACGAGTCCACATATTCACCATCCAATACACCACTATGGAACCACTCCCGTCTCCCTACGAGAAGGCCACCCATAGCACTCACACTTATCTTGCGAGTTTTAGAGTATCCACTTTCACTTGTCTATGAACTGTTATAGGCAACCCAGAAGTCCATTACCGCGGACACGGCTATTCGAATAGATGATGTTAACCCTGCAGGGGTGTACTTCTTCACACACGCTCTCACCACTTACCGCCGTTTACACGACATGTACTCGGCAACCTTCAAGCGGAAGCCCAACGAGGGTGTCGGCCACGGCCTACCTAAATACTCAAGTCTCTAGTCCAGGTTTATCGCCTATCCAGGTTCCATCCGCAGGGATTCCGGCCGAGGTTTCCACATACGGCCCCGAACGATGTGAACAGGGTTCCCGAGACACCAAACGGGCGCCTGGTACACCGTGCCACGGTGTATATCATAGCCCACCCCTAGGGTCAGCGCTACGCACGGCCGCCAACACATATCCTATAAACACCAGAAACTAGTTGCAATTCCTGGACAGAGGACAAGGGTGATCAAGAAGCCGAGAGGGTCCATTGGTTTCGGGCCCAATGCGTGGTAGTAACTATTTCATGGATCACAAACACAGAACTCAGTTCCTGAGGACGGCTTCAATGAGACAACCCACCATGTACTCCTACATGGCCTCTCACCGCTACCTTTACCAAATCGTGTTCACACACTTAGCTCTCAACAGTAGGACATGTTTACACACCTCCGATTCATCCCCGATGAATCAGACCTGACTCAACCTTAAGCAGTAGCAGGCATGACAAACAAGCATGAATGAGTAGGCACATCAGGGCTCAAACAACTCCTACTCATGCTAGTGGGTTTCATCTATTTATTGTGGCAATGACAGGTCATGCAAAGGAAGGGGTTCAACTACCGCAGCATGTACAGTTGAATCGTTGTTGTCCTAATGCAGTAAAAGAGAGTAGGAGCGAGAGAGTGGGTTTGTATCGGAATGAACAAGGGGTTTTTGCTTGCCTGGCACTTCTGAAGATATCATTAGGTCTTCATCAGTGTCAACGATCACAGCGTCGGTACAACGTCTACTGAGAGGGGGCAACCACCGACAATCACAGAAAGAACACAATCAATGCAATGCACAATATGATGCATGATCATGACATGTCAATATGCTTTGTTTTGGGCTAATGCAACAGAAAGTTATTTAAATTGAAGTGGAATTCAAAACTATATCAAATTCCAACTCCAAACCTATTTTATGAAATTTGCCCTAATCATGTTTCATCCTAAAAAGTGAGGTTAACTTGCTCAAACATGCATGAAAATGGTACGTATGGATTCCTTGAATTTTTCTGATAATTTTTCATATATAAATCTTTTCAATCTGAGTTATAGATTATTTTCTATGATTTTTCAAAGTTTTGGATATTTTCTGAAATAATAAATCATTTAAGATTTATTTAAATTCCAGAAAGGAATTATTGCGTCAGCATGACCTCACAGTGACGTCAGTGAAGGAAATATGCCCTAGAGGCAATAATAAAGTTATTATTTATTTCCTTATATCATGATAAATGTTTATTATTCATGCTAGAATTGTATTAACCGGAAACATAATACATGTGTGAATACATAGACAAACAATGTGTCACTAGTATGCCTCTACTTGACTAGCTCGTTAATCAAAGATGGTTATGTTTCCTAACCATGAACAATGAGTTGTTATTTGATTAATGGGATCACATCATTAAGTGAATGATCTGATTGACATGACCCATTCCATTAGCTTAGCACCCGATCGTTTAGTATGTTGCTATTGCTTTCTTCATGACTTATACATGTTCCTATAACTATGATATTATGCAACTCCCGTTTGCCGGAGGAACACTTTGGGTGCTACCAAACGTCACAACGTAACTGGGTGATTATAAAGGAGTACTACAGGTGTCTCCAAAGGTACATGTTGGGTTGGCGTATTTCGAGATTAGGTTTTGTCACTCCGATTGTCGGAGAGGTATCTCTGGGCCCTCTCGGTAATGCACATCACATAAGCCTTGCAAGCATTGCAACTAATGAGTTAGTTGCGGGATGATGTATTACGAAACGAGTAAAGAGACTTGCCAGTAACGAGATTGAACTAGGTATTGGATACCGACGATCGAATCTCGGGCAAGTAACATACCGATGACAAAGGGAACAACGTATGTTGTTATGCGGTCTGACCGATAAAGATCTTCGTTGAATATGTAGGAGCCAATATGGGCATCCAGGTCCCGCTATTGGTTATTGAACGGAGACGTGTCTCAGTCATGACTACATTATTCTCGAACCGTAGGGTCCGCACGCTTAACGTTACGAGGACAGTTATTATGAGTTTATGCATTTTGATGTACCGAAGTTAGTTCGGAGTCCCGGATGTGATCACGGACATGAGGAGGAGTCTCGAAATGGTCGAGACATAAAGATTGATATATTGGAAGCCTATATTTGGACATCGGAAGTGTTCCGGGTGAAATCGGGATTTTACCGGAGTACCGGGAGGTTACCGGAACCCCCCGGGAGCCATATGGGCCTTAATGGGCTTTAGTGGAAAGGAGAAAGGGGCAGCCCAAGGTGGCCGCGCGCCTCCCCCCTCCCCTAGTCCTATTAGGACTAGGAGAGGTGGCCGGCCCCCTCTCTCTCTTTCCCCCTCGGGGAATCCTAGTCCAACTAGGATTGGGGGGGAGTCCTACTCCTCCTGCGCCCTCCTCCTGGCCGGCGGCCCCCTCCCCCTTGGCTCCTTTATATACGGAGGCAGGGGGCACCTCTAGACACACAAGTTGATCCTTGAGATCGTTCCTTAGCCGTGTGCGGTGCCCCCTGCCACCATATTCCACCTCGATCATATTATAGAGGTGCTTAGGCGAAGCCCTGCGACAGTAGAACATCAAGATCGTCACCACGCCGTCGTGCTGACGGAACTCCTCCCCGACGCTTTGCTGGATCGGAGCCCGGGGATCGTCATCGAGCTGTACGTGTGCTAAGAACTCGGAGGTGCCGGAGTAACGGTGCTTGGATCGGTCGGATCGGGAAGACGTACGACTACTTCCTCTACGTTGCGTCAACGCTTCCACAGTCGGTCTGCGTGGGTACGTAGACAACACTCTCCCCTCTCATTGCTATGCATCACCATGATCTTGCGTGTGCGTAGGAAATTTTTTTGAAATTACTACGTTCCCCAACAGTCAGCAGGTCAACGGCTCGGTCCAGGTCAAACCTGACGTGTGGGGCCCGTTGGTCAGTCACACAGTTAGTTAATTAACTAACTCAGATTAGTTAAGTGCTAAGCTAGGTTATGTAGCAGGCTGGGGCCCACATGTCAGTGAGTGAGGGGGTTAATTAGCGGGGTCATCAGCGGCTAATGATGTGCCACGTCACCAGCCACCGGAGTTGAACTCCGACGACCTCACAGTGCGGCGGTGGCTCGCCGGAATCGCGCTATGGGCGTCGGTTGGACGTGTCGAGGGCACCGGGCGATAGCCCTTGCTCCCGCGCATCTAGCGGAGGTAGCGGCAGGTCACGGGGTCACCAGAATCAACGCCGGCGACGAGCCGAGCGGCGGCCGGAGCTACGGCGTAATCGGGTTGGAGCTAGGGGCACGTGGGGAGAAGCTGGTGCTGGCTACAGGCTCCTGGAGACGCGTTGAGCGCGATGGTGTGCTCGGCTTCGAGCTACAACGGCTCCAGCCATGGCAGCGATGAAGCACGGCGGCGGCGAGCTTCGGCCGTGGTGGTCAGTGGGCTAGAAGAGGAAATCGACAGAGGAGAGAGGGGGTTTGGGAGCAGGAGCTCACAGTGAGTCGAACGGGAGGGTCAGCGAGCTCGGGGAGGCACCGGAGGCAGCTAATCGACGGCGACGATCTTCGGTGGCCGACGAGGGGAACGGCAGTGCAGGCCGCATCCAGGGGCTTCCGGCATCAGGTGGCTCGGTGAGGAGGAGGAGAGGGACTCGGCGGAGCTCGTGGGCAGCTCCAGGGGACGAGGGAGAGGCGATGGCCGCGGTGATGCTCATCGGCAGCGGCGGGCGCGTTCGGGGGGGAGAACAGAGGAGGGGGAGGCGTTCGGGGGAGAGAGAGGAACGAACGAGGGGGTCGAGACGGTGCTGAGGAGAGGACGCGAGGCATCGCGGTGGCAGGGGAGGGCAGGCAAGCAGCTCGCGTGGCACGCGGAGCACGCGCGCGCGTCAGGCACGCGCCCTGTCCGACTGGCGGGAGGACGACGACGACTGGCACAGGCCAGTGGGCTGGGCCGCACAGTGCTGGGCCAAGTGGGCACCAGGTAAGCCACAGGTAACCTCTCTCTCTCCTTTTTTTTAATTTGTTCTCTTTTCTATTTTTTTGCTATTATGTTTTGATTTAGTTCAAAGACCAAACCATTTAATAAAATCCTGAAAATAATTATGTGGCTGGAACTAAAATATCCCAAACCACATAAAATGTTCCAGAATTATTGGACATATATTAATTATATAATGAATATATATCCAATGCAAATAGTTATTGAATTAATTCAAAGGCCCAAAATAAATGTTTCTAAGACACCAAAAACATTGGTTTGAATTTTACCTCTTGCCAATATTTCCAGAGACTAAGAGGAACGTTTTCTTGGACTTCTTTGAAGACATTTTAATGTTGATTATTTTTGAACTGGTTTCTGAGGGTTTCAACAAACCTCAATTCAACTTTCAGAAATTTTAGACATGATGCATGAGTGCAGATGCAACTATTTCACTCAGGTACTCTAGGGCTGTGACAACTATCTTTATGTCTCGACCATTTCGAGACTCCTCGTCATGTCCGTGATCACATCTGGGACACCGAACAACCTTCGGTACATCAAAACACAAAAACCCTAATTATGATCGTCACCGAACTTTAAGCGTGTGGACCCTACGGGTTCGAGAACTATGTAGACATGACTGAGACACATCTCCGGTCAATAACCAATAGCGGAACCTGGATGCTCATATTGGCTCCTACATATTCTACGAAGATCTTTATCGGTCAGACCGCATAACAATATACGTTGTTCCCTTTGTCATTGGTATGTTACTTGCCCGAGATTCGATCGTCGGTATCTCAATACCTAGTTCAATCTCGTTACCGGCAAGTCTCTTTACTCGTTCCGTAATACATCATCCCGCAACTAACTTATTAGTTGCAATGCTTGCAAGGCTTGAGTGATGTGCATTACCGACAGGGCCTAGCTAGAGATACCTCTCCGACAATCAGAGTGACAAATCCTAATCTCGAAATACGCCAACCCAACAAATACCTTCCGAGACACCTGTAGAGCACCTTTATAATCACCCAGTTACGTTGTGACGTTTGGTAGCACACAAAGTGTTCCTCCGGTAAACGGGAGTTGCATAATCTCGTAGTCATAGGAACATATATAAGTTATGAAGAAAGCAATAGAAACAAACTAAACGATCAAGTGCTAAGCTAATGGAATGGGTCAAGTCAATCACATCTTTCTCCTAATGATGTGATCCCGTTAACCAAATAACAACTCATGTCTATGGTTAGGAAACATAACCATCTTTGATCAACGAGCTAGTCAAGTAGAGGCATACTAGTGACACTCTGTTTGTCTATGTATTCACACATGTATTATGTTTCCAGTTAATACAATTCTAGCATGAATAATAAACATTTATCATAATACAAGGAAATAAATAATAACTTTATTATTGCCTCTAGGGAATATTTCCTTCACTAACACCAAGAGACACACTTTCCAGTCCTTCATGGACACTTTCCTTGAGGCCGCCACTCGTATTGCAGACAGCATAGACCTTGACAGTTTCTGTGACCTGGCCAGTCCTTTTCCTGATGCGTGACCGAAAAACATTATGCTCCACCTTTATTTGCCTAGGAATGCCGAGTAATTGTGTAACCGTTAAACTCCTTCGGGCTTGATGCTCGAATACTTTTGATCCATCGTTTGGAACTTTTAGGATCTATCTGAGCTTGACTTATTTCTGAATATGCTTTTTTTTCCTTCGCGTGGAATTTGCTCTTTGAGATGTAGCCCTGAAGTGGAGACTTCAATCGACCTGCGCCTCGTCGTCCGTTGCACTTGTGGCGTAGCTCGGAGAAGAAGGCCGTGGTCGACCTGCACCTCGTCGCCCTTGCGGATAGGGATGGAGCGTACGTTGTACTTGTGGCGTAGCTCGAAGAATAAGGCCGCGATCGACCTGCACCTCATCGCCCTTGCGGATAGGGATGGAGCGTACGTTGTACTTGTGGCGTAGCTCGGAGAAGAAGGCCGCGGTCGACCTGCACCTCGTCGCCCTTGCAGATAGGGATGGAGTGCACGTTGTACTTGTGGCGCAGCTCCTAAGGTGAAGGTTGCAGTCGTCTGCACCTCGTCGTCCTTGCGGATAGGGATGGAGCGCACGTTGTATTTGTGGCGCAGCTCCAAAGGAGAAGGTTGTAGTCGACCTGCTGTTGGGGAACGTAGCAATTTCAAAAAAATTCCTAGGCACACGCAAGATCATGGTGATGCATAGTGCTACGTCTCGAGCTAGCGTTGGTTTTCCCCGAAGAGGAGGGGGTGATGCAGCACAGTAGCGTAAGTATTTCCCTCAGTTTTTGAGAACCAAGGTATCAATCCAGTAGGAGGTCACGTGCAAGTCCCTCGTACCTGCACAAAACGGTAGCAACTCGCAACCAACGCTTAGAGGTTGTCAATCCCTTCACAGTCACTTACGAGAGTGAGATCTGATAGAGATAATATTTTTGGTATAAAGATGCAAAGTGAAAAGTAAAAGCAAAACAAGTAAAATAAAGTAATGGAGATTGATATGATGAGAATAGACCCGGGGGCCATAGGTTTCACTAGTGGGTTCTCTCAACAGCATAGATATTCTACGGTGGGTGAACAAATTACTGTTGAGCAATTGATAGAATTGAGCATAGTTATGAGGTTATCTAGGTATGATCATGTATATAGGCATCACGTCCGTGACAAGTAGACCGACTCCTGCCTGCATCTACTACTATTACTCCACTCATCGACTGCTATCCAGCATGCATCTAGAGTATTAAGTTAAAAACAGAGTAACGCCTTAAGCAAGATGACATGATGTAGAGGAATAAATTCATGCAATATGATAAATACCCCATCTTGTTATCCTCGATGGCAACAATACAATACGTGCCTTGCAACTCTTTCTGTCACTGAGTAAGGACACCGCAAGATTGAACCCAAAGCTAAGCACTTCTCTCATTGCAAGAACTACCAATCTAGTTGGCCAAACCAAACGGATAATTCGAAGAGACTTGCAAAGATAACTCAATCATACATAAAAGAATTCAGAGAAGATTCAAATATTATTCATAGATAAGTTGGATCATAAACCCACAATTCATCGGTCTCAACAAACACACCGCAAAAACAAGATTACATCGAATAGATCTCCACGAGAGAGGGGGAGAACATTGTATTGAGATCCAAAAAAGAGAGAAGAAGCCATCTAGCTGCTAGCTATGGACCCGAAGGTCTGAAGTAAACTACTCACACTTCATCGGAAGGGCTATGGTGTTGATGTAGAAGCCCTCCGTGATGGATGCTCTCTCCGGCGGAGCTCCGGAACAGGCCCCAAGATGGAATCTCGTGGATACAGGAAGTTGCGGCGGTGGAATTAGGTTTTTGGCTCCGTGTCTGGTCTATTGGGGGTACGTAGGTATATATAGGAGGAAGGAGCACGTCGGTGGAGCTCCGAGGGGCCCACGAGGCAGGGGGCGCGCCCAGGGGGCGCCCTCCACCCTTGTGACCTCCCCGGAAACTTCTTGGAGTGGGGTTCAAGTCTCCTGGATCACGTTCGGTGAGAAGATCACGTTCCCGAAGGTTTCATTCCGTTTGGAGTCCGTTTGATATTCTCTTTCCTCAAAATACTGAAATAGGCAAAAAACCAGCAATTCTGGGCTGGGCCTCCGGTTAATAGGTTAGTCCCAAAAATAATATAAAAGTGGAAAATAAAGCCCAATATAGTCCAAAATAGAAGATAAAGTAGCATGGAGCAATCAAAAATTATAGATACGTTGGAGACGTATCACATAGCAACAAGAGGGGAGAGTGTTGTCCACGTACCCTCGTAGACCGAAAGCGGAAGCGTTAGCACAACGCGGTTGATGCAATCGTACGTCTTCACGATCCGACCGATCAAGTAATGAACACACGGCACCTCCGAGTTCAGCACACGTTCAGCCCGATGACGTCCCTCGAACTCCGATCCAGCCGAGTGTTGAGGGAGAATTTCGTCAGCATGACGGCGTGGTGACGATGTTGATATTCTACCGACGCAGGGCTTCGCCTAAGCACCGCTACAGTATTATCGAGGTGGACTATGGTGGAGGGGGGCACCGCATACGGCTAAGAGATCAAGAGATCAATTGTTGTGTCTTTGGGGTGCCCCTGCCCCCGTATATAAAGGAGTGGAGGAGGGGGAGGGCCGGCCCTCTCTATGGCGCGCCCTAGGGGAGTCCTACTCCCACCGGTAGTAGGATTCCCCCTTTCCTAGTAGAACTAGGAGCCCTTCCAAGTAGTAGGAGTAGGAGGGAAGGAAAGGGAAGGGAAAAGGAGAAGGAAGGAAGGGGGCGCCCCCCTCCCTAGTCCAATTCGGACCAGCCCATGGGGAGGGGTGCGGCCACCCTTTGAGGCCTTTCTATCCTTTCCCGTATGGCCCATTAAGGCCCAATACGAATTCCCGTAACCCCCCGGTACTCCCGAAAATACCCGAATCACTCGGAACCTTTCCGATGTCCGAATATAGTCGTCCAATATATCGATCTTTACGTCTCGACCATTTTGAGACTCCTCGTCATGTCCTCGATCTCATACGGGACTCCGAACTCCTTCCGTACATCAAAACACATAAACTCATAATATAACCGTCATCGAACTTTAAGCGTGCGGACCCTACGGGTTCGAGAACTATGTAGACATGACCGAGACACGTCTTTGGTCAATAACCAATAGCGGAACCTGGATGCTCATATTAGCTCCTACATATTCTACGAAGATCTTTATCGGTCAAACCACATAACAACATACGTTGTTCCCTTTGTCATCGGTATGTTACTTGCTCGAGATTCGATCGTCGGTATCTCAATACCTAGTTCAATCTCGTTATCGGCAAGTCTCTTTACTCGTTCCGTAATACATCATCCCGCAACTAACTTATTAGTTGCAATGCTTGCAAGGCTTGAGTGATGTGCATTACCGAGAGGGCCCAGAGATACCTCTCCGACAATCGGAGTGACAAATCCTAATCTCGAAATACGCCAGAGATAGGGACGGACTTTAAACCTTAGGCGAGTACTGGACTGCCGCTGAGCCTCCGAGTGGGAGGGTTGCTCACCACTCGGTAGGATTCTTTAAACTTAGGCGAGTACTGGACTGCAGCTAAGCCCCTGAGTGGGAGGGTTGCTCACCACTCGGTAGGATTTTTTAAACTTAGGCGAGTACTAGACTGCAGCTAAGCCCCCGAGTGGGAGGGTTGCTCACCACTCGGTAGGATTTTTTAAACTTAGGCGAGTACTGGACTGCAGCTAAGCCCCTGAGTGGGAGGGTTGCTCACCACTCGGTAGGATTTTTTAAACTTAGGCGAGTACTAGACTGCAGCTAAGCCCCCGAGTGGGAGGGTTGCTCACCACTCGGTAGGATTTTTTAAACTTAGGCAAGTACTGGACTGCAGCTAAGCCCCCGAGTGAGAGGCTTGCTCATCACTCGGTAGGATTTTTTAAACTTAGGCGAGTACTGGACTGCAGCTAAGCCCCCGAGTGGGAGGGTTGCTCACCACTCGGTAGGATTTTTTAAACTTAGGCGAGTACTAGACTGCAGCTAAGCCCCCGAGTGGGAGGGTTGCTCACCACTCGGTAGGATTTTTTAAACTTAGGCAAGTACTGGACTGCAGCTAAGCCCCCGAGTGAGAGGCTTGCTCATCACTCGGTAGGATTTTTTAAACTTAGGCGAGTACTGGACTGCAGCTAAGCCCCCGAGTGGGAGGGTTGCTCACCACTCAGTAGGATTTTTTAAACTTAGGCGAGTACTGGACTGCAGCTAAGCCCCCGAGTGGGAGGGTTGCTCACCACTCAGTAGGATTTTTTAAACTTAGGCGAGTACTGGACTGCAGCTAAGCCCCCGAGTGGGAGGGTTGCTCACCACTCGGTAGGATTTTTTAAACGCAGGCGAGTACTGGACTACAACTAAGCCCCCGAGTAGGAGGGTTGCTCACCACTCGGTAGGATTTTTTAAACTTAGGAGAGTACTGGACTGCAGCTAAGCCCCCGAGTGTGAGGGTTGCTCACCACTCGGTAGGATTTTTTAAACTTAGGCGAGTAATGGACTGCAGCTAAGCCCCCGAGTGAGAGGCTTGCTCACCACTTGGTAGGATTTGTTAAACTTAGGCGAGCACTGGACTGCAGCTAAGCCTCCGAGTGGGAGGTGTAACACCCTCGATGCCACTATATCTCCCACGTGTCGAGGCACGACTTAGAGGCATAATCGCATTGAAGGAATATGTCGCAAGTTAGGCAATCTTCACAACATCCCATGTAATATAGATAAATAAAAGAGGAGATAACATAGTTGGCTTACACTTGCCACGTCAATCAAGGTACATAAATAACATTACATCATCCAAACACTCATGGCCCGACTACGGCGCCAAAAGAAAAGATAACCCAACATGCGACATGGTCCCGATCACCCCAACTGGGCACCACTACTGATCATCAGGAAAGGAAACATAGTATCGTTGAGAGTCCTCGTCGAAATCCCACTTGAGCTCAAGCGCGACACCTGGAGCGGAATCATCAGGCCCTGCATCTGGTTTAATAGTAATCTATGAGCCACGGGGACTCAGCAATCTCGCACCCTCGCGATCAAGACTATTTAAGCTTAATAAGTAAGGTAAGGTAAATATGTGTGGAGCTGCAGCAAGCGACTAGCATATATGGTGGCTAACCTGTTCGCAAAAGAGAGCGAGAAGAGAAGGCAAAGCGCGAACGAGTAACTAGAGAACAACCTGCGCAAGCATTACTCCAACACCGTGTTCACTTCCCGGACTCCGCCGAGAAGAGACCATCATGGTAACTCACACTGTTGATTCATTTTAATTAAGTTAAGGTTCAAGTTATCTACAACCGGACATTAACAAATTCCCATCTGCCCATAACCGCGGCCATGGCTTTCGAAAGTTCAAATCCCTGCAGGGGTTTCCCAACTTAGCCCATGACAAGCTCTCACGGTCAACGAAGGAATAGACCTCCTCCCGAGACGTTCCGATCAGACTCGGTACCTCGGTTCTTCAAGACACTTCGACAGGTTAAAACAAGTCCAGCAACACCGCCCGAATGTGCCGACAAATCCCGCTAGGAGATGCACATATCTCGTTCTCAGGGCACACTCAGATGAGACATCCTACGAGTAAAACCAACCCTCAAGTTGCCCCGAGGTGGCCCCGCGGTCTACTCGGTCGGACCAACACTCAGAGGAGCACTGGCCCGGGGGGGTTTAAATAAGATGACCCTCGGGCTCCGGAAACCCAAGGGAAAAAGAGGCTAGGTGGCAAATGGAAAAACCAAGGTTGGGCATTGCTGGAAAAGCTTTAATCAAGGCAAACTATCAAGGGGTTCCCATTGTCACCCAACCGCGTAAGGAACGCAAAATCCGGGAACATAACACCGATATGACGGAAACTAGGGTGGCAAGAGTGGAAAAAAACACTAGGCGAGAGGCCGAGCCTTCCACCCTTTACCAAGTATATAGATGCATTAAGATAACATGGCAATATAATGATAACCCAACAAGTAAATAAAGTTCCAACAAGGAACGGTATCCAATCTTCACCTACAACTAGCAACGCTATAAGAGGGGCTGAGCAAAGCGGTAACATAGCCAATTAACGGTTTGCTAGGACATGGTGGGTTAGAGGTTTGACATGCCAATTTGGGAGGCTTGAAATCAAGTGGTAGGCATCATAGCATTGGCATAGCAAAAGAGCGAGCATCTAGCAAAGCAAAGATAGTAGTGATTTCGAGGGTATGATCATCTTGCCTGCAAAGTTGTCAGAGTTGACTGGATCCTCGAAAGCAAACTCTACGGGCTCCTCGTTAGCGAACTCGTCTCCTGGCTCTACCCAAACAAGACAAACAAGCAAACGGAACACAATCAACCACGTGCAAAGCTCAAACAATATGATGCAAGGATGGTATGCTATGCGGGATGCGATGCGGGATGCATATGCAAGATTTGACAAGGGATGCATGAACCTGGCCTCAACATGAAAATCCAAGTGTGCCACTGGAAATATGAGATGAAATCGCTTGAAAACGATATAAAGAACGCCGGAATCGGAGTTACGGTTTGGAAATGGCAAGCAATTCAAATATGACCACGTTCTGTGATTTACAGCAAGTAACCATCTAAATGCAACAAGATGAACCTGCTACAGCACCCAAACATGGCATAAAAATACATGGCAGGGATGCATTCATGAAGCTTAACAAAAGTCTAGCACTGAGCTACGGCCAATTCATCCATTAACAGGTTCAAACAAGCATGGTAAAAATGCATTTGACAAACAGATTTCAGACTTAGTGAAATTAACACTTGTCTGGAATTTCAGATCAGATAGCACTCTTCGGAGCATGAAAACAATATGCTACAGGACCTGAACATGGCAAAGTAGAGCATGGCATGGAGCTACTCAAAGAGCTTAACAAAAGTCCCTTAGTGACCTTCAGCCAAAAGGGATCAGAAAATACATTTGCAAGCATGTGAACATGGCAAAAACATAATCAGTTCTCAGACTTAGTGAAAACTGGAGCATGCTGAAACAGATATCAAGTAGGCATGTTTACGAGCTCGATGCACTCACTACAGAGCAAGACATGACAATCTAAGCATACACCCATCAAGAATACACAAAATACAAGCTAGACATGGCAAGAACAATACCATAGCATGCACGGATCAACTACAACATCCTCGGCAAAATCGCTAACAAGTAGACAATCTGCCCAGATTCACGAAATGACAAAAGTAGAGCTCGGTTGACTCAAGCTAGGGTGCTCCATAATTGCAAACAAAGACATGGATGGATAGAGCACTACAAGATTAACAAAACATCCTTACTTATAATCCTCAAAAGAGGCACGGATCACTAGGAAACAACATGAACATATGGCCATATGAGATAAAACAGGTCAAGGACTTAGTGGAAATGCTAAGTCCCTGAAATCAGCATTAGCAAATGCCTCACTTTGCAAGCTTGTGCTAGTCACCTCACACATCACAAAAATACATGGGTTGCTCCTCTAGAAGATGGAAAAACCCTTAACAAAACATATGTAGAGCACCAGGGCATATCATGCACACAATAATCATGGCAAAAATGACAAATATCTAAATGGAGCAGCAGATCTGACAATTATCTCAAGTAGCACTCTTCCAACAGCATTTCGGGCATCAAGATGAACTCAAATGAAAATGATGGAATGTAATGAAATGATGTACTCTCTGAGGCGAACATTTTGATATGCTATATGCCCAAAACGGAGCTACGGATGAGGAGATACGACATGATGAAGTTGCCTAAAAAATAATGCAAACTGGGGACTTAGGGAAAATCCGAAGTCAACCTAGGGTTTCCTGTAGCCGATCTGGATCGGGCATGCCTCCCGAGGTTCGCCGGGACCTCGCCGGCGACGAAGGCAGGACTGTGGCCGGAGCTGCTCGCCGGAGCTACGGGGCGGTGGCCGGAACGAGGAGGAGGCCGGAGGAGGCGCGCGGCCGGCGCAGACGTCAAGGCGGCGGGGCAGCGCGCTTGCCGAGGCTCGCCAGTGACGAGGGCGGCGAGGTCGGAGGCGGCCAGCGACGAACTGGGCGGCGGAGGAGGCGACCTTCGGGCGCGGGCAGGCGGCGGGAGGAGACGGGCGGCGGCGCGCGGCGACCGGGTCGCGGGGGCCAGCCTCGGGCCCGAGCGGGCCAGCGCGGTGGACGGAGGCGGGAGGCCACGTGGCGGCTCCTGGGTGGTTGGGCGCGGCGGCGCGGGCGTGTCCGGCGGGTGCGGACACGTCCGACGGCGGGGGGGACTATTTTTAGGGTTTGGAGTGCGAGATCCGGATTTGGAATGGGGGAGGTATATATAGGCATAGAGGGAGCTAGGAGAGTCCAAATGAGGTGCGGTTTTCGGCCACGCGATCGTGATCGAACGCTCTAGATGATGGAGAGGTTTTTGGTGGGTTTTGGGCCAACTTGGAGGGGTGTTGGCCTGCAATACACACGAGGCCTTTTCGGTCCCTCGGTTAACCGTTGGAGTATCAAACGAAGTCCAAATGGTACGAAACTTGACAGGCGGTCTACCGGTAGTAAACCAAGGCCGCTTGGTAAGTCTCGGTCCAATCCGGAAATGTTTAATCCCCACACACGAAAGAAAGGTAGAATTAACCACTGGAGGAGAATGAAGCGCCGAAATGCAAAACGGACAATGAGGAAAATGCTCGAATGCATGAGATGAACACGTATGCAAATGCAAATCACATGATGACATGATATGAGATGCATGACAACGATAACAACACACGGAGACAAAGACCCGAACCCGAGAAAATAAAATAACTTAAGGCCGGAAACGGCAAGAGTTGGAGTACATATTGGGAAAGTCATATCCGGGGTGTTACAGGAGGGTTGCTCACCACTCGGTAGGATTTTTTAATCTTAGGCGAGTACTGGACTGCAGCTAAGCCTCCGAGTGGGAGGGTTGCTCACCGCTCGGTAGGATTTTTTAAACTTAGGCGAGTACTGGACTGCAGCTAAGCCTCCGAGTGGGAGGGTTGCTCACCACTCGGTAGGATTTTTTAATCTTAGGCGAGTACTGGACTGCATCTAAGCCTCCGAGTGGGAGGCTTGCTCACCACTCGGTAGGATTTTTTAAACTTAGGCGAAACGGATTCGCAGCTAAGCCCCCGAGTGAGAGGCTTGCTCACCACTCGGTAGGATTTTCTTTTGAACTTAGGCGAGACGGATTTACAGCTAAGTCACCCACTGGGGGATTTCAGACGCAAATAAAAGCAACAACAATCGTTCAAGAGGACTGTAAAGCTCTTGTCTTTGATAAAAGAATTACAAAGGTATTTCTTATTACATTTTATTCGAACGAGTACTTAAGTATAAAAGGGGCGGAGCAGCTCCGCATTCCAAGCCCGTGGCTCGTCCTTCTTATGCTCGACATTGTAAAGGTGGTATGCTCCATTGTGGAGCACTCTGGTGACAATGAAGGGATCTTCCCAAGCCGGGGCGAGCTTGTGTGGTTTTTGCTGATCCATTTGAAGAACCAAGTCACCCTCTTGAAAGGCTCGACCCTTCACGTGTCTAGCGTGGAATCGACACAAATCTTGCTGATAAATGGTCGACCGGATCAAGGCCATCTCTCTTTCCTCCTCTAGGAGGTCGACTGCGTCTTGCCGAGCTTGTTCTGCTTCATCTTCAGAGAAGAGCTCAACCCGTGGTGCATTATGAAGCAGGTCACTCGGTAGAACAGCTTCAGCTCCATAGACCAAGAAGAATGGAGTTCGGCCAGTCGACCGATTGGGAGTTTTCCTCAATCCCCAAAGAACTGATGGAAGTTCATCAACCCAGGCGCCCGCTGCGTGCTTGAGATCTCGCATCAGTCGGGGTTTCAGTCCTTTGAGAATCAGGCCATTTGCTCTTTCTGCTTGTCCATTCGACTGGGGATGGGCGACTGAAGCATAGTCGACTCGTGTGCCTTGTGAGGCGCAGAAGGTTCTGAACTCGTCAAAATCGAAGTTCGATCCATTGTCAGTGATGATGATGTGCAGAACCCCATATCTAAATGTCACCTCTCTGATGAAGCTGACAGCAGTACTAGCTTCAAGATTCTTAATAGGTGCTACCTTTTGAGCTTGCGTTGGATTTCCCCGAAGGGGAAAGGATGATGCAGCAGAGTAGCGTAAGTATTTCCCTCAGTTTTTCAGAACCAAGTTATCTATCCAGTAGGAGGCCACACTCAAGACCCTCGTACCTGCACAAAACGATAACTACTCGCAACCAACGCGATTAGGGGTTGTCAATCCCTTCACGGTCACTTACGAGAGTGAGATCTGATAGATATAATATTTTTTGTATTTTTGGTATAGAGATGCAAAGTGAAAAGTAAAAGGCAAAGTAAAAAATCAAAGCAAGATTAAAGTGATGGAGATTGATATGATGAGAATAGACCCGGGGGCCATAGGTTTCACTAGTGGCTTCTCTCAAGAGCATAAGTATTCTACGGTGGGTGAACAAATTACTGTTGAGCAATTGACAGAATTGAGCATAGTTATGAGAATATCTAGGCATGATCATGTATATAGGCATCACGTCCATGACAAGTAGACCGAAACGATTCTGCATCTACTACTATTACTCCACTCATCGACTGCTATCCAGCATGCATCTAGAGTATTAAGTTAAAAATAGAGTAACGCTTTAAGCAAGATGACATGATGTAGAGAGATAAATTCATGCAATATGAAATAAGCCCCATCTTGTTATCCTCGATGGCAACGATACAATACGTGCCTTGCTGCCCCTTCTGTCACTGGGAAAGGACGCCGCAAGATCGAACCCAAAGCTAAGCACTTCTCCCATGGCAAGAACTACCAATATAGTTGGCCAAACCAAATGGATAATTCGAAGAGACTTGCAAAAATAACCAATCATACATAAAAGAATTCAGAGAAGATTCAAATATTATTCATAGATAGACTTGATCATAAACCCACAATTCATCGGTCTCAACAAACACACCGCAAAAAGAAGAAGATTACATCGAATAGATCTCCACAAGAGAGGGGGAGAACTTTGTATTGAGATCCAAAAAGAGAGAAGAAGCCATCTAGCTAATAACTATGGACCCAAAGGTCTGAGGTAAACTACTCACACTTCATCGGAGAGGCTATGATGATGTAGAAGCCCTCCGTGATGACGGCCCTCTCCGGCGGAACTCTGGAACAGGCCCCAAGATGGGATCTCGTGGATACAGAAAGTTGCGGCGCTGGAATTAGGTTTTTGGCTCCGTATATGTTCGTTTGGGGGTACATAGGTATATATAGGAGGAAGAAGTACGTCGGTGGGCCCACGAGGGTGGGGGCGTGCCTGGGGTATAGGGCGCGCCCCCTACCTCGTGCCCACCTCGAAGCTTCCTTGGCGTAGGGTCCAAGTCTCCTGGGTCATATTCGGGAAGAAAATCACGTTCCAGAAAGGTTTATTCCATTTGGACTCCGTTTGATATTCCGTTTCTTCGAAACACTGAAATCGGCAAAAAAACAGCAATTCTGGGCTGGGCCTCCGGTTAATAGGTTAGTCCCAAAAATAATATAAAAGTGGAAAATAAAGCCCAATATAGTCCAAAATAGTAGATAATATAGCATGGAGCAATCAAAAATTATAGATACGTTGGAGACGTATCAGGCATCCCCAAGCTTAATTCATGCTCGTCCTCGAGTAGGTAAATGATAAAAAGAGAATTTTTGATGCGGAGTGCTACTTGGCATAATTTCAATGCAAATCTTCTTAATTGTGGTATGAATATTCAGATTAGGAAGATTGAAGACAAAAGTTCATATTGACATACAGAATAATAATACTTCAATTAAACCAACAAAGCAATTATGTTTTCTTAAAGTAACATGGCCAAAGAAAGTTCATCCCTACAAAATCATATAGTTTAGTCATGCTCCATTTTCGTCACACAAGAATGCTCTCATCACGCACGACCCCGATGACAAGCCAAGCAATTGTTTCATACCTTAATAATTTCAAACTCATAAACTTTCACGCAATACATGAGCGTGAGCCATGGATATAGTGTTGGGGAACGTAGTAATTTCAAAATATTTCCTACGCACACGCAAGATCATGGTGATGCATAGCAACGAGGGGAGAGTGTTGTCCACGTACCCTCGCAGACCATAAGCGGAAGCGTTAGCACAACGCGGTTGATGTAGTCGTACGTCTTCACGATCCGACCGATCCAAGTACCGAACGCACGGCACCTCCGAGTTCAGCACACGTTCAGCTCGATGACGTCCTGCGAACTCCGATCCAGCAGAGCTTCACGGGAGAGTTCCGTCAGCACGACTGCGTGGTGACGGTGATGATGTTGCTACCGATGCAGAGCTTTGCCTAAGCACTGCTACGATATGACCGGGGTGGAATATGGTGGAGGGGGGCACCGCACACGGCTGGGAGAGATCAACTGATCAACTTCTGTGTCTTTGGGGTGCCCCTGCCCCCGTATATAAAGGAGTGGAGGAGGGGGAGGGCCGGCCCTCTCTATGGCGCGCCCTAGGGGAGTCCTACTCCCACCAGGAGTAGGCTTCCCCCTTTCCTAGTAGAACTAGGAACCCTTCCAAGTAGTAGGAGTGGGAGGGAAGGAAAGGGAAGGGAAAAGGAGAAGGAAGGAAGGGGGCGCCCCCTCCCTAGTCCAATTCGGACCAGCCCATGGGGAGGGGTGCGGCCACCCTTTGAGGCTTTTCTCTCCTTTCCCGTATGGCCCATTAAGGCCCAATACGAATTCCCATAACTCCCCGGTACTCTCGAAAATACCCGAATCACTCGGAACCTTTCCGATGTCCGAATATAGTCGTCCAATATATCGATCTTTACGTTTCGACCATTTCGAGACTCCTCGTCATGTCCCCGATCTCATCCGGGACTCCGAACTCCTTTCGGTACATCAAAACACATAAACTCATAATATAACCGTCATCGAACTTTAAGCGTGCGGACCCTACAGGTTCGAGAACTATGTAGACATGACCGAGACACGTCTTCGGTCAATAACCAATAGCGGAACCTGGATGCTCATATTGGCACCTACATATTCTACGAAGATCTTTATCGGTCAAACCGCATAACAACATACGTTGTTCAATTTGTCATCGGTATGTTACTTTCCCGAGATTCGAACGTCGGTATCTCAATACCTAGTTCAATCTCGTTACCGGCAAGTCTCTTTACTCATTCCGTAATACATCATCTTGCAACTACCTCATTAGTTGCAATGCTTGCAAGGGTTTAGGTGATGTGCATTACCGAGAGGGCCCAGAGATACCTCTCCGACAATCGGAGTGACAAATCCTAATCTCGAAATACGCCAACCCAACAAGTACCTTCGGAGACACCTGTAGAGCACCTTTATAATCACCCAGTTACGTTGTGACGTTTGGTAGCACATAAAGTGTTCCTCTGGTAAACGGGATTTGCATAATCTCATAGTCATAGGAACATGTATAAGTCATGAAGAAAGCAATAGCAACAAACTAAACGATCAAGTGCTATGCTAACGGAATGGGTCAAGTCAATCACATCATTCTCCTAATGATGTGATCCCGTTAATCAAATGACAACTCATGTCTATGGTTAGGAAACATAACCATCTTTAATCAATGAGCTAGTCAAGTAGAGGCATACTAGTGACACTCTGTTTGTCTATGTATTCACACATGTATTATGTTTCCGGTTAATACAATTCTAGCATGAATAATAAACATTTATCATGATATAAGGAAATATATAATAACTTTATTATTGCCTCTAGGGCATATTTCCTTCAGTCTCCCACTTGCACTAGAGTCAATAATCTAGTTCACATCGCCATGTGATTTAACATCAATAGTTCGCATCACCATGTGATTAACACCCATAGTTCACATCAACATGTGACCAACACCCAAAGGGTTTACTAGAGTAAATAATCTAGTTCACATCGCTATGTGATTAACAACCAAAGAGTACTGAGGTGTGATCATGTTTTGCATGTGAGAGAATTTTAGTCAACGGGTCTGCCACATTCAGATCCGTAAGTATTTTGCAAATTTCTATGTCAACAATGCTCTGCACAGAGCTACTCTAGCTAATTGCTCCCACTTTCAATATGTATCCAGATTGAGATTTAGAGTCATCTGGATCAGTGTCAAAATTTGCATCGACGTAACCCTTTACGACGAACCTTTTGTCACTTCCATAATCGAGAAACATATCCTTATTCTACTAAGGATAATTTTGACCAATGTCCAGTGATCTACTCCTAGATCACTATTGTACTCCTTTGCCAAACTCAGGGCAGGGTATACAATAGGTCTGGTACACAGCATGGCATACTTTATAGAACCTATGGCTGAGGCATAGGGAATGACTTTCATTCTCTCTCTATCTTCTGCCGTGGTCGGGTTTTTAGTCTTACTCAACTTCACACCTTGTAACACAGGTAAGACCTCCTTTAACTATCCCATTTTGAACTACTTCAAAATCTTGTCAAGGTATGTACTCATTGAAAAAACTTATCAAGCGTATTGATCTATCTCTATAGATCTTGATGCTCAATATGTAAGCAGCTTCACCGAGGTCTTTCTTTGAAAAACTCCTTTCAAACATTCCTTTATGCTTTGCAGAATAATTCTACATTATCTCCGATCAACAATATGTCATTCACATATACTTATCAGAAATGATGTAGTGCTCCCACTCACTTTCTTGTAAATACAGGCTTCACCACAAGTCTGTATAAAACTATATGCTTTGATCAACTTATCAAAGCGTATATTCCAACTCCGAGATGCTTGCACCAGTCCATAGATGGATCGCTGGAGCTTGCATATTTTGTTAGTTCCTTTAGGATTGACAAAACCTTCTGGTTGCATCATATACAACTCTTCTTTAATAAATCCATTAAGGAATGTAGTTTTGTTTATCCATTTGCCAGATTTCATAAAATGCGGCAATTGCTAACATGATTCGGACAGACTTAAGCATAGATACGAGTGAGAAACTCTCATCGTAGTCAATACCTTGAACTTGTCGAAAACCTTTTTGCGACAATTCTAGCTTTGTAGATAGTAACACTACTATCAGTGTCTGTCTTCCTATTGAACATCCATTTAATATCAATGGCTCGCCGATCATTGGGCAAGTCAATCAAAGTCCATACTTTGTTCTCATACATGGATCTCATCTCAGATTTCATGACCTCAAGCCATTTCGCGGAATCTGGGCTCATCATCGCTTCCTCATAGTTCGTAGGCTCGTCATGGTCAAGTAATAAGACCTCCATAGGATTACTGTACCACTCTGGTACGGATCTCACTCTGGTTTACCTACGAGGTTTGGTAGTAACTTGATCTGAAGTTACATGATCATCATCATTAGCTTCCTCACTAATCGGTGTAGTAGTCACAGGAACAGATTTCTGTGATGAACTACTTTCCAATAAGGAAGAAGGTACAGTTACCTCATCAAGTTCTACTTTCCTCCCACTCACTTCTTTCGAGAGAAACTCCTTTTCTAGAAAGGATCCATTCAAAGCAACGAATATATTGCCTTCAGATCTGTGATGGAAGGTGTACCCAACATTTTCTTTTGGGTATCCTATGAAGACGCACTTCTCCGATTTGGGTTAGAGCTTATCAGGTTGAAACTTTTTCACATAAGCATTGCAACCTCAAACTTTAAGAAACGACAGCTTAGGTTTCTTGCCAAACCATAGTTCATACGGTGTCGTCTCAACGGATTTAGATGGTGCCCTATTTAACGTGAATGCAGCTGTCTCTAATGCATAACCCCAAAACGATAGTGGTAGATCGGTAAGAGACATCATAGATCGCACCATATCTAATAAAGCACGGTTACGATGTTCGGACACACCATTACACCGTGGTGTTCTAGGTGGCGTGAGTAGTGAAACTATTTCACATTGTTTTAACTGAAGGCCAAACTCGTAACTCAAATATTTTACTTCTGCGATCATATCATAGAAACTTTTATTTTTGTTACGATGATTCTCCACTTCACTCTGAAATTCTTTGAACTTTTCAAATATTTCAGACTTGTGTTTCATCAAGTAGATATACTCATATCTGCTCAAATCATTTGTGAAGATCAGAAAATAATGATACCTGCCGTGAGCCTCAATATTCATCGGACCACATACATCAGTATGTATGATTTCCAACAAATCTGTTGCTCGCTCCATTGTTCCGGAGAATGGAGTCTTAGTCATCTTGCCCATGAGGCATGATTCGCAAGCATCAACTGATTCATAATCAAGTGATTCCTAAAGCCCATCAGCATGGATTTTCTTCATGCGCTTTACACCAATATGACCTAAACGGCAGTGCCACAAATAAGTTGCACTATCATTATTAACTTTGCATCTTTTGGCTTCAATATTATGAAAATGTGTATCACCACGATCGAGATCCAACAAACCATTTTCATTGGGTGTATGACCATAGAAGGTTTTATTTATCTAAGCAGAACAACAATTATTCTCTAACTTACATGAATAACCGTGTTGCAATAAATATGATCCAATCATATTTATGCTCAACGCAAACACCAAATAACATTTATTTAGGTTCAACACTAATCCCGAAAGTATAGGGAGTGTGCGATGATGATCATATCGATCTTGGAACCACTTCCAACACACATCGTCACTTCACCCTTAACTAGTCTCTGTTTATTTTGCAACTCTCATTTCGAGTTACTACTCTTAGCAACTGAACCAGTATCAAATACCGAGGGGTTGCTATAAACACTAGTAAAATACACATCCATAATCTGTATATCAAATATACCTTTGTTCACTTTGCCATCCTTCTTATCCGCCAAATACTTGGGGCAGTTCCGCTTCCAGTGACCAGTCCCTTTGCAGTAGAAGCACTTAGTCTCAGGCTTAGGACCAGACTTGGGCTTCTTCACTTGAGTAGCAACTTGCTTGCCGTTCTTCTTGAAGTTCCCTTTATTTCCCTTTGCCCTTTTCTTGAAACTAGTGGTCTTGTTAATCATCAACACTTGATGCTCTTTCTTGATTTCTACCTTCATCGATTTCATCATCATGAAAAGCTCGGGAATCGTTTTCATCATCCCTTGCATACTATAGTTCATCACGAAGTTCTACTAACTTGGTGATGGTGACTAGAGAATTCTGTCAATCACTATTTTATCAGGAAGATTAACTCCCACTTTGTAACACCCTCGATGCGACTATATCTCCCACGTGTCAAGGCACGACTTAGAGGCATAATCGCATTGAAGGCATATGTCGCAAGTCAGGTAATCATCACAAACATCCCATGTAATATAGATAATAAAAGGGATAACATAGTTGGCTTACACTCGCCACGTCAATCAAGTACATAAATAACATACATCATCCAAACACTCTTGGCCCGACTACGGCGCCAAAATGAAAGATAACCCAACAAGCGACATGGTCCCGATCACCCCCAACAGGGCACCACTACTGATCATCAGGAAAGGAAACATAGTAACACTGAGAGTCCTCGTCGAACTCCCACTTGAGCTCGAACGCGTCACCTGGAGCGGAATCACCTGGACCTGCATCTGGTGTAATAGTAATCTGTGAGCCACAGGGACTCAGCAATCTCACACCCTCGCGATCAAGACTATTTAAGCTTAATAGGTAGGGTAAGGTAAATATATGTGGAGCTGCAGCAAGCGACTAGCATATATGGTGGCTAACTTATTCGCAAAAGAGAGCAAGAAGAGAAGGCAAGGCGCGAGCGAGAAACTAGAGAGCAACCTGCGCAAACATTACTCCAACACCGTGTCCACTTCCCGGACTCCGCCGAGAAGAGGCCATCACGGTAACACACACGGTTGATTTATTTTAATTAAATTAAGGTTCAAGTTATCTACAACCGGACATTAACAAATTCCCATCTGCCCATAACCGCGGGCACGGCTTTCGAAAGTTCAATCCCTGCAGGGGAGTCCCAACTTAGCCCATGACAAGCTCTCACGGTCAATGAAGGAATAGACCTCCTCCCAATACGTTCCGATCAGACTCGGTATCTCGGTTCTTCAAGACACTTCGACAGGTTAAAACTAATCCAGCAACACCGCCCAAATGTGCCGACAAATCCCGATAGGAGCTGCACATATCTCGTTCTCAGGGCACACTCAGATAAGCAATCCGTACAACTAAAACCAGCCCTCGAATTTCCCCGAGGTGGCGCTGCAAGGGGCTCTAGGTTGGACCAACACTCAGAGGAGCACTGGCCCGGGGGAGTTTAAATAAGATGACCCTCGGGCTCCGGAAACCCAAGGGAAAAAGAGGCTGGGTGGCAAAAGGTAAAACCAAGGTTGGGCATTGCTGGAAAAGCTTTAATCAAGGCGAACTATCAAGGGGTTCCCATTATAACCCAACCACGTAAGGAGCGCAAAATCCGGGAACATAACACCGATATGATGGAAACTAGGGCGGCAAGAGTGGAACAAAACACTAGGCGAGAGGCCGAGCCTTCCACCCTTTACCAAGTATATAGATGCATTAAGATAACAGGGCTATATAATGATATCCCAATAAGTAAATAAATGTTCCAACAAGGAACAGCCTCCAATCTTCACCTACAACTAGCAAGGCTATAAGAGGGGCTGAGCAAAGCGGTAACATAGCCAATCAACGGTTTGCTAGGACATGGTGGGTTAGAGGTTTGACATGGCAATTTGGGAGGCTGACAAGCAAAAGGTAGGCATCGTAGCATTGGCATGGCAAAAGAGCGAGCAAACTAGCATAGCAAAGATAGTAGTGATTTCGAGGGTATGATCATCTTGCCTGCAAAGCTGTCAGAGTTGACTGGATCCTCGAAAGCAAACTCAACGGGCTCCTCGTTAGCGAACTCGTCTCCCGGATCTACCCAAACAAGACAAACAAGCAACAAGGACACAATCAACCACGTGCAAGCTCAAACAATAAGATGCAATCATGGTATGCTATGCGGGATGCGATGCGGGATGCATATGCAAGATGTGATAGGAAATGCATGAACCTGGCCTCAACTTGGGAATCCAAGTGTGCCACTGGAAACATGAGATGAAATCGCTTGAAAACAATATAAAGAACGCCGGAATCGGAGTTACGGTTTGGAAATGGCGAGCGATTCAAATATGACACCGGTCTGTGATTTACAGCAAGTAGGCATCTAAATGCAATGAGATGAACATGCTATAGCACTCAAACATGGCATCAAAATACATGCCAGGGAAGCATTCAAGATGCTTAACAAAAGTCTAGCACTGAGCTACGGCCAATTCATCCATTAACAGGTTCAAACAAGCATGGCAAAAATGCAAATGGTAAACAGATCTCGGACTTAGTGAAATTAATACTTGTCTGAAATTTCAGACCAAGTAGCTCTCTTCGGAGCAACAAAACAACATGTTACAGGACCTGAACATGGCAAAGAAGAACATGGCATGGAGCTACTCAAATAGCTTAACAAAAGTCCCTTAGTGACCTTGAGCCAAAAGGGATCAGAAAATATACTAACAAGCACATGAACATAGCAAAAACATAATCAGTTTTCAGACTTAGTGAAAACTGGCACATGCTGAAACATAACCCAAGTAGGCATGTTTACGAGCTCGATGCACTCACCACGATGCAAGTCATGGCAAGACAAGCATACATCCATTAAGAAGGCACAAAATGCAAGCTAGACATGGCAAGAACAATGGCATAGCATGCACGGATCAACTACAACATCGGCAAAATTGCAAACAAGTTGACAATCTGCCCAGATTCACAAAGTAGCAAAAGTAGAGCTCGATTGACTCAAGCTAGGGTGGTCCATAATTGCAAACAAAGACATGGATGGATAGAGCACTACAATATTAACAAAACTCATTTATTGATCATCCTCAAAAGAGGCACGGATCACTAGGAAACAACATGAACATATGGCATCATGAGATAAACAGCTCCAGGACTTAGTGAAAATACTAAGTCCCTGAAAACAGAGTTACCGGGAGCCTCACTTTGCAAGCTTGCACTAGGCACCACACACATCACAAAAATACATGGATTGCACCTCTGGAAAGATGACAAAACCCTTAACAAAACATATGTAGAGTATCAGGGCATGTCATGCACACAATAATCATGGCAAAAATGACAAATGTCTAAGATGGAGTAGCAGATCTGACAATTAACTCAAGTAGCCCTCTTATAACAGCATTTCGGGCATCAATATGAACTCAAATGAAAATTATGCAATGGAATGAAATGATGTGCTCTCTGAGACGAACATTTTGATATGCTATATGCATGAATCGGATCTATGGATGCAAAGTTACGAGGCCTCGAACATCAGCACATGAATCTGTGAATCTCGGGACTTAGGGAAAATTATACACCCGGAAAAGTCAAACCGGGACGAAGTGGTACGGGACGGAGGGATCCGGATCTAAACGGGGCGTTTGGATGGACGCGCGGGTGGATCTGATCCAATCTTCAGGATCTCGCCGGAGTACGTCGCCGGAGCAGACGAGGAAGGAGGCGTGAGGCGCGGTGGCTCGCCGGAGTTCGGGATCCGCAGGGCGCGGCGGCGCCGGCGAGCATGGCGAGGCGGCGGCAGAGGCAGGCGATGCGGGCGGCGGAGGCGGCCTGTGGCGCGGGCGGCGGCGCAGGCGGCCGGCGGGAGGCGCACGAGGCCGGGCGGCGGGTGGCGGCCGGAGCGGCGCTGGGCGAGCATGGCGAGGCGGCGGTGGAGCAAGGCCGGCGGGCGGCGCAAGGAGACGAGGCGGCGCGGGCGACTCGGCCCAGATCCGGCCCGGGGCGGGCCTGCCTCGGGCCCCGGCAGGCGGCGGCGGCAACAAAGTGGGGCAGCGGCATGGTCCAATGGCGGCGTGACACGTGGCGGCGGGGAGGCGGACCGGACAATGTCTGTCGGCGGGAATATGTCCGGCGCGCGAGAGGACGAGTGGATCTAGGGTTAGGGACGAAATGAACCCGAGATTTCGGAGGAGGGGCTATAAATAGGCATAGAGGGAGATAGGAGAGTCCAAAAGAGGTGTGGTTTTCGGCCACGCGATCATGATCGAATGCTCTAGAAGATGGAGCAGAGTTAGGTGGGTTTTGGGCCAAATTGGAGGGGTGTTGGGCTGCAACACACACGAGGCCTTTTCGGTCCCTCGGTTAACCGTTGGAGTATCAAACGAAGTCCAAATGGTACGAAACTTGACAGGCGGTCTACCGGTAGTAAACCAAGGCCGCTTGGCAAGACTCGGTCCAATCCGGAAATGTTTAATCCCCACACACGAGAAGGAGGTAGAAATGACCACCAGAGGAGAACGAAGCGCCGGAATGCAAAACGGACAACGGGGAAAATGCTCGGATGCATGAGACGAACACGTATTCAAATGAAACGCACATGATGACATGATATGCAAAGCAAGACACGCAAGCAATGACAAGGCAACAACAGCGAATAACTGCACGACACCTGGCACATCGGTCTCGGGGCGTTACAACACTCCACCACTACGAGAGGATCTCGTCCCGAGATCTAGAATGGCACCGGAGGGAAACAAACGGAAGAGAAAGAGAAGAGGTAAAACTAAGTTGCTTCTTTGACAAACGAGTGAAACCAAAGAACCCTGAAAAGGTTAAGCCATCTTGAGAAAAGAATACAACGAAGATGAATGAAGTTGAAAACACTCCGGTTAAATGGATAATCATGAAAAGAACAAGGTTCTGACAAGAACAAGAAGAAGGGTAGAGGAGAGCAACATCACAAAGCCTCCGGAACAACAGAATAGAAGATAGATAATTGAAATAGGAGAAATGAGGAGAAAATGCCAACTTCTGCCAAAAGAGCTTGAGAAGGCATCCTTAGGAGAAGGGTCGAACGTAGTTGTTGGAAAAAAAAACAACAACGTAAAGGATAAACTTGATATGGACTTATAGAAGACATCTCAAAATTATGAGGTGACAACTTGCCACTCACGGAAAAGATTTGATTGGATTGATATGAACAAGGAGGCGAGAAAATATTTCACCGGGAGGATAAGTGAAGAACTTGGATCATTTATAAGCACCATAAATAGCACGATCCTTAGGGAAGAGCTTTAGGTGAAATATAACCCAAGACAATTCCAATGACGAGATTGATGGATTTAAAATACCTCATTCTTAACAACATGTGAATCATGAAACATGAACTCAAATCATCAAGAATGACATAATACCACCTCCAATAATACGGAAGAAAGAATTGCACTCCGGATTGCAAGATGAGAATGCTTGAGCTCCTTAGAAAATAATCTCGATGAACACTTCGAGAAGGAGTATAAAACCTTGATGAACCATCATGTAGAACCTTGATGAAGTACTCCGGTAACAAAAGAATGATCCGAAATAATTGAATGATGAAAAGAATAAGATTGAAGCCTCGCAATGATTTATATAGAGATCTCCGTGATAATATAAGTGAAAGAGGTTGGAACTCCGGGAAAAGAAAATATGAAACAAATGAAACTGAGAATTTGAAGGGCCTCCGGAATAAATAATTAATCACTTGGATGAACAAGAATAAGAATTATGTTATGCTTGTCCTCCATCAATTAAATTGATGACAAACAATGGATTTGGCACACTACTTATTCTCGTAGAAAGATTAAGAGAGATATGGCGCAAGCTAGAGAAGGCATTGAACGAACCACCGGAAGGGTTGAAACAAACGAATAAATTGATATGGTGACCAAGGAAGAGAACTCTTGAACGGACCACCGTAAGAATTAAAATGACCGAAGGAAGGATAAGGACAACACCGGGAAGAATTTAGCAAAAGAACGAAGATGCTTGAGAGAATTTATATATGAGAGAACGAAGAGATCATGCATTGATTAAAGGATATTTGATCGATGCACCGGTAAAATTAGAAGGATGAGAGCTGAAAGCTGAGAATGAATAACTCTGAGATGATGGTCTCCGGATGATCAAACTGAAAAGGCTCCTGAATTGCTCCGGATAGGTGAAAAGAATTCCCACAGTCAAAACAATTATGAGAGGATGGCAGAGAATGGAGCAAGATTAAAGAGAAACTCTTCTTCGGTCTTCAAAATCCGAGAATGACGATGAGAAACACCACCATGAATTGTTTACACACTCTGGAAGAATCAAAACGAAGAGGTTGAGCCAACGATAAAAAGAATTTAAAAGATCTTGGAGAAATACATTTGACCGATGATAACTCATTCTTACATCAAAACTTCAAAAGGAATTTTTAAGGATATCTCCGGGAAAATAAGAAGAGTCAGGTAAGATCCTGGGAAAAGACCTGTGGGTTAGGACCCACTCAAAAGAAACACCGTTGAAGGATTTAAAAGAGAGAATGCACCAGTTGAATAAAAAGGCTCGAATGATATAACATCCTTGAAATAGCTTGAATGAAAGAAGAGTGGATACACGAATCTTCGAGATATCTTCACCACTCCGGAACAATTGAATAGCGAGAGGTGAATGATTATGAGGTGCACCGGTATGAGAAGGCATTGAAATGAGGAAAGGATATGATCAACAAAGCTTGACTTGAATCCACCGGAGAAGAAAAGAATGGAGAATGATGAACTTGAAGCTCCGTTAGTATCTTTATGAAAATCACCGGATAAGAATATTGAAGGAAAAGAATGGAGAGACTTCACATGAATCAAAGGATGCTTGATTAAGAAATTCGAGTCCCAAAAAAAAAAGGGGGGGGGGGGGGGGAAAACAAAGACAACTTGAAGACGGATGAAACAAACACCGTTGAGAAGAACTATTACTTGATCAAGCGGATGTTGAAACAAACGGATCCACTTGAAGAGAAGCACACCGGTTAACAGGATTGACATGACAAACTCGATGATCGAGAAGGATTAGTATTCACATGAGAACACCGCTTAGAGAAGGTATGGAATCAACATTTCACTTCGAAGCAACTCGAATACCACAACTCAAAAAAAAAGCAAAGGATTGGCTTGCAAAATAAGCCAGAACAAACATATGATAGAGATTTCGTCCGAAGTTTTCATGGTGGGGCCTACACGGGCTCGATCGTACAGCACCATCATGTACAAGGCAGTGCACATGACATACGAAGCGTCCCCGAGTCAGCATAGCCAAGGACTCTTTAAGACACAACGAGACCATTGTAAAACCGACCGTGAATAGGCGGACCACTAGACGTCGAACCCCAATTTCATATCATACATCTATCGGAAAGATATCCTAAGAGCTACTTGAATTCCCCCTATGAAACTCCCGAAATTTTCCGGTTATGCAACTAGGTGTTGGGGATACAGGGGAAGCATAATATCTCACCCAAACTAGCAAATCCTACATCCAGCTCTATCCATCCTTCAACACATAACCAAGAAACCTTCGGAAATCATCTACCTCAACCTTCGAAAAGCGTCCGTTATACAAGTTATGGCAATACTCCCGAACTCCCGCCCCAGTACTGGGTGGCGTTGAGGTTATCTCACCAACGAACTGCATAAAAGAGATTTTCGATGTCGGCGTACTAAAATCAAGTATTCCATAATTGCAACAATAAAATTATGATGACAACACCTCAGAGCTCAACTCCCCGGGACACTTCCACTAAACCCCTGACAGGAGGCACCAAGACAATGTTCTCATCATAAAACCATCGGAACGATTCCAAGATACCCGCGTGATCCTAAAAAAAATTTAGTGAAATTTGAGAAGAGAAGAGTCAAAACTCTACGCCAGGATGCCTTACCAGAGCGATGAGGAGACTGGGAAGTAAAAGGAATTCCTAAACTCTCCGATGTAAAATTCCTAGATGACTCAAAACATTTTTCTAGACACAACTCGGCTGCTAAAAACGATCAAGCAATGGGGCTCCTAAGGTCGGGGAAGGCTCTGATTACCAACTTGTAACACCCTCGATGCGACTATATCTCCCACGTGTCGAGGCACGACTTAGAGGCATAATCGCATTGAAGGCATATGTCGCAAGTCAGGTAATCATCACAAACATCCCATGTAATATAGAAAATAAAAGGGATAACATAGTTGGCTTACACTCGCCACGTCAATCAAGTACATGAATAACATACATCATCCAAACACTCATGGCCCGACTACGGCGCCAAAATGAAAGATAACCCAACAAACGACATGGTCCCGATCACCCCCAACAGAGCACCACTACTGATCATCAGGAAAGGAAACATAGTAACGCTGAGAGTCCTCGTCGAACTCCCACTTGAGCTCGAACGCGTCACCTGGAGCGGAATCACCTGGACCTGCATCTGGTGTAATAGTAATCTGTGAGCCACAGGGACTCAGCAATCTCGCACCCTCGCGATCAAGACTATTTAAGCTTAATAGGTAGGGTAAGGTAAATATATGTGGAGCTGCAGCAAGCGACTAGCATATATGGTGGCTAACTTATTCGCAAAAGAGAGCGAGAAGAGAAGGCAAGGCGCGAGCGAGAAACTAGAGAGCAACCTGCACAAACATTGCTCCAACACCGTGTCCACTTCCCGGACTCCGCCGAGAAGAGGCCATCATGGTAACACACACGGTTGATTCATTTTAATTAAATTAAGGTTCAAGTTATCTACAACCGGACATTAACAAATTCCCATCTGCCCATAACCGCGGGCACGGCTTTCGAAAGTTCAATCCCTGCAGGGGAGTCCCAACTTAGCCCATGACAAGCTCTCACGGTCAACGAAGGAATAGACCTCCTCCCAAGACGTTCCGATCAGACTCGGTATCTCGGTTCTTCAAGACACTTCGACAGGTTAAAACTAATCCAGCAACACCGCCCGAATGTGCCGACAAATCCCGATAGGAGCTGCACATATCTCGTTCTCAGGGCACACTCAGATAAGCAATACGTACAACTAAAACCAGCCCTCGAGTTTCCCTGAGGTGGCGCTGCAAGGGGCTCTAGGTTGGACCAACACTCAGAGGAGCACTGGCCCGGGGGGTTTTAAATAAGATGACCCTCGGGCTCCGGAAACCCAAGGGAAAAAGAGGCTGGGTGGCAAAAGGTAAAACCAAGGTTGGGCATTGCTGGAAAAGCTTTAATCAAGGCAAACTATCAAGGGGTTCCCATTATAACCCAACCGCGTAAGGAACGCAAAATCCGGGAACATAACACCGATATGACGAAAACTTGTATGCCAGTACTGCTATATATATACTACACCAACACTCAAGAACACCCATCTCATTCTCATCATCTTCCTCTGGTCTCTCTGCGTGGTGCGTACCCATCCATCACCAGCTCGATCGATCACGCTATGGCGACCACCGCGTCACTGCTGTCCGCCGCCGGCGGCATTGGCCAGCTCTCGCGATCAGCCTCCCGCATCGTCGGCAAGACGGCGAGCAGGTTCCACCTTCTCCGCGTTGAGGCCTACTCGCAAACCAAGACGGTTCCCGCCGGCCAGAGCATCGTCTCCACCCCTTTCTCCATCGGCAAGTACAAGTGGGGCTTCAAGTACTACCCCAACGGCTGCGACACCACCACCAAATCAGACTACATCTCCCTCTTGTTAGGATGATCTCCACCATGTGGGCCCAATAGCCCACCGGGCCCTTAGATCCACGCCCTGATCGGGGGCGCTCAACCCACTATGGGTGACTGTCACCTGCACTATATAAAGAGGTGGGGGCCGGCAGCTCGCACCACGAGGTTCATCGCATAGCCGTACACCCTACTTAATCCCCTATCGATCTAGGGTTAGTGCAGTGCTGATGGGAAACTCCGCCACCACTACTCTCTGCCACCACCGCCGCCATCCACCATGGCCGGCAACTGGAACTCCTCAAGCCACGAGGGAAGGTAGGTTCACCGGATTAATCTACCCTACCCGATCCAAAGATCTATCAATGGTATCAGACAGAGAGGGCCTAGTGCTCGCCGGCAAAGTGCGCCGCCGCAAGGCCGCGCCGGTTCCTCTCGATCCAAACGGGCATCGGCAAGTCGAGCCGTTCGGACGAAGAACAACCCCGCGAGGGGTAAAGTACACGGGCAGTGGGGGCACCACGCCTTCCCCACTGCCAAAAAAAGAACAGACCCCATCGGGGAAAGAGCATCGTCACCGATCCATTCGACGGCGGCGCGCTCACCGCAAGGGGAACGCGCGACCAGCGAAGGGGTCGGCATCGGCGCCGCCACTCCATTCCTCGGGCGCAGATGTGAGCTTGGGGGGCGCGACCACTAGCGTCTCTCTCGCTCGGCCTGGCGGTTATGGGTGAAATGGAGAAAGGGAAGGGAGCTCGCGCGGCGCGGCTCGACGCCGTCGCCGGCGGCCTGCGTAGCCCTAACCCGCCGCGTCATGAAAGCCGCCGCGTGCCTCTCTCTTTCTCTATCGCAGGAGGCGGCGGAAGAACAGGGAGGAAAGGAGGGGAAGGGAAGAGAAAGAGCGCCGCGGCGCGGCGCGGTGGCGTCTGACGCCGTAGCCGGCTCGCCGGCGGCGCGATGGGAACGCTAGTCAGATCGACTGCGGGACAGAGCGAGCGACGAGGAGGAGAGAAAGAACTGCGGCTTAGGGTTTTCGGTCGGGAGCGAGCGACCAGTTTTGTTCAGGAGAAAAAGGCGCTGGACCGTTCGATCGCGTTCGACGGCCGCGATGGAAACCCTAGAGCAGTAATTGGGCTGTTGGGCCGAAAGGGCGGCGCCTGGGCCGCATCACTTGGGAGGCCGGGCGCTGCGCTGTGCTTCTTAGGAGGCTAGGCGGAAGCATGGATGGGCCGGTTTCGGCCCATAGAGGCGCGCACGACAGTTTTTTATCCAGTTTTTTGGGCAAAAGTCACACAGTTTGTTTTTTTTGCTATTCAATTTTTTTCCAACAAAATTTTTTTTAGAAAATATAAAAGTAAACAGAAAAAGTTTCTGAAAATGAAAACAGGAAATTTTCAGAAAAATAAATGTTCATGAATTTATAAAGAAAATAATAAAGTTCATGAATTTTTATTAGTCAAAGAAAAGTTTCTGTAAACAGTAAAAAGTTCATGAATTTTTTATTCATGTTTTTCCGCTGCATAAATAATTAATAGTACTCTTTTACAAATAAAGAAAAAGTATTATCCTTCAATTAAATTGGAACCAACGGGAAAATTTAATTGGATGAACAGTTTTTTGAGAGAAGTTTTTTCACTTATGGGTGAAATCAGATTGAGATAGCTTCTGCTATGACAGTACAAAGATATTTGATTAAAGTTTAATTATGGTATTGTTATTTTCTGACCAACGTTGATGATGACAATATTATAATTCAATGAGTCTTATAGTTAAAAGTTCAAATCTCTGATAAATTTTGTATCAAAGTGACCTTTTTTCCAGAGAATTTGATAAAGACTGAGAAATGTATATTGCTAGTTTTCCGCTGCAATAAAGTTGATGATGATTATTATTTCTGAGCAAAGTTATTTAATAGAAATACTATCATCACATTGTTCATGAGTTATATGCATTATTTCCATTTTCTCCCAACGGTGACATGGAATTAATGTAGAAGAATGATATTCTAATTCTACCAGAACGATGATTTAGAATATAAAAAAGAAGTTTTGCAAAAGTTTATTGTGCATATTTTTTAACCAGGCTAACGTAGGGTTATTTTTATGCTCATTATTGTTGATTATTGGCTAAGTTTTCTCAGACTAAAAGTTTTCCATGCTTTCATTCATGAAAGCGAATGGTTGGGTACTGGTGACCCGAAAGATGACCAAAAAGATGACCAAGAAAGGTCATAACGTGAGATAGTATGTTCTCTCTAAAGAATGGTTTCAAAAGAAAAGAGATAGATCATTCAGAGTCTTGGTTGATGAATGTCTTTCATGTACTCTATGATTTGAGATAAAACAAGCAACATGCGTGTTTAATTTGACCAACGTCGGATCAAGCATGTGTGTCAAAGAGCATTCGGATTTATTTATAAATTTGATGATTGAATATGCAGTCAAAAGAGCCAATTCTGGCATTTATGTCCCTTACAGGGAATTACCCGCATGGCGGGAAAAGATGATTATGATAAAACCCGCATGGCAGGATAAGTCTGGGAAAATCCCTGCGTAACCCGTATGGCAGCAGAAATTTTCTCAGACTTATCCTGTATGACAGGAGAAAGACATGATGGCTCATGTGCTTTTAATGTGTCCCACTCTGGGAGAAAAATATGGAGTAGCTATTATGCTTTCCTAGTATCAACCGTACATCTTATGTGTAACGGTCATTAAGCACTCAATAAATCCGAAGAGAATAAAAGTTACAGATGAAACTAAAGATAAGAATGATATGCACGTGTGACTTGCAAAAGTACTAATGATAAAGAACTCTGTTGAGTTTCTGAAATGGAATGAGAAAAAAGTACTCCCATACTAGTTAAAAGATTACTTCATTTTGTATGAAGAGATAACTTCATTTTGTATGAAGTAATCTGATGAATGAAGTAGATAATCAAAGTTTCCTCAATTCACAAGAGTTATCAATGGTTTTCAAAATTGTGGCAGAAAAGTTCTTGCCACATTTCAAGGGGGAGAAAGATATATGAGATAAATTAAGAATGATGAAACTCCCCTATACTTTAGATAATGTGATGAAGAATGTGATCGTCTGGGGGAGTATGACGGTCATATTAATACCCCTAAAGAAAAGAAATAGTTGTATTTTTGGATCTTTTACAGTTCCGAAAGCAGAGTAAGGAATACTAAGACGGTGCTTAAAGTGCCAGAAAGAAGAAAGTTTTAACAGAATAAACCCAAATAATAAAGTTTAAAGATACGCCATTTTTAGTGAAGATGGAGTAATCTGGGGGAGCATGTTGTATGACCTATACAACACCTGTTGTTAGCTCTATAAAGGATGAATGAGTAAATATGGATCTTGTGATACAGGTCCCTGTAAAATCTATTGTCTCTTGGAAATGAAAGACTATACAATTAATTTGCCTCTTGGCAATGACAGAGCAACAACAGCCCCATATGAAAGAAGTGCCAGTACCTGAGATACAGATGGTCTCAAGGAATGAGAAAATCAGATACTTGTAATTACTATGAAGTCTATGTTAGTGAAATTCAAATGGAGGTTGATCCCACCTCATTTAAAGCGCTCAATCGAGCTTTGAGAAGTGTATGTTTGTCTAAATGACAAGAGAATATATGAGATGAAATAAGATTTGTGAATCCCAACGATGTTTGGGACTCATAAGTAATTTCCAATGGAGCATAAACAGTAGGCTATAAAGGGTCTACAAGGTCAATGTGACTCCAAAGGAAATATGTAAAGGTGTAAAACACGACTTAAATCGAAAGGTTTTTGCGCGTTTTGCACTGAATAAATTACAATGAGTGTTGGTAGCACATCATGATCTGAGTTATATCAGATGAAAGTAAAGAACACAGGGGATACTGCCTGAAGAAGTCTTTTATGGACTAAAGCAATCAAATGTTGTTTTGGGTTAAAGAAAATGATAGGACAATTGTATTCGTGCAAAGTTATAGAATGGGAAATTCATTTCCTAATCATGTGCATGTGGATGACATCCTACTTGCTAGTGGTGATGTCAACCTACTGCAGGAGGAGAAAAAAAGTTCTTGTCCTCAAAGTTCAAAAGAATGTTCTCGGTAAAAGTATCGAGATTCGCGAAGAAAAGAATAAAAGGGGGTATTAGGGATGTCGAATGGACATGCTAAGAAAGGTCTCTAAAGTATGCATGCGAGAAAACCTACGCCTGTTCTTATAGTCAAGGGTAATGGAACTAGAAACTATGGTGTTCCAAAAGTTGATGAGAAAAGATTGAAAACGGATATGGTACCATATGCTTGAGCTGTTGGAAGCTCAATATATTGCCCTGACACAGTTCACATATTCGGGTTGTTTTGGCAATGTCCAGTCCATATATAGATCACTGGAATGGAGTCAAAGATATCGGCCTCATGCTGAAAGAAATAAGTGCTCTCGAAATATTGTGAGTACAAAGACATGACTTGTGAAATGTATAGCGAAATCCACAATTGTCGCTAACTTTCACACTTGGAGTTTTGATGTGGAAAAGCTCCAAAGAATGAAACAATTATCATCAATGTGATGCAAAGATATGTTTTAGCTTGATATGAGGCTAAGGGACAGGCAAAATGGTTATGAAGACCTGTACCCGGAGTTGATAATGGTTGACAACAGTCATAACTATTTTAAGTCTTTCGCTCCTAATGACAACGAGTCAAGTGTTGATGCCAAACACACTGACACAGAGTTATGCGTTGTAAAGGAGAAAGTCCGGAATTATGTAGGAATGCTTGAAGCATAAAAGCAACAGACAAGTGTTTGCAGATCTGCTTATTAAAGGCTTATCGCCCAGTGTGTTCGTAGAACACACAGTCAACATGGGTTTTATGGTATAGTCTAAAATTTCCGGACAATAAAAAGGCCCAAGGTTAAAGAATTTGTTTCAAAACAAAGAGGTACGTTGTGGATGTCTGATTCTATCGGCAATTGAGCTGTGACGATGAAACATGTTCTATATATTGATCTGTTATGAAACGAGTAAAGTAAATGTATACGGTCAAAAGTAAAAGTTGAGATCAAGGGGGAGAATGTTAGGATGATCTCCACCGTGTGGACCCAACGGCCCACCGGGCCCTTAGATCCACGCCCTGATCGGGGCGCTCAACCCACTATGGGTGATGGGCCCCTGTCACCTGCACTATATAAAGAGGTGGGGGCCGGCGGCTCGCACCACGAGATTCGTCGCATAGCCGTACACCCCACCTAATCCCCTACCGATCTAGGGTTAGTGCAGTGTTGATGGGAAGCTCCGCCACCACTACTCTCTGCCACCACCGCCGCCATCCACCATGGCCGGCAACTGGAGCTCCTCAAGCCACGAGGGAAGGTAGGTTCACCGGATTAATCTACCCTACCCGATCCAAAGATCTATCAACCTCCAGCTCTACGACCACAACAGAAAGAAGCGTCAGCTGCAAGCGCAGTACAAGCTGAGCATCCTCGACCACGCCGGCAACGTCGCGTACGGGCTCCCCGCGAAGACGAGCGTCTTCAAGAGCAGCGGTGACAAGGACGACGACGACTCCGACGACGACGAGGAGGAGGAACCCCAGTTATGCGGTCACGAGCAGTTCATCCGTCGGGAAGACCTGGAGAAGCGCGAGGACCTGCTCAAGGACGACTGCGTGGTGTTCCGCTGCGACGTCGGCGGCTTCACCGAGCTGGAGACCACATACCTCGCTCGCGAGGAGAGCGAAAGCGAGCTAGTTCCGGACGATGATGTGTTCGGGTTGAAGCCATCCCGTTACCGCTCCGGTGACTACCGTCACCGCCGTCTTCGTCGCGCTGATGACAATGAGTTCGTCCAGTGGTGTTTGGCCCAGAAACGCATCGGGTGATGAGACGCCGGCCATTGATTATTGAAGCGTGCAAGGAGTGCAGGACGGCCTAGAATAAAATCTACTAATTAAGTTTTATTTTTATCGATGCATCCAATGGTTGCCTTGCTAGGAATAATTAAGGAGTGGCATTTTGATGTCCCTCAAGAAAATAAAAGGATGTCATTTCAATGAATAAATTTGTCTCTCTTTCAATATGATCTCTCTTGGATTATGATTTAACTGTTTGCTGTCCCAGTATTAAGATTCCCTTAAGATCAAAACATAAAAAGCAAAGGAAAAAAGGAAAAAAAATACCCACACGAATCTCCACCTAAAATCAATGAGATTGGACTTAGATATGCAATACTTATGGCATATCTAGATATGCAATAACTCAGGGTTTGCTGATTTGTACCAACCCAGTTTGCTAATTAGTTATGTCCGTCCGGTGGCATGGCATGTTTACCGTGAAGGTTGGGCGGAATCTTACTTGAGTTAGGTTATTATCCGTTTGTGTGCTATGCATTTACGGCCCAAACCAACCAAACACATTTAAGGGAATCATGTTACGGTGTAATTGAATAACGGGATTGTGCTTTTCTAACTATGATGAGGATGTTGTTGTTCATTCTGATTATTCGCTCGGCTATGTTTTTTACATTATGTCATCTACGATACATTCATTTTTTTACTTGTAAAAGCCTTCTAATGTAAGGTGCAAAATATGTATTTGTCTAGGAAGAATGGAATCTGAAAGCCAAGGATCTGGTGCACCCATTATGTTGAATGTGTATGTCACATAGTTACCTGATTCGCAATTTGAGTTCACATATCGAATTTGCTACATTCTATGACTCGGGTTCGATAGGCGGTATACATCTCCGATTTGCGTATCGGGGTCCGGTTCGTGAACTTGCTATCTTTGGTTCGAAATAGCTTACTGTTCGCATTCAAAAATAGCCATCGAAGTTCCTAGATAGATATAATAAATAAAAATAGGGATAATATGTTGGTTGGTCCAGCCCAAACGAACCCACTAGGCCACGACCTGCTGCTCCTCCGCTGCTTCCGATAGCCTCCTCCAAAATGTAATCTAGCACGGCCGCCTCGTGCGCTTTAGCACTTCCTCGTTCTTTCTCCTGCTCAATTTTTCCCTCATTTCAGCCATTGAAAAGGCCTTGATTAGGTTGATATTGGTAGGAGGTCTCACTTTCCAACTGTTGACATGTTGAAACTCAGTGGCTCCAGCGTTGGTAGAAAACTGAAACTTTCTACTAGGCATTCCAAAAAGAACCAGCCCTAGTATCTTTTCCCACATTTCTCATCTTCTTGCAAGATGCGGCACTATCTGCTGCAAGCTTGCATATTTGATTGTTTTTGCAGAGGATTGTGGAAAGTGCATTACACACGTGTAAACTTGCAGTACACAATAGTCCATAATGTACATTACACATAGGCGTAAATTACTTTGGACAATAGTACAAAATGAAATAAACATAAGTGTAAAATGCAATGGAGAATATTCATAGAGATATATCCAACAGAGTTCTAGTTTTGAAGATTAATTTGGACCCTTTATCTGAGAGTTGGTGCTTTTAAAATATTCAAAACAGGGTATGATAAGGCTGCAAGATATCTGTGGCACTCAAAAACTTGGGGGAAAAAAGATTGCAAGAGAGTCTGCAAGAGAGATTGCAAGAGTTTGAATGGATGAATAAAAAAAAGGACAGCTATCCTAGCATAGCATCTGGGTGGATGGCCAGAGAGAAGCGTGTGAACCATAGAAAATGTTCTACCTCAAGCACTGAATGGGGTTGGAAGCCGCCCTATTGCAACGCCATTGTTGCTCCTCTCACGGCACATTGCATGTGGCGTAGAGGGGGATCGAGATACGGCGGCCTTCAGCGCCACCACCGTTGGTGTATGAAGGGTGTCAGTGGCTGCCGCTGCTATTCAAGCGACGCTGCCGCTGTTGGTCCCATCCCGAGTTATGAAGTTGACAGGGAGGGGGGATGGGGGCCTCGATCGCTATCAACAGTACAGAATGGGCGCTATGGAGAAGATGTGGTGGGCGGATCGGTAGAGAAGATAGGGTGGGCGGATTTGGTGGTGCCCATTATGGGTTTGTATCCGAATTTAGACAGGTGTATGATACACAGAGCCAAACCCGACACAGATCCGATAAGTCCAACACCGCACTCTAGTGTTGTAGCACGACAGCATTTCGCTGATTTCGACGGTCATCGCTATTTGCCATAGCCCGCTATTTCAATTACTGGTATTTCCGTAAGATCGCCGCATCCTTGGCCGCTTTTTACCACCTCCTTCACCCAATCACCTCCTTTGGTGGGAATAGTGGAGTTCTTCCGGGATGTTACACTCGTAAAATGATCGTCGAAACAATACCAGTGAAGCTAATTAACTGAACTGAAATGGTGAAATGTACCGACCACATGATGGAGGAACAACGAAATTACCACATCTTTCTCATCTGATCTACTCCTATTAAGTGCAGTAATTATTTTATCATCACGACGTAACTGCTATACTAGTGCAACAAGGCTAATTAACAAGCTACTGGTCGATGAACGAGGATAAAAACAGGGGGCGGCCGGCGGCACCGGCGAAGCAAAGCGATCAGGTGGGGGGCAGCGCGTGGCTGCCGCTGCCGCGGGGGCCGCCCAGGAGCGCGGCGAGGAGGACGGCGTCCATGGCGGCCACGGAGAAGACCGTCGCGGCGAGGACCCCGACGCGCAGCTTCCTCCAGAAGGCCGCGTGGCGCGTGCGGAGGGGGTCGAGCTCGTCGGCGGCGGCCTCGGCGAGCGCGGTCAGGAGGCATCTCGAGCGCGCGCTCAGGCCCCGGGCACCCCGCAGCTCCGCCAGGACCAGCCCCATCTCCGTGAGGACGGTGGCGGTGGCGTCGGGGTCGGCGGGACGTGCGACCTGCAAGACGACGATGAGGAATTCGAATCTCAGGAAACAAGTTGCACAAACGAGTCCAACTCAAATTCAGATTAATTAGACTTGAGGACCGACGACGAACCCCAGGAGCCCGAGAGCGCTCGAGATCAGACGAATCGGAGCCCAAAATCGCGGCGCGGACTGAATTTTCAACCGACGGCGAAGCGGAATCGGCCGGGAAGCGGGCAAGCGCACGCACCTGGGCGAGGGCGGAGCGGTCGGGGGCGGGGATCGCGTCGTGGGGAGGGACGGAGACGACGGTGGAGGAGGAGGCGTCGTCGTCGGGGTCGGGGAGGTCGAGCGGCGGCGCGAGGTCGGCGACGGCGAGGCCCTCGGGCAGCGCGGGGTCCGGCTGCTGCTGCGCGGCGGAGGCGGCGTCGTCGTCGTCGTAGGTGAGGAGCTTGCCGGCCTCCTGGAGAGCAGCGGGAAGAGCCTCAAGGAGGTCATCGATCAGGCGCGCGGCGCGGGTAATTGAGGGGAGGCGGTGGTGCAGGAGGTTAGGTTACCTTGGCGAGGTCGCGGGCGGGGGGCGCGGACGAGGAGGAGCCCACGGAGCTGCGGTTGGCGGGGGTGGTGGCGGTGACGGCCTTGGCGCCGGAGGAGGAGCGGGGGCGCGGGGTGTGGACGGCGCCGCCGTGAGGCTTGGCCATGGTGATGGTTGTCTCGGAATGGAGCGGTGGGTATTAGAACCTGGGCTCGTCTCTCTCAACTGGACTGTTGGGTTCGACCCGGGTCGGGTGCGGGTATTTATCGGCCCCACGTGTCAGTCACACTTGCTTGCTTTGGCATTGGCAAGGAAATACATGGCCTCTTTGATTCGTATGATTGAATCATGTAGGATTTTTTTTCCTGTATAAGATTCATTGCGGTACACTCCCTCCATTCCAAATTACTTGTCACAGGTATGGATGTATTTTAATTCTAGATACATTCATTTCTCCGACGAGTAATTTGGAACGGAGGGAGTAGTTCTTACTCAAATTCGAATAAAATTCAGCTACATTTCATCAAAAAATATCACCAAAATTTAAGTTACAAAAGAAGCTCTCATTAGCATAAATTTCAAGTTACATGACTTACATGTCTGCCATATGGACGATTATGTCATTAAATTTGTATACAAAATACTTTTTCAATAGTATAAACTTGGAAGTTACGCGACTTACATAATACCAAGAATTAAGCTTTGAAATTGTGCTGTTAACCAACAAAATACTATGTATTGTGTATGATTTAAGTTATACCTTTAACTCAAATACTATTTGTCTAGCTAATGATTGAAGCTAAATCCCAAATTTTGTACACATCTTGTTCACTGGAATTGCCACAAAGGGGCACGGACACGAGAAGCAACAATAGTAGTAAAAAAATTCCCACCATTTTGCAGATACTAGCACTAAAGCTAGGTTGAACAAGATAAAACGAGCCTTCCAATTTACCAAAACAAGCAGAGCAGATGAGATCATCCTAGCAACAACCTCTGCGTCCCCAAAACAGGTAGCGTTTGTTTTTGTGTTATGGAGACTGTCAAATCTGTTGACATAAAGTATATGATGATTCTATTGCGGGCTGGCGGGAAAAAACACGGCTAATTTCGACTAGTTACTAGCACAACCGGACAGGACGGAATAAATAACAGCAATCATCTTCAAATTTTTCTCAAGCTCACTAAAGCTAGGGAGACAAAACAAATTCTCTCATTCCACCTAACACTCGCAAGGGCGCCTTCCATCTTTCCAGGAGATTGGATTCATCATCACCTCTCCTGACTGGCTGTCACCCTCTGCATGATCATCGCCTCGGCCGCCTGGATGGCCTCTGATGTTCCGGTTATCGTCACTTTCCTGCACCAGTGAGTGGAAATTATAAGCTTCGGTGGCCAAGAGGTGATCACAGAGCGAAGCATGGCGGTGTAATGTTACCTGTCAGATGTGCCAGCTATGAAATCGCCCCTATCTGATATCTTAATCCTGGCACCACTAGCCTGCAGCCGCACAGAATTACATGAGTTTGGTTTCCATGAAATATGGTGCACTCACACCATACAAGGCAGCAGCAGGTTTATGCAGATTTGCCATATAAATCACAAGTATGAAAGAGTAGTATGTTTTCTGAACCCAAATGAGGGCAGACAACATGCTCCAATGTTCCTAACTATTTATCTGCTGCAGGGAAACTACATGACAAGATTGCTGCAGGAAAAAATCAATATGCATTACATTATAGAACGGAGGAAGTACTATGATGCAGAAGCCTCTGCTATCTATACAATGAGCATACATGTTTGACCATGTGCAGTAAAACAACACTAATGAGGTTCAGAATCACACGGTGTAAGAAGATACCTGAATGATCTCTGTTATGTTCCTTCCTGCACGCCCTACAACTGCACCGATGTGTTCGTCAGCAACACCTATGGTGTGTGATTCTTGGGCATCATTATTAGCAGGTGATCTAACAGGTGTACCAGGCTGAAAAGTTTCAACAGAAAACCATGGTTAGAACAATTTGAAAACATATATGAGGTTAACACTACCACCCAAAAAACAAAGCAAAAAAGAAGTTGCTGCCTCAGCATACAGTTTTAGAAAATAATAAAATATATGCATAGAGAATATAGCCTGAAAGCATTAGAAGGCAAGAAAACTGGGCACATTAAATCTAACATCAAGGAGTTAGCGCACACAACATCAATCAGAAGTTCCAGCATACACATCTCTCTTTCTCCAAAAACAAATGCTTAGTATAATACACATTTATGCATATCTCTTTCTCCAAAACAAATGCTAGTGTAATACACATTTTATTTCCAGTGCGCTGACTAAGAAAAATAGCGTTCACAAAAAAACTGTCAGGTATCTGGAAGTGTGATATGCCGTTTTATTTTTTATGGACTGCCTAATATTAGTAGCGCCAACAAAAGTTATCAGGACATAGCCATAATAAATTCATGAGATCAAATTTTGCCTTCTTGCAGTTCAAAGACTTGGATAGGATAAATGTTCTATGCACTTCCTAATGTATTACATGACTATGCAAAACAGAAAACATTTCTATTAGAAAGCATCTCATACATATCACCTGACTCCCAACATCTCTCCTCAGGTGCACAACGAAAAGAGAACACATGGTAGATCATTATCAACACAGATGGACTAGGTGTTTACAAAAAAGGTGTACACCATGCAGGACAGCAAACACGAACCTTGTTGTTTTGGTACCTTCCACCACCACCACCACCACCACCACCACCACCAGCATACCCATTAGGTCCATAGTTCACAGCATTATTATATGGCACCTGTGGAATCATATAGCCAACAGGAACAGCGGCAGGGTAACTAGGGAAACCAAGGCCTGGATATTTTGAAGTGAAGGAAATGAGTAAGAGAGAATGGTTAAGCCGTATCTGAAAAGTGAATCCATCTATAAATATCATGAATGCAAAGAGAATGTCTAGCTGCACATGCAAATATATCCCAGCATTCTCAGTTGTGACTTTTTTTAATGGTGTTATGACTTCTTTTTAGAGAAGCATGATAATAAATGCAGAACATGTATTCTTCAAGCAAGAAAGGTATTATGAGAAGGCACCCATTCAAGCAAGCATGAAGCAGAGTGGTAACATTAGAACTAGAAAGTGGTGAAAATTCTAGGATTTACCTGCATATGGAAATGGGGAACTCAAATTGGGTGGGTAGTGAACATCCTCAGACAACTTGCTTAATATCAAATGTATGGCTCGCATCTGACTGTTTAAGGGTCCTGTGATAGTAACAAGCCTATCATGCAAACCAACAAAGTTGTTGTCCTGCGGTGAAATTTTGATTCCAGCATGTGAATCTTCAATGAATGACCTGAAGAGAGAGGGAACACCAACTCTCAATATTCCAGGCAACAGAAACTAAAATAAAATAAATACAAGAACAACTATGAAGCATGTCATAGAAGTCCAATCAGACCAGGCACATGAGTATTAACAAGAGAAGGACCATACAGTTCCTATTACCGTGCATCGGTTCACATATACTTCATCAGTTTTCTTAATAACAATAACATTACACCAACATTGAAAATTAAGAAAGTATCATAGTGGGGGTGAAACTTAATGACAGTATCAGAGATTAGAACAGGTTTATTGATTAGGCATACTTGATTGTTGCTCCTCCTTTACCAATAATTCCACCACATGAGCTGTTAGGAACTACAAGTCTAAATTTAGGCCTGGCTTCAGCTTCATTAGATTCTTCCCCCTGGAAAATAACAGGAGAATATCAGTTATCAAGCAATGGCAGCATGGTCTTACAGACATGACCGTTTGCAAAATAAATTGATTTACCTCAGATAAGAGTTTCTCAAGAACCAACTCCATGGCCTTAACTACTTCGTCAAACAGTCCAGAGACCATGATGATTCTGTCATTTGTACCAGGGAAAAACTCATGGCTGCGCGATAATTGAATACGAGCCCCAGACTGAGATTGGAAGTCATTAATAGTTGAACCACCCTTGCCAATAATACATCCTGCTGCTGTATTAGACACCAGAAACCTCAAATGCGTTGGCTTCTCCTTGTCATCTGAGGAGAAAAAACAACTGCAGATTCAGAATTATATGGAAGAAAGGTGAATGGCAATAGCTATAACCATGCTATTATGAGTTCAATCATATATTTACCAAGGCCAAGGAACAGAAACAACCCATGATGCACAACAAATAACATAGCAATTTTATAGGTTAAAAATGTGATTGCACCTAACGTCCAAAGAACCCGCATTTAATGTATAGGATTTCCATCACAAAAGGATATTTTCCATAACTTTACTGAAGTCCAGAAACAGAAGCAACCGATGATGCACAACAAATAACATAGCAATTGTATAGGTTAGTGATGTGGTTGCACCTAGAGCCCAAAGAACCCGCATGTGAGTTAGAGGGCTTTATGAACAGAAGACATTTTCCATGTTGTAGGTCACCTAAAACAGTTCAGTAGTTCAAAATGCCAAGGACTGGAACAAATTCACTATGAAACGGAAAGACCAACTCCAGCCACACACCTACTTTGCGTTCTGATACAGCTGACCATTAAATCAAGAATTGTCACACTAGAAAGGTGAATGGCAGTAAGCATCCCACTACGAGTTCCAAGTCGAGAAGTACGTTAATAGTCGTCTACTCATAAATGCTTTGAAGTCAAGCAGAAAGAGCAACTAACGATGCATTGTAATACACATAGCATTTTTTTAGGCAATGTAGTAAATAAACATAGCAATACCACCATGGTGAGGCCCAGCATAATTTAGTAGGTTTTGATTACTACGCGTGTTTTCCTGCGTGCACTTCCTAAAACACTAACACTTTCACCGTGCCAACAGCTGGAACAAACTGAACTAGGAAGTGGCGAGCAAAATCATCCGCCCGCGAATGTCATGTTTAGAAATAAACCATAATCGCGCATCTGAAACAAACTAAATAAGTGTAGCTGTGCACAATCAGGCGCGCTGTAGTAGTGTGTAGTCATGCCGAAGTGTACTAAACTCTACTTGAGCGCAGGCAATACCACCGAATCAGCCAACGAACGAACCAGAGCACATTAGCCAAACCGCCCACTGAATTACTAAACCATCCCCCCTTGCAGTGCAGTGCAGCGCGGTGAACCAACCGGGCGCAGCAGCGCGTGAGGTGCAAAACAAAGGGGCTAAGCATGAATGATCCTTGGCCAGCCGTGAGCGCCTCTCGTTCCCACAACGACCGGACTGACATGGAACCGGCCGCCACCAGAGCGGCCGCCCGCGCGCGCGCAGATCTCGGGCCCGCGGCGGGGCGCCAGGGCCCGGATCTCGCGGATCCGTCAGGCCACGGCGCCCGCGCTCGCACGCGGCGGAGCACAGCGCTCAGCTCGCATGGGGGAGAAGAGTTCGTGGGGAGGCGGGCGGCGTTTGCCAGCCGGTCAGTTACCTTCGGGGTCGGCGGCGTCGTGGTCGGCGTCGTGGTGGTCCTGCGGGGGAGGGGGCGGCGGGGAGGAGCGGGGCGCGCGCTTGGGCGCGGACTCGGGCGAGGAGGCGTAGGGGGAGCCCGGGGCCTCCATCTTCTGCCGGCGGCGGGGGCGGGGGCGGAGGTGGGGGTGGGGAGCAGGGGTGGGGGGGAGACGGGGTGGAGCGATGGTAGATCGCTGTGGGCCTACGCCATCAAGGGAGGGACTGAGACGAGGGTTTGGCTGCGCCGCGCCTTGGGCCTTTTATCCATCCATCCATCCAATCCAATCCAACAGAGGATCGAACGCTTTCTATTTCTTGTGGGCCGTCGTTTTCGTGCCGTGCTGCCGGATGCTACCACACAGACGGCAACTGATGAAGGATTTTGTTTTGTCTTGGTCCACGACAGAAGCACCAACCGATCGTGCAGGGGAAATACACTTTCCCCGGGTACAAAATGGCAAAAAACGGCGAGGCCAAAAGTGTATTTACTACTGTATCTTCCTTTTTCTTCGAGGAGGAAAAAGCGTATTTATCAGGTGTCGACAACTTTTACTAGAGTATGGAGTAGTACATTGTAATCATGCTTCACGGCGCAAAGGGACAAAGAAGGCCAACGCCGCGGGCACTATCTTAATCTTATCCATTAACACGGTCTCTATCCCGGGCTTGTTCATGGCCCTTGGGTCACCTGAGTTGGTAACAAACACAAAGGGACAAAGAAGGCCAACGCCGCGGGCACTATCTTAATCTTATACATATGGTGCATAAAACTCATATGTACCCGGGGCTTCCATCTTCTGTCGGCGACAGGGGGCGAGGACAGGGGGGCGGGGGCCGAAGGATGGAGCAGGAGGAGATGGGGTGGAGCGATGGTAAATCGTTGTGGGCCTACGCCATCAAAGTAGGGATTCAAACTAGGGTTTGGCTGCGCCGCACCCTCGCCTTGGGCCTTTTTATCCATCTGCGACCAAACACTTTCTATTTCTTCTGGGATATTGTTTTCGTACCGTGCTCATATACCACCACGACTGCAACCATCGGGTTCTGTTTTTTTTTGTCTGCTCTACGACAGAAGTACCAACAGTTGTGCTGGGGAAATACAATTCCCCGGGTACAAGATACAAATATCAACTGGCTCGAGAGTGCATTTATCTTCCTCTTCTCTTCGATTCGAAGAAAAGAATAGTTATCTGATGCCGACAACTTTTATCAGTATACACACTAATCACGCTTCATGGCGCAAGGAACAAGGAATGCCAACACCGCGGGCTCTATCTTAATCTTAACCGCTAAACATGTTCTCTATCCAAGGTTTGTTCACTGGCACTTGGCTGACCTGAGTTGGTCACTGACAAAAGGCGGGCCCTAGAGGTTTTTTTTGTGAGAGAAACTTCTAGGTGGGCTCTAGAGTTGTACAATAAGGACGCTCGACTAGTGGCTCTTCTTCATTTTCCTTTTTTTACACCGGAAACTAGAGCCTCCTGTTAGCGGGACTCGGGACTCGGTTTATGTATTAAATGGTTGAGATAGTTACAATGGAGCCAACAAATACATAGAGTAGAGCCAGTTATAATGAGGTATGAAAGTCACTGTTGCTCTTTGGTGTTAAATTGCACATTATTATGCAAAACTGCATATCAGATCAAGGAAAAACATATGATGCATAAAACTCATATGTACCCAGGGCTTCCATCTTCTGCCAGCAGCGAGGGTGTGCAGCGGAGGCGGGCACTAGGGTGAGGTGGGTGGGGGCGAAGGAGGGAGCAGGGGGGAGACGGGAGTGATGGTAGATCGTTGTGGGGCTATGCCATCGAAGGATGGATTGAGACGAGGGTTTTGTTGCGCCACGCCCACGCCTTGGGCCTTTTATCCATCCAATCCAACAAAGATCAAACACTTTGTATTTCTTCTGGGCCAAAGTTTTCGTATCGTGTTGCCGGATCCTACCAAGCACGACGACAACTGAAAGATTTGTTTTTGTCTTGGTCCACGACAGAAATACCAGCCAATCGTGCCAGGAAAATGCATTTCCCGGGTACAAAATGCAAAAACCGGTGAGGCTAAAAGTGCATTTATCTTTGTTTTACTTCAAAGAGAAGCACATTTACCGGGTGTTGACAACTTTTAATAGTGTAGTGGTACATTGTAATCATGCTTCACCGCGCAAAGAGACAAGGAAGGCCAACACCGCGGGCACTATCTTAATCTTATCCATTAACATGATCTCTATCCTAGGCTTGTTCATGGCACTTGGGTGACCTGAGTTGGTCACGAACACAAGGCTGGACCTAGAGTTTTTTTTTTTGCGAGAGGAACTTCTAAGCGGGCTCTAGAGTTGTACAATAAGGACCCTCGACTAGCGGCTCTTCTTCATTTTTCCCTTTTTTACACCTGGAAACTAGAGCCTCCTGTCAGTGGGACTCAGTTTATGTATTAAAGGGTTGAGATAGTTACAATGGAGCCAACAAATACATAGAGTAGAGCCAGTTATGGTGAGGTGTGAAAGTCACTATTGTTTTTGGGGGTTAAATTGCACATTATTATGCAAACTGCATATCAAATCAAGGAAAAACATATGATGCATAAAACTCACTCCATGCATACACACTATAAATGATAGTGTCTTATTTAGTTCAAAGCGAGAAGTTCTGTGTGAACTACGTACCATACTAAGAGAAACCCACATTTTTTATGCGAGTTGAGTTGAGCGATTCTCACGCAAGACCAAATGCAATGTATGTATGTGATACATCTTAATCAATGAACCCGTAAACATTGAAGGCATCCTTGGTGATAGAATAACCGGTAAACAAACAACGCAATAGTTTGTAGGACAAAACACTCATATTTTTCTTTATAGAACATTTTTAGTACTCCCCGCAAAAAAGGTATATATAGATAATTATCTAATTTACTTATTTGCACACAAAATAGACAAGCATGATTCTAGAAACACCGACAAAATTTTATAGATGCCTACCATGAATATCTAAGTAAACTAAAATAGACACAAAGAACGATATATTTGTAATTCATTTAAGTCATACAAATTAGTCATTTAAGACTCGTCTATCCATCAATCCATCCGCCATCACATGTTTTTTTTCTTCTTTTAGGTCATTCTTTTCTTATCGTGCTCGGATACCACCACGACCGCAATAGCTGGAATTTGTAGCATCTGGTCTGCGACAAAAAAACCAACCAATCGTGCCAGGAAAGTACACTTTCCTGGATACAAAATACAAATATGGGTGAGGCCAAAAGTGTATTTATCTTTCCTTTCTTCGAAGAAAGACGTATTTATCTTGAGTCGACAACTTTTATTAGTGTACACTCTAATCACGTTTCGCAATGCAGGGAACAAGGGAGGCCAGCACCGTTAGCTCTGTCGAAATCTTACCTGTTAATTTGATCTCTATCCAAAATAGTGTATTTATCTTTCTTTCCTTTGAAGAAAGACGTATTTATTTTTCACCAACAACTTTTATTAGTGTACACTCTGATCACGTTTCACGGCGCAAGGAACAAGGGAGGCCAGCACCACGAGCTATGTTGAAATCTTATCTATTAACATGATCTCTATCCAAAGCTTATTCATGACATGTTGTGATGATGTTGGCTTTATAATATAAAACGGGGAAAACCCTTTTTCGGTAAAGCTTATTCATGACACTTGGGTACAGATGACACAAGGCAGGCTCTAGGGTTGCACAATAAGGACGCTCTCAACTAGAGCCTTTTTTTTTGCGCCTGTCAACTGCAGCCTCTTATTAGTGGATCCAGTTTATGTGTCTTTAAGGTTTCAAAGAGTCATAATAGAGCCAACAAATACATGAAGTTTGTGTATTTACTTTCACCCCAGAGCAAATTGGTAATGCACAAATCTTGATGAGTTGGTTTTGTTCTGAGCGAGTTATGATAAGGCATGAAAGTCACTGTTATTTTGGGGGTTAAACTGCACATTATTAGAGCATCTACAACCGGACATTGCAAATCCGGCCCCTCAAACACCCGTGGACACGCCCGGGCGTGTCTGCGGGCATTGACCGGGCACGCCTCAAATTAGCCACTTTGCAACCGCCTCTCTTATATTTCATCCCCTAGATCCATACAAAAGGCATGCAAAAGTAATCCTATGTACTACGCTAGCTACTCTTCATCGTTGGAGATGTCCACGACAATGGTGCTGGGCGCCGGCTGGACGTACGGGCGAGTAGGAGGGCTCCGACTCATTCTCCTCCTGCTCGACCTCATCCATGTAGGCGAACATCTCCGCCTCCTCCGCGGCTTCTTGCGCCTCCATCTCCTGCCGGCGACGGCGTCCAACCTCCGCAGCCGACTCCGATCGGAGGGAATCGAGGATGGCCTGCTACTCCACTTGCAGATCCCCGTCGCCAGCGTCCCCCACATCCTCCTCATCTGGCTCATCCTCCTCGTCCTCCTCGTCCTCCAGATCCACTGCATCTGGAGGTATCCCCACGGCGATCCAGGCTTCGCGCCTAGCCCGGATCTGCTCAAGGAGCTCGAGCCGGCGCTCCAGCGTCAGAAAGGGCTCGCTCCTCACTCGGCGGCGTGGGGGCATGGCTACTAGGCTGACGGGCGGAGTGGAAAGTGGCGGCGGCGATGGAGAGGAGGAGGAAAATGTGGATGGATGGTAGGGTTTCGGTGCCGCCGGTCGACATAAATAGCCGGGCAATGCACTATGCGACCCGCCGGAGCTATGCCACACGGTGCCACCGATCCGACGGAGGAGACGAGCATCAGAACGCTGGGTTTGAGGGCGTTTCCGGCTGGGACCCCTTCGTTAGTCTGACGTGGCGGGCGTGCCCCGGCGCGCCCGGGCGCCCTCATATCTGCCCCATATTTGGGCTGGATATGGGGGGTGCCGGTCAGCCTAGGCGTTTGAGGGCCGTTTGAGAGGCCCGTCTGGGTCAAAAAATCGTGACCGGGCAGCGACCGGGCGGCCTGCCCAGGCGTATGAGGCGGGTTTGAGAGGTCCGGCTGTAGATGCTCTTATGCAACTGCGGATAAAATCAAGGAAAACCTATAACATACAAAATTACATGCATACATACTACAAGTTATAATAATTTATCAAGTACAGGGAGAGTAATTTTATGTAAGCTATGTACCAAATCAAGAAAAAATGCATTTGATGAGGGTTGAGCTGAACGATGCTCATCTAAGACCCAACACAAAGTATGCATGTGATGCATATTAATTGGTGAATCCATAAACATGGATGACATATTTGGCGATAGAATAACTAGTAAGCAAGCAATATAACAGTCATAGGACAAACCATGCATATATTTTTATATTCTAAAACTAACTCCCTGCAAAAACAAATATGCAGATATTTCTCTGGTTTACTTATTTGCACCCCAAAAATAAAGCATGATTCTAGAAACATCGATAGACTTTCTAGATCTTTGTCATGGTATCTAAGTAAACTAAAATAGGCATAAATACTAACATATATTTGTATTCATTCAAGTCGCACAAATTAGTATTTGGTCTGATGTTTGTTGTTAGACAAAAAAAGAATAATAAATCAAGTGTTTTGAACAAAAACCATATTATATTCCTTTTACTTAATGCTTCAAATTAAGTGTAATTAAATTTCTCATGAATGATATTAAGATTGTATAATATTACTTTCTTATATATTTAATTATGTCATTAAATAGTTGTTATTGGAATAAAATTAGCAAGTCCAGATAATTTATCAAAATTAGTTAGTATCATATGTTAAAAAGGATAATTTGTGATTGTAAAAGATAAAATAGTTTAGTCTAAATAACACAACGCTTCAAACCAAAGTCAAGCATTGCGTATAAGTTAAGATAACCATTGTAGCTAATTGAAAAATTAATATGATTAGTTCCATTAAGATAACCATTGTATAAGTAAAAACTTAATTTTTTAAGTCGATTATGTGTTCCAGCAAGAATTCTAATGAGTGGTTCCATAGAGAAAGCCCGAGTTGATTTTGATCTAAGTTTCATGAGTACAAAGGTGCTTAACTGGAAATAGATAACTAATTATCGGTAGCAGTGAGACTTTATTTTAAATGAATATTAAAGGAGAAATTAAATATATGGTTGAAAATAAGTATGTATATATAGTTTTGATATATTTATTATTGGATATTTTAAACAAAATAGAGAATTTTGGTAGAGTGCAAAGTTAGTCGTCGGCTGCAGGACTGATCATCTAGCGGCTTACAGGGTTTGCAGAATAGTGTTTGTACAAAATAGATCGTATGTATGCATGCATTTATTTCTACACCAGGAGTGCATTACACGCACGATGAATATTAAAATCAAAACAAATAACAAAAAAGAAACATTTTTTAAACATGCTAATTTATGACCAATTGTTCAAACAATGACTTTGGATCTCATGGGTCAAGTTCATCATTTAAGCTTAACTGAAGAGACTATGCGTCAAAATATCACTCTGTGTATGCTACAGGATAAAGTACATCCAAAAGGCTAGAGGTGTA
>NC_053027.1:567005495-567173099 GCF_003073215.2 Triticum urartu
CATGACGGTGCTTCAGAGATGGAGATCACAAGCACAAGATGATGATGGCCATAGCATATCACTTATATTGATTGCATGTGATGTTTATCTTTTATGCATCTTATCTTGCTTTGATTGACGGTAGCAATATAAGATGATCTCTCACTAAATTATCAAGAAGTGTTCTCCCTGAGTATGCACCGTTGCCAAAGTTCGTCATGCCCAGACACCACGTGATGATCGGGTGTGATAAGCTCTACGTCCATCTACAATGGGTGCAAGCCAGTTTTGCACACGCAGAATACTCAGGTTAAAGTTGACGAGCCTAGCATATGCAGATATGGCCTCGGAACACGGAGACCGAAAGGTCGAGCGTAAATCATATAGTAGATATGATCAACATAATGATGTTCACCATTGAAAACTAATCCATTTCACGTGATGATCGGTTATGGTTTAGTTGATTTGGATCACGTGATCACTTAGAGGATTAGAGGGATGTCTATCTAAGTGGGAGTTCTTAAGTAATATGATTAATTGAACTTAAATTTATCATGAACTTAGTCCCTGATAGTATCTTGCTTGTTTATGTTGATTGTAGATAGATGGCCCGTGCTGTTGTTCCGTTGAATTTTAATGCGTTCCTTGAGAAAGCAAAGTTGAAAGATGATGGTAGCAATTACACGGACTGGGTCCGTAACTTGAGGATTATCCTCGTTGCTGCACAGAAGAGTTACGTCCTGGAAGCACCGCTGGGTGCCAGGCCTGCTGCTGATGCAACTGACGACGTTAAGAACGTCTGGCAGAGCAAAGCTGATGACTACTCGATAGTTCAATGTGCCATGTTTTACGGCTTAGAACCGGGACTTCAACGACGTTTTGAACGTCATGGGGCATATGAGATGTTCTAGGAGTTGAAGTTAATATTCCAGCAGAATGCCCGGATTGAGAGATATGAAGTCTCCAATAAATTCTATAGCTGCAAGATGGAGGAGAATAGTTCTGTCAGTGAGCATATACTCAAGATGTCTGGGTATTGTAATCACTTGATTCAACTGGGATTTAATCTTCCGGATGATAGCGTCATTGATAGAATTCTCCAATCACTTCCACCAAGCTACAAGAGCTTCGTGATGAACTATAATATGCAAGGGATGGATAAGACAATTCCCGAGCTCTTCGCAATGCTAAAGGCTGCGGAGGTAGAAATCAAGAAGGAGCATCAAGTGTTGATGGTCAACAAGACCACTAGTTTCAAGAAAAAGGGCAAAGGGAAGAAGAAGGGGAACTTCAAGAAGAACAGCAAGCAAGTTGCTGCTCAGAAGAAGAAACCCAAGTCTGGACCTAAGCCTGAAACTGAGTGCTTCTACTGCAAGCAGACTGGTCACTGGAAGCGGAACTGCCCCAAGTATTTGGCGGATAAGAAGGATGGCAAAGTGAACAAAGGTATATGTGATATACATGTTATTGATGTGTACCTTACTAGACCTCGCAATAGCACCTGGGTATTTGATACTGGTTCTGTTGCTAATATTTGCAACTCGAAACGGGGACTAAAGATTAAGCGAACACTGGCAAAGGACGAGGTGACGATGCGCGTGGGAAATGGTTCCAAAGTCGATGTGATCGCGGTCGGCACGCTACCTCTACATCTACCTTCGGGATTAGTATTAGACCTAAATAATTGTTATTTGGTGCCAGCGTTAAGCATGAACATTATATCTGGATCTTGTTTGATGCGAGACGGTTATTCATTTAAATCAGAGAATAATGGTTGTTCTATTTATATGAGTAATATCTTTTATGGTCATGCACCCTTGAAGAGTGGTCTATTTTTGATGAATCTCGATAGTAGTGATACACATATTCATAATGTTGAAGCCAAAAGATGCAGAGTTGATAATGATAGTGCAACTTATTTGTGGCACTCCCGTTTAGGTCATATCGGTGTAAAGCGCATGAAGAAACTCCATACTGATGGACTTTTGGAACCACTTGATTATGAATCACTTGGTACTTGCGAACCGTGCCTCATGGGCAAGATGACTAAAACGCCATTCTCCGGTACAATGGAGAGAGCAACAGATTTGTTGGAAATCATACATACAGATGTATGTGGTCCGATGAATGTTGAGGCTCGTAGCGGATATCGTTATTTTCTCACCTTCACAGATGATTTAAGCAGATATGGGTATATCTACTTAATGAAACACAAGTCTAAAACATTTGAAAAGTTCAAAGAATTTCAGAGTGAAGTGGAAAATCATCGTAACAAGAAAATAAAGTTTCTACGATCTGATCGTGGAGGAGAATATTTGAGTTACGAGTTTGGTGTACATTTGAAACAATGCGGAATAGTTTCGCAACTCACGCCACCCGGAACACCACAACGTAATGGTGTGTCCGAACGTCGTAATCGTACTTTACTAGATATGGTGCGATCTATGATGTCTCTTACAGATTTACCGCTATCGTTTTGGGGTTATGCTTTAGAGACGGCCGCATTCACGTTAAATAGGGCACCATCGAAATCCGTTGAGACGACACCTTATGAACTGTGGTTTGGCAAGAAACCAAAGTTGTCGTTTCTTAAAGTTTGGGGCTGCGATGCTTATGTGAAAAAGCTTCAACCTGATAAGCTCGAACCCAAATCGAAGAAATGTGTCTTCATAGGATACCCAAAGGAAACTGTTGGGTACACCTTCTATCACAGATCCGAAGGCAAGACATTCGTTGCTAAAAATGGATCCTTTCTAGAGAAGGAGTTTCTCTCGAAAGAAGTGAGTGGGAGGAAAGTAGAACTTAATGAGGTAACTGTACCTGCTCCCTTATTGGAAAGTAGTTCATCACCGAAACCGGTTTCTGCGACACCTACACCAATTAGTGAGGAATTTAATGATGATGATCATGAAATTTCAGATCAAGTTACTACTGAGCCTCGTAGATCAACCAGAGTAAGATCCGCACCAGAGTGGTACGGTAATCCTGTTCTGGAAGTCATGCTACTAGATCATGATGAACCTACGAACTATGAAGAAGCGATGGTGAGCCCAGATTCCGCAAAATGGCTTGAAGCCATGAAATCTGAGATGGGATCCATGTATGAGAACAAAGTATGGACTTTGGTTGACTTGCCCGATGATCGGCAAGCAATTAAGAACAAATGGATCTTTAAGAAGAAGACTGACGCTGACGGTAATGTTATTGTCTACAAAGCTCGACTTGTCGCAAAAGGTTTTCGACAAGTTCAAGGGACTGACTACGATGAGACCTTCTCACCCGTAGCGATGCTTAAGTCTGTCCGAATCATGTTAGCAATTGCCGCATTTTATGATTATGAAATTTGGCAGATGGATGTAAAAACTGCATTCCTGAATGGATTTCTGGAAGAAGAGTTGTATATGATGCAACCAGAAGGTTTTATCGATCCAAAGGGAGCTAACAAAGTGTGCAAGCTCCAGCGATCCATTTATGGACTGGTGCAAGCCTCTCGGAGTTGGAATAAACGCTTTGATAGTGTGATCAAAGCATTTGGGTTTGTACAGACTTTTGGAGAAGCCTGTATTTACAAGAAAGTGAGTGGGAGCTCTGTAGCATTTCTGATATTATATGTGGATGACATATTACTAATCGGAAATGATATAGAATTTCTGGATAGCATAAAGGGATACTTGAATAAGAGTTTTTCAATGAAAGACCTCGGTGAAGCTGCTTACATATTGGGCATTAAGATCTATAGAGATAGATCAAGACGCTTAATTGGACTTTCACAAAGCACATACCTTGACAAAGTTTTGAAGAAGTTCAAAATGGATCAAGCAAAGAAAGGGTTCTTGCCTGTGTTACAAGGTGTGAAGTTGAGTAAGACTCAATGCCCGACCACTGCAGAAGATAGAGAGAAAATGAAAGATGTTCCCTATGCTTCAGCCATAGGCTCTATCATGTATGCAATGCTGTGTACCAGACCTGATGTGTGCCTTGCTATAAGTTTAGCAGGGAGGTACCAAAGTAATCCAGGAGTGGATCACTGGACAGCGGTCAAGAACATCCTGAAGTACCTAAAAAGGACTAAGGATATGTTTCTCGTATATGGAGGTGACAAAGAGCTCATCGTAAACGGTTACGTTGATGCAAGCTTTGACACTGATCCGGACGATTCTAAATCGCAAACCGGATACGTGTTTACATTAAACAGTGGAGCTGTCAGTTGGTGCAGTTCTAAACAAAGTGTCGTGGCGGGATCTACATGTGAAGCAGAGTACATAGCTGCTTCGGAAGCAGCAAACGAAGGAGTCTGGATGAAGGAGTTCATATCCGATCTAGGTGTCATACCTAGTGCATCGGGTCCAATGAAAATCTTTTGTGACAATACTGGTGCAATTGCCTTGGCAAAGGAATCCAGATTTCACAAAAGAACCAAGCACATCAAGAGACGCTTCAATTCCATCCGGGATCTAGTCCAGGTGGGAGACATAGAGATTTGCAAGATACATACGGATCTGAATGTAGCAGACCCGTTGACTAAGCCTCTTCCACGAGCAAAACATGATTAGCACCAAGGCTCCATGGGTGTTAGAATCATTGCTGTGTAATCTCGATTATTGACTCTAGTGCAAGTGGTAGACTGAAGGAAATATGCCCTAGAGGCAATAATAAAGTTATTATTTATTTCCTTATATCATGATAAATGTTTATTATTCATGCTAGAATTGTATTAACCGGAAACATAATACATGTGTGAATACATAGACAAACAAAGTGTCACTAGTATGCCTCTACTTGACTAGCTCGTTAATCAAAGATAGTTATGTTTCCTAACCATAGACAAAGAGTTGTTATTTGATTAACGGGATCACATCATTAGTTGAATGATCTGATTGACATGACCCATTCCATTAGCTTAGCACCCGATCGTTTAGTATGTTGCTATTGCTTTCTTCATGACTTATACATGTTCCTATGACTATGAGATTATGCAACTCCCGTTTACCGGAGGAACACTTTGTGTGCTACCAAACGTCACAACGTAACTGGGTGATTATAAAGGAGCTCTACAGGTGTCTCCAAAGGTACATGTTGGGTTGGCGTATTTCGAGATTAGGATTTGTCACTTCGTTTGTCGGAGAGGTATCTCTGGGCCCTCTCGGTAATGCACATCACATAAGCCTTGCAAGCATTGCAACTAATGTGTTAGTTGTGAGATGATGTATTACGGAACGAGTAAAGAGACTTGCCGGTAACGAGATTGAACTAGGTATTGGATACCGACGATCGAATCTCGGGCAAGTAACATACCGATGACAAAGGGAACAACGTATGTAGTTATGCGGTCTGACCGATAAAGATCTTCGTAGAATATGTAGGAGCCAATATGGGCATCCAGGTCCCGCTATTGGTTATTGACCGGAGACGTGTCTCGGTCATGTCTACATTGTTCTCGAACCGTAGGGTCCGCACGCTTAAAGTTACGATGACAGTTTCATTATGAGTTTATGTATTTTGATGTACCGAAGGTTATTCGGAGTCCCAGATGTGATCACGGACATGACGAGGAGTCTCGAAATGGTCGAGACATAAAGATCGATATATTGGAAGCCTATATTTGGACATCGGAATCGTTTCGGGTGAAATCGGCATTTTACCGGAGTACCGGGGGGTTACCGGAACCCCCCGGGGGGTTATTGGGCCTACATGGGCCTTGAGGGAGAAGAGAGAAGGAGGCAAGAGGTGGCCGCGCGTCCCTCCCCTTCCTAGTCCGAATAGGACAAGGGAAGGGGGGCGGCGCCCCCCCTTTCCTTCCCCTCTTCCTCCTCTTTCCCCCCTTCTCCTTCTCCAACTAGGAAAGAAGGGAGTCCTACTCCCGGTGGGAGTAGGACTCCCCCCTGGCGCGCCCCTCATTGGCCGGCCGCCCCCTCCCCTTGGCTCCTTTATATACGGGGGCAGGGGGCACCCAAGAACACACAAGTTGATCTTCGTGATCGTTCCTTAGCCGTGTGCGGTGCCCCCCTCCATGATATTACACCTCGATCATATTGTAGCGGTGCTTAGGCGAAGCCCTGCGACGGTTAAACATCAAGATCGTCACCACGCCGTCGTGCTGACGAAACTCCTCCCTGAAGCTTTGCTGGATCGGAGCCCGGGGTGCGTCATCGAGCTGTACGTGTGTCAAGAACTCGGAGGTGCCGGAGTAACGGTGCTTGGATCGGTTGGACCGGGAAGACGTATGACTACTTCCTCTATGTTGCGTCAACGCTTCCGCTTCGGTCTACGAGGGTACGTAGACAACACTCTCCCCTCTCGTTGCTATGCATCACCATGATCTTGCGTGTGCGTAGGAAATTTTTTGAAATTACTACGTTCCCCAACACCATAGGCTAGCTTCTAGGGTTTAGCCTCCTTGATCTCGTGGTAGATCTACTCTTGTACTACCCATATCATCAATATTAATCAAGCAGGAGTAGGGTTTTACCTCCATCGAGAGGGCCCGAACCTGGGTAAAAACATCGTGTCCCTTGTCTCCTGTTACCATCCACCTAGACGCACAGTTCGGGACCCCCTACCCGAGATCCGCCGGTTTTGACACCGACATTGGTGCTTTCATTGAGAGTTCCTCTGTGTCGTCACTTTTAGGCCCGATGGCTCCTTTGATCATCAACGACGATGCGGTCCAGGGTGAGACTTTTTTCCCCAGACAGATCTTCGTCTTCGGCGGCTTCGCACTGCGGGCCAATTCGCTTGGCCACCTGGAGCAGATCGAAAGCTACGCCCCTGGCCATCAGGTCAGGTTTGGAAGCTTAAACTACACGGCAGACATCCGCGGGGATTTGATCTTCGACGGATTCGAGCCACAGCCAAGCGCGCCGCACTGTTTTGAGAGGCATGATCTTGCTCTGCCGCCGAACAGTGCCCTGGAGGCCGCACGCGCACCGGTTCCTACCCTTAATCCGGAGCCTATTGCACCAAACGAGGATGAGCGGCTGGACGTCACCTCAGGGGCTACGATCTCAAAGGCGATCGAGCCGAACGTCAGCCCCGCGTTCTGCGTGACCCGTGACTCCGAGAATCCGGATTCCTCTCCGGACTCCGAACCCCCCGCGCCCCTACCAATCGAATCCGATTGGGCGCCGATAATGGAGTTCACCGCAGCGGACATCTTTCAGCACTCGCCCTTCAGCGACATCCTGAACTCACTAAAGTCTCTCTCTTTATCAGGAGAGGCATGGCCGGACTACGGTCAGCAAGGATGGGATGCGGACGATGAAGAAATTCGAAGCCCACCCACCACCCACTTTGTAGCCACTGTCGACGATTTAACCGACATGCTTGACTTCGACTCCGAAGACATCGATGGTATGGACGACGATGCAGGAGACGAACAGGAACCAGCACCTGTAGGGCGCTGGAAGGCCACCTCGTCATATGATATATACATGGTGGATACTCCAAAAGATGGAGATGGCGATGGAACAGCGGAGGATGACACCTCCAAGAAACAGCCAAAGCGCCGGCGTCAGCGGCGCCGCTCTAAATCCCGCCAAAGCAAAAACGGTGATTCCGGCACGGGAGACAATACTACCCCGAATAACGCCGAAGAACACCCCCTAGAGCAAGATTCGGCACAGGAAGATGGAGAAGCCAGCCCTCATGAGAGAGCGGCAGACCGAGAGGTTGAGGATGATAACTATATGCCTCCCTCCGAGGACAAGGCAAGCCTCGACGACGACGAATTCGTCGTACCATCGGACCCCGCCGAACAAGAGCGTTTCAAACGCAGGCTTTTAGCCATGGCGAGCAGCCTCAAGAAAAAGCAGCAACAGCTTAGAGCTGATCAAGATTTGCTAGCAGACAGATGGACTGAAGTCCTTGCAGCCGAAGAGTATGAACTCGAACGCCCCTCCAAGAGTTACCCAAAGCGCAGGCCGCTACCCCGATCAGAGGAGGAAGTACCTACATCACCAGCGCACGACATGGCTGACCGTCCACCTCGCGGCCGCGACAGAGAGGCCTCTCGACCCTCCACCCAAGCCATGCCCCGGCGCCGTTCAACCAAGGCACGGGGAAATGCGCCAGACCTGCGAGACGTACTGGAGGACAAGGCAAGACAAACAAGATCGACCTACGGATCACGCAGGCGCCCCACGACGGTGATCTTCATTCCGGATACAACAAATCCGGCCAGGCCGAACACAACAGACATAGCTCCTTCGAGTTGCGTCGTGATATAGCCCAGTATAGAGGCACCGCACACCCATTATGCTTCACAGACGAAGTAATGGATCATAAAATCCCAGAGGGTTTCAAACCCGTAAACACCGAATCATATGATGGAACAACAGATCATGCGGTATGGATTGAGGATTATCTCCTCCATATCCACATGGCCCGCGGCGATGATCTACACGCCATCAAATACCTCCCGCTCAAACTTAAGGGACCGGCCCGGCATTGGCTTAACAGCTTGCCAGCAGACTCAATCGGTTCTTGGGAGGACCTGGAAGCCGCATTCCTCGACAACTTCCAGGGCACTTACGCGCAACCACCAGATGCCGATGACTTAAGCCACATAATTCAGCAGCCAGAGGAATCGGCCAGGCAATTCGGGACACGGTTCCTAACAAAGAAAAACCAGATAGTCGACTGTCCGGATGCAGAGGCCCTAGCAGCCTTCAAGCATAATATCCGCGACAAGTGGCTTGCCCGGCACCTGGGACAGGAAAAGCCGAAGTCCATGGCAACCCTCACGACACTCATGACCCGCTTTTGCGCGGGAAAAGACAGCTGGCTAGCTCGCAGTAACAACTTAGCAAAGAACCCTGGTAATTCGGATACCAAGGACAAAAGTGGCAGGACACGTTGGAATAAGCAAAAGCGCCGCGTTAGCAGCGGCAGCAACGAAGACACGGCAGTTAATGCCGGATTCAGAGGCTATAAATCCGGTCAGCGGAAAAAGCCATTCAAAAAGAATACTCGGGGCCCGTCCAGTTTGGACCGAATACTCGACCGCTTGTGCCAGATACATGGCACCCCCGAAAGGCCAGCCAATCACAACAACAGGGATTGTTGGGTGTTCAAGCAGGCAGGCAAGCTAAGAGCCGAAAATAAAGACAAGGGGCTGCATAGAGATGACGAGGAGGAGCCCAGGCCGCTGAACAACAGTGGACAGAAGGGTTTTCCCCCACAAGTATGGACAGTGAACATGATATACGCAAACCACATTCCCAAGAGGGAGCGGAAGCGTGCGCTACGGGACATATACACGATGGAGCCAGTTGCCCCAAAGTTCAACCCATGGTCCTCCTGCCCGATCACTCTTGATCGAAGGGACCACCCCACTAGCATCCGTCACGGCGGCTTCGCCGCATTGGTTCTCGACCCAATTATCGACGGATTTCATCTCACAAGAGTCCTCATGGATGGCGGAAGTAGCCTGAACCTGCTTTACCAGGATACAGTGCGGAAAATGGGCATAGATCCCTCGAGGATTAAGCCCACAAAAACGACCTTTAAAGGCGTTATACCATGTGTAGAGGCCAACTGTACAGGCTCAGTAACACTTGAAGTGGTCTTCGGGTCTCCGGACAATTTCCGAAGCGAAGAGTTAATCTTCGATATAGTCCCGTTTCGCAGTGGCTATCACGCCCTGCTCGGGCGAACCGCATTTGCAAAGTTCAATGCGGTGCCACACTACGCATATCTCAAGCTCAAGATGCCAGGCCCTCGAGGAGTAATCACGGTCAACGGAAACACCGAACGCTCCCTCCGTACGGAGGAGCACACGGCGGCCCTCGCAGCGGAAGTACAAAGCAGCCTTCTTAGGCAATTCTCCAGTCCGGCCGTTAAAAAGCTAGACACTGCCAAGCGCGCCCGGAGTAACCTACAACAAGACCGCCTGGCACGTTCTGAGCAGGCGTAGCAATGTGGCCCCAACCCCAGCCCTCGCGACATAGCGAAACCAGTGCCTCGCGTACATAACTACGCTCTAGAAATACCATGGGCGCAAGGGAAGGGGCACAATAACGGCAAACCCAAAATACGGCTTAAAACGTACTAGGGGCTGCGGAATTCTTTTTTTGAATTTTCTCTTACTTTCAGGACTCCATACTTCGGACGACCTGTTCGGCAATTCAACTGCCGCACAAACGATGCAAGATCCAGGGAAGCAGACAAGCCATGCCGCATTATGGAACTCCCAGGTGGTCTCTGTTACGAGCAGTATACCTGTTTTGGCATACAATTCCGCGGCCTGCTCCTGGCCAGGACATGTTAAATAGCCCAATATCTTTTGCTTATCGTACTACTTGTATCGTTCTGCTTTGATAGCAGCCTTTTTATAAACAATGCATAGCTTTTTGTCTATTTTTTGCATTATCCTCCTTTCATATATATGTTTATTAAATGACATGTTGCACCCGTACACCATGGTACGGCAAAACACGCCAGGGGCTTCAGTACCCCTCGGTATGGTGTGAGAAGCCCGTACACTTTCACAAGTGCGGCACCCCGAACTTATAGCACTATATGCATCGGCTCCGAATCATGATTTGGGTCAATAGTTGGGTTTGCCTGGCTCCTATGTTTTGGTGCCTTACGTTCCGCTATATCGGCTAAGGTAGCACTAGGAGAACCACTGCGATTGTGCCCCAGTTGAGCTGGGTTAAGCACCTTAGTGGAGAAAGCTAAAACTGACTGTCATGATGAGGCGAGAGACCGGTCGCTGTTCGAGAGGTTTTTCGAGTCCCTAAAGACTTATGCCACTTCGAGCGAGGAGCCGGCTTTGTCCGTCCAAGGCGTGGATAGCGCCCCAAACTCGGTCTTCAGAACTAGGGGCTTCGCCAAAATTTAAAATTATAGAGTTCTATGGCTAAGTGAGAGTGTTCAAGCATTATAGTCTGATTGCCTGGTTCGTTGTGCTAAGCGCCTCCCTCGAAGGACCCAACTATGGGAAAAAGAGCGCTCAGGTTTATCCCGAACACCCCAGCACTAGTGGCATGGGGGCAGAAGCCGACGACTGGCCATCTCTCAATTTTTTGATAAACGGCCGCACAGAAAGTAATATTTCAAATTCAACAAGCATTGCTTAGCGCATATGAACAAGTTTTCAGCGCACAGGATAAACACGAGCGAGTTCATTCAAAAATTACGTCCTTGGTACATTCATCCGCCACAAGGCGGGCACCCGCAAGAACATCCTTATAGTAGTTCTCGGGCTTGCGATGCTCCTTCCCCGGCGGTGGCCCGTCCCTCACAAGCTTCTCACCGTCCAGCTTACCCCAGTGCACCTTTGCACGGGCAAGGGCCCTACGGGCACCTTCGATGCAGACGGAGCGCTTGATGACCTCGAGCCTTGGACAGGCCTCCACCAGCCGCCGCACCAGCCCGAAGTAGCTCCCAGGCAGGGCCTCTCCGGGCCACAGCCGAACTATGAAGCCCTTCATGGCCTGTTCGGCCGCCTTGTGGAGCTCGACCAGCTGCTTCAGCTGGTCGCTCAAGGGCACAGGGTGTCCGGCCTCAGCATACTGAGACCAGAACACCTTCTCCGTCGAGCTGCCCTCTTCAGCTCGGTAGAATGCGGCGGCGTCGGATACGCTGCGGGGAAGATCTGCGAATGCCCCTGGAGAGCTCCGGATTCGGGTAAGTAACAAGTAGTTTACTTTTATATTTCTGCTTTGCATAAAGAATGCCTTACCCGCTGCTATCTTTTTCATCTCCTCCAACTCTTGGAGGGCCTTTTGGGCTTCGGCCTTGGCAGACTTGGCAGTCTCAAGGGCCGCCGCGAGCTCGGACGCTTGCGTCTTTGACTCAAGCTCCAAACTCTCATGTTTTTTCATGAGAGCCTGAAGCTCTTGCTGCACCTCGCCGACCTGGGCCCCAAGTTTCTCTTGCTCGGTACACTCCGCGGCCGCTTTCTTTTCGGCCTCGGACAGTGCCTGCTTGAGGTTCGCCACCTCAGTCGTGGCCCCTACAACAAGCAGTGCAATCCTGTTATTTTTTGCAATCACGTCTTTTTATAGGCACTTTTTCTGTAAGGTATTTTCTTACCTTCTTTCTCCTTGAGCTGCCGCTTGGCAAGGCCGAGCTCTTGCTCGGTCCGCTCGAGGCCCTGTTTCAGGGCACCCACCTCCGCAGTCAGTGCGGCGGTGGCTAGCAGTGAAGCCTGCATACGCATATTGACTCTTTGTTGTTAGACTCCTGCGAAATTTAATAGATCCTCTATTCAGCTTTTCTTTCCGAACGCCAAACAGAGCATCAGGGGCTACTGTCTATGCGGTTATATTCTTACATATTTTTTACTTACCTCGAAGCCTGTTAGAAGGCTAGCGCAAGCTTCACTCAGTCCGCTCTTGGCGGACTGAACCTTCTGGATCACCGTACTCATAATAGTACGGTGCTCCTCGTCGATGGAGGCGCCGTCAAGCACCTCCAGCAGATTGTCCGTCACCTCCGGTTGGACGGAGGCCGCCGGCTCAGAAGGCTTGCTCCTCTTGGAAGGAGTTCGCCTACCGCGGTCCGGAACTGTTGAAGATTCCGGCGCGGTGTCCGGCTCAAAGCCGGACTTGGAGCCCTGGGGGGGTCTTGTCCCCTTTACTCCTGGAGTCCGGGAGGTCGCCTTGCGGCTCCTCCAGGACCACCTCCTCCTGCCCCGGAGCTCGTTGCGACGCCACTTTGGCGTCCGCAGTGCGGGGGGAAACAGTAGGCGGAACTGAGTTCACGTCCGATGAATCCAGGAATCCGCTCGACGACTCATTGAGTTCGGCCCGGGGCGGGCTGCATAATTATGTTCGACATTAGGGAAAGCTGTGCAACAAAGGAACGTCATGAGTTACTCTGATATCCGAATACTTATGATTTCGTCGGACGCTTGGCCCTATCTGGCCACTCCTCTTCGTCCTCTTCGGCGTCTGGGGAGTAGTTCGGCGGAGGGGTCTTCCTCTTCCTGGACCCTTCGGCCTCCCCCATTGGGGCGGCCTTCCTTTCCTTTCCTCCCCCCGCTGGAGGGGGAGAGTGTTCTTCTTCCTCCTCCTCGTTCTCACGGGAGGAGAGCGTCTCGGACTCGTCGAATGACGAGTCCGACACCACCACATTACGGGCACTCTTTTGAGTCCCCGTGGCCTTCTTCTTCTTGGCCTTCTTCTCCGGCACCACATAAGGCGCCGGAACCATCAGCTTCACTAGGAGAGCAGGGGATGGGTCTTCGGGCAAGGGAGCCGGACAGTTAATCAATCCGGACTGCGCCTGCCAAGCCTGTCAAAGGTGAGGGAGTTTAGATCCCGCATAGAGTCAAACTATGAAAAAACTTAACATCCTGTAAAAGGTGAAAATAGCTTACCTCGCTAGCGTGACGCTGCGAGCTGTATCCGCGGTCCTCGGAAGCGAATGTGGGAGCCTCAGCGCCTTTGGTTAGCACCTTCCAGACGTCTTCATACGTCGTGTCGAAGAGCCGGTTAAGGGTTTGGTGCTGCGCCGGGTCGAACTCCCATAGATTAAAGCCCCGTTGTTGACACGGGAGGATCCGGCGGACGAGCATAACCTGGAGTACATTGACAAGCTTGATTGGCTTGCTCACCAGGGACTGGATGCATGTCTGCAATCCGGTCACCTCTTTTTCGTCGTCCCACGACAGGCCCGTCTCTTTCCAGGACATAAGCCGCGTGGGGGGTCCGGATCGGAACTCGGGGGTTGCGATCCATTTCGGATCGCGCGGCTCGGTGATGTAAAACCACCATGATTGCCACCCCTTCAGGGTCTCCACGAAGGAGCCCTCGAGCCATAGGACGTTGGCCATCTTGCCCGCCATGGCGCCTCCGCACTCCGCCTGGCTACCGCGCACCACCTTGGGCTTGACGTTGAAGGTCTTGAGCCAGAGGCCGAAATGGGGGCGGATGCGGAGGAAAGCCTCGCACACGACGATAAACGCCGAGATGTTGAGGACGAAGTTCAGGGCCAGATCGTGGAAATCCAGGCCATAGTAGAACATGAGCCCCCGGACAAATGGGTGGAGTGGGAAACCCAGTCCGCGGAGGAAGTGGGGAAGGAATACTACCCTCTCATGGGGCCTTGGGGTGGGGAGAAGCTGCCCTTCCTCGGGAAGCCGGTGCGCGATGTCCTTGGACAAGTATCCGGCCTTCCTTAGCTTTTTGACATGGCCCTCCGTGACGGAGGAGACCATCCACTTGCCTCCCGCTCCGGACATTGCTGGAGGAGGTTGAGGTAGGAAGTGCGGGCTTGGGCGCTGGAGCTCGAGTGCGCAAGAGATGGATAGGCAAAGGAGGAAGAAGGCGTAGGTAAAAAGGTGGATCCTTATCCCCTTATATGGGCGGATGCGGTTGTGCGTCCCCACCAGCCTAGTAAAACTCGCTTGCCTCCCAAGCGCCGTGATAAATGGCGCAGTTGGGTTACCCACGTCTGTATTGATGAGAATCCCGTAAAAGGGGGGACACGATCTCTGCTTTGACAAGACGTGCCAAGGAAACCGCCTCGCAAAACGTGCTGAGGTGGAAAAGTAAAAACGATTCGAGTAAGGGACTTGGCCGTAGTGTGATGTCACGCTGCGGAATATGTCAGCAGATTAGATTTGTGTTAATATTATTCTCTCTATGGCAATATGTGGAAACTTATTTTGCAGAGCCGGACACTATCCTTGGTGTTTAAAATCTTCTTGAAGAACTTGGAGGAGGAACCTGCCTTGCAATGCCGAAGACAATCTGCGCGCCGGACTCGTCGTCATTGAAGCCAGGTTCAGGGGCTACTGAGGGAGTCCTGGATTAGGGGGTGTTCGGGTAGCCGGACTATACCTTCAGCCGGACTCCAGGACTATGAAGATACAAGATTGAAGACTTCGTCTCGTGTCCGGATGGGACTTTCCTTGGCGTGGAAGGCAAGCTTGGCGATGCGGATATTCAAGATCTCCTACCATTGTAACCGACTCTGTGTAACCCTAACCCTATCCAGTGTCTATATAAACCGGAGGGTTCTAGTCCGTAGGACAACTTAATCATACAACAATCATACTATATGCTAGCTTCTAGGGTTTAGCCTCCTTGATCTCGTGGTAGATCTACTCTTGTACTACCCATATCATCAATATTAATCAAGCAGGAGTAGGGTTTTACCTCCATCGAGAGGGCCCGAACCTGGGTAAAAACATCGTGTCCCTTGTCTCCTGTTACCATCCGCCTAGACGCACAGTTCGGGACCCCCTACCCGAGATCCGCCGGTTTTGACACCGACAGGAAACGTTCAAGAGAACGGGGTTGATGGAGTCGTACTCGACGTGATTCAAATCACCGATGACCAAGTGCCGAATGGACAGCACCTTCGCGTTCAACACACGTACGGTTGGTAAGACGTCTTCTCCAACTTGATCCAGCAAGGGGGAAGAAGAGGTTGACAAAGATCCAGCAGCATGACGGCGTGGTGGTGGAAGCAACGGTGATCTCGGCAGGGCTTCGCCAAGCGCAGCGAGACGGAGGAGTGTCACGGGAGGGAGAGGGAGAGGCCAGGGGCTTGGGTGCGCAGCCCTCCCTCCCCCCCCCCCCCTATATATAGGGTGCCTAGGGGGGGCGCCGGCCCTAGGAGATCCAATCTCCTAGGGGGGGTGGCGGCCAAGGGGGTGCCTTGCCTCCCAAGGCAAGGGTGGCGCCCCCACCGCTAGGGTTTCTAACCCTAGGCGCAGGGGGAGGCCCAAGAGGGGGCGCACCAGCCCACTAGGGGCTGGTTCCCCTCCCACTTCAGCCCATGGGGCCCTCCAGGATAGGTGGCCCCACCCGGTGGACCTCCGGGACCCTTTCGGTGGTCCCGGTACAATACCGGTGACCCCCGAAACCTTCCCGATGGCCGAAACTGGACTTCCTATATATAAATCTTTACCTTCGGACCATTCCGGAACTCCTCATGACGTCCTAGATCTCATCCGGGACTCCGAACAACTTTCGGGTTACCGTATGCTAATATCTCTACAACCCTAGCGTCACCGAACCTTAAGTGTGTAGACCCTACGGGTTCGGGAGACATGCAGACATGACCGAGAAGCCTCTCCGGTCAATAACCAACAGCGGGATTTGGATACCCATGTTGGCTCCCACATGCTCCACGATGATCTCATCGGATGAACCACGATGTCGAGGTTCAATCAATCCGTATACAATTCCCTTTGTCAATCGGTACGTTACTTGCCCGAGACTCGATCGTCGGTATCCCAATACCTCGTTCAGTCTCATTACCGGCAAGTCACTTTACTCGTACTGTAATGCATGATCCCGTGATCAACCACTTGATCACATTGAGCTCATTATTATGATGCATTACCGAGTGGGCCCAAAGATACCTCTCCGTCATACGGAGTGACAAATCCCAGTCTCGATTCGTGCCAACCCAACAGACACTTTCGGAGATACCTGTAATGTACCTTTATAGTCACCCAGTTACGTTGTGACGTTTGGCACACCCAAGGCACTACTACGGTGTCCGGGAGTTGCACAATCTCATGGTCTAAGGAAATGATACTTGACATTCAGAAAAAGCTACAGCAAACGAACTACACGATCTTTGAGCTATGCTTAGGATTGGGTCTTGTCCATCACATCATTCTCCTAATGATGTGATCCCGTTATCAATGACATCTAATGTCCATAGTCAGGAAACCATGACTATCTTTTGATCAACGAGCTAGTCAACTAGAGGCTCACTAGGGACGTGTTGTGGTCTATGTATTCACACATGTATTACGATTTCTGGATGACACAATTATAGCATGAACAATAGACAATTATCATGAACAAAGAAATATAATAATAACCATTTTATTATTGCCTCTAGGGCATATTTCCAACAATAACTGCTTGTGTGATCATGCACAATATGATCGTAGAAAACAAGCGCCTGGAACGTCTGTACGATCAAGGGTTTCAGTTTCAGGGTGAGAATGTTGTGCTTGAGCATGGAGGACCGGTAACGTTTGAACAGTTCACCTAATTTCATCATGACATGTGTGATTGGGAAACTCACGTGCAACTACAAAATGATTTGATTGAGTATATGTGGGCTCATGTTGGCAACCAATAGATGTATCTCCTTTTATTCGTTTGCAAAACTATGTGAGACATTTTATTTTTATTTGGCTTGTAAAACTATGCTATTTTATTCTGTTCAAACTATGTTATTTGACTATATGTTTAAATGCAAATTCGTCAATGCAAAATTGAGCTATTTGTTGAAATCGGGCGGCCAGCCGACCACGCCGGCACATATGGGTTGGTGCGCTGCTGACCCATATCTAAAACAAGGCGGACGCCGGACGGGCGGCCGACCCAAACAGACAAAAAACAGACGAAATCGCAGTCCGTTTGGGTCGCCTCATCGGTGTTGTTCTTGGCAAGCATGTCGGTGTAACCATGGACATATTTCAGTTTTGTGGCGCTTACTGGAGATGTACGTCAGTACGTGGAGCTTCCTTGGTGATATATCTACTCAGATCTAAAAATAGACTGACCAGACACCCATGACCTTCATGTAGAGCATCCACTTCGGCAGGAAGACAAGTGCTCTGTTTGTTCTCCTTCTTAGTTTGCTAATGGTTACAAATTTGTTCTTTGTGCTTTGCTTGGATCGGTACTAAATTTGTACATTGTTCCTCTTGTGTGCAGCTATGTTAATACCATCTATGTATCTTTTACAAGAAAACTAATCTCTACTGCATCTCCTTTTGAAATAGAGGATATAAAAATTGCTATTGTTTCACCTTCTTAAGAACAGTCAAATGATTAATTCAGTGTGCTAGGGCTTGATATAGATAAGTTCATCTAGATATCATCCATTACTAGAAGTGTTGGGCGCAATTTGCAGCGTCGTTTGTGTTGTTAGGTTTCTTAAAAAATCACTTTGTTTCAAAATATAAGGTCTATTACTTTTAAAGAAGTCATTCCTTTTAAGTTTGATCAAATTTTTAGAGAAATATATCAAAATCCATATCAAATCGGTATTTTTAGATTTATCATGAAATGAATTTCCATACCTATTTTGTTTAATATTATGGATGTCAATATTTTGTCTCTGAACTTGGTCAAAGTTAAAGAAATTTGACTTTCTAAAAAACTAATACCACTTATAGTTTGAAACTGATGGAATATTTAATTTGGCGGGTGTGGGAGATGATAGTGTGTTTTATTTTTATTTATAATGCGATGATTTGATGGACCTTTCGTGATGTGATTATGTGTTATCTACTAACCAACACATGTTGATGTCTGGAAATCTCTATATCGGTGGTCGCATGTACTATATTGGTGCGACAATATCACATGGTGATGCTTCCTTATTTTAGTTGGTGGGAGGGTGTGCGGGATTGATATGTTTTTATAGGCCGGTTGCTGCAGAATGATTTGAAAAATCATTGGCCCAGTCAAAATAGTAAACCAAATCCAAAATTGAATACCTTAATTGAATGAAAATGAACGAGCTTCCAAATTAGGAAACATGGTGAATTAAAATATTGAGCGAGAGAGATTGAGAAATTGTTACCCCGGTCAAAATCAGATGGCCTGGTTTTAATTGAATACCTCAATTAATTGTGATGCATTAAAAATTAGGAAGTAAAGTGTATAGTATAAATGAATTGAATGAGAGAGATTTGAGAAATTGTTGACCCGGTCAAAATCTGGTAACCTAATTCTAATTGAAGACCTTAATTAATTGTGGGCTCTTTAAAATTAGGGAGCTTAGTGTTATAGAGGATTCCACGAGATGAGTGTTCATCTTATTTTGTCCATAGTTTGTCTGGAATTTTAATAGTTCATTTGCTTTCGTTATTAATTGAGGTTTTGCAACAAAAAAATCATCAAATGTGTTTTCCCTTGCAGAAAAGGAATTCACTTTTTTCATGGAGAGGCATTCATATGGATTGTCCGCTCTCAGTTTGATCAAATGCAGTCCTGGTAAGTTTTTTCTTTACCATGATCATAATATATCATAGACGGATGGTTTAAAAATATGATGGTTTACTTTGTACAAACTTGATGTGATAGCCATGTCTATATAGATGCAAAGTGTTGAATTCATCGAGAACATGAGATTCCTATTATGGTTGAATTTTAGCAAAACTAGAGGACGCTAGCTTTTATAGGATATAATGTTATAGTTTTTCACTTTGTACTTTTTTTGCATCTTCTTCTCATTAATGTGATGTAAAGAAAAAATAAAAAGGTTAAGCATTTGTGTGAGTACATCGATGCATGTATGGTTGTGCCGATCTGATTCTTTTTATGGGTATCTGATTTTCTTCGGGGTAGGAATTGGAGACAGTGTGTTTGATTTTCACCAGTCAATTTTGGCTGTATGCCATGCTCGTTAGTGTGCTCGGAGTCACGGACGAGAGATTTGCAGGGAGGTATTGTACGCCTATACCTCGTCTGCTATGCTTACGACGGGATTTGTCTGATTAATGTATGATTGTACAACAATGCACATCAAACCGGTAAAACGAGATCGGACACCGAAATATCGTAGACGCAGACGTTAGGATACCTCGTTCGTATGGATCCATAGGGCATCTCCAATAGGGAGAGGCTTCTGTAGACGCTCGGCCAAAGGAAAAATATGATTTTGTGCTAAGCGCCTGTGTAAGAGGTATCCAATGCTGGTAGGATTCTGCCGATACCTTTTTTTAGGGCATGTACAATGCCCGACGCTTGATTAGGAGCTTATAGACGAAAAGAAGGTATTATTAAATTAAAAAAATCTAGGCGCCCATGTCTTACAACACGAGACGCTAGACTGCCAGTGCTAATTGAACGCTAATTTAGCTGGCTATGCGCCGCATGCGAGAGAGATAGGAGCGAAGCGCCCGATGCATCCCTTTGCGTCGACCCAGCGCTTTTCCAAGCACCGCGCGTTGGAGATGCCCTTAGGGCATCTACAATGCTGGCCGCCTGACCAGGCGTCCAGGATTCGAAGCATGTAACTGCCAATCGATCGGGATATCGGTGGGAATTAGATCCTGGCGCCGACCGCAAGCGCCCGCGTTGGACATGCCCTTAGGAGGGTTCTATGGATATCTAACTAATCTCTATCTCTTTACTACCTAAAATAAACGGAGTGTTTCGTTTCCCGTCATACGTCAATTTTTCGTCCAACCCCTTCGTTCGCCCCTCCCCACCCCTCCTTTGGTTTTCCTCCCCGTCCCGATTTTCTATTTTGCACGATTTTTATTTGACCGGCAGGATCGCATTAGGCTAGTCATAGTGGGAGTAACTTAGCTAGTAACATAACACATCCCAAGACAAGTTTGCTTATGTGGCACCTAATTAATGAGGAGAGAGGTGTTTGGAGTAACATATTATATTACCATCACATAACGCTTCTCAAGAAATGTTGAGTCTATAAGCTAATAAATGCAACCATATATGATACTACTTCTATGACACTTTGCACTATAAAGGTAGTAACATAGACTAGTGTCATATGCATGACACTAGTCTAAGTTACTCCCCACTATGACCAGCCTTAGTCTTTTCATGGTAACCTAACAAATATTCTTTGGTAACCCAATAAATTCGGATCAGTCTCCTGTAATCAAGGGCCAATCTCCCTCACATAACCAATCTCCCAATCATTCAGTTGGAAAATAAATCCCAGACAATAGTTATGGAAAATATATCTTTCCCTGAATGTACTCCCGCAATCTCTCAAGCGTAAATATCTCTCTCCAGAGAAATTATATGTCTCCCGATTTTGCCGCATCTCTTCCTCTCCCAGGCTATTGAACCTCTCGCTCTCAGCCGACCCTCTCTCCAAGAAAAACAACGCGATCCAGAAAATCTCACGTGGTGCCCTCTCGTTTCCAAGCCATGGATGAGTTCAAGCAAAAGAGTTGGAGGTGCAACGCAAAAATCAATATGCATGCCATCCTTCTTCGGGGATGCCTTGCATGGCCCATGTAAGAGATCATGTACGCCCTTGTAATTCCCATCTTGCGGGCTAGCGAATCAACTTGCTTCCCGTTGGACCGGGTTCCTGCATGCGTTTTCGTTTTTCTATTCTTGCTCTATTTTTGTGTGTGATCAAGGTCCATAAAATGAAATGCAAGAAACGGAGCCTGGTTGATTTGTTTGTTTCTTCTAAGGCAGGGAATCCATGTTTTGTTAGTGAAGGAAGTACATTTTCCTCTTTCTTAATCATGACTTTCAGGTTATTCTAAGTTAATTTAGTACATAGAATGTGTGCTATATATAAAAGGTCCACACAGGCTTGTACTAGATAGTTTACGATTACGAGAATAGACACAATGGGTTTTTGGTACATCTTGTAAAAGACATAGCTGCTCGAACTATTTTTAAACGATGGAGTTATATAGCATCTTGAGTTTAATTGATATTATGGCAATGTCATCACCGGCAGCACCAACAGCAACAATGACGGCCAGCTCATGAAGCGAAGAAGAAGAAAAACAACAACGAAAGTTATTTATCGGCTAAAAAAAGTTGACAGTATTTATGTCCTAAGAGTAAATGTTATACATAATATTAGAGTTTGTATGACCCCGCTGCAACGCACGGGCAATTACCTAGTAAAACAAACACACGAAAGACTTGGATCGCCTGACGACAGACTAGGTGTCGATGCCAGCAGAATTCCCATGCTCGGTGGGAATCTAGCACAACGGCTGGGATTTGTACCCTAGCGCTTGCCGATAGCGCCCGCGTTGTAGGTGTCCTTAGGAGCATTGAGTGGTGGCGAAAGGAGTGTCATCGCCTGCAGCGCGGGTAATTGGCCAGGCCTAGTGACATGACCAAATTACACGCCTCTTTCCGGCCACAACCCTACAAGCTTTCACCCAAAGAAAGCGAGCAACAGATAGAATGTTTTTTTTCTTTCTCTGCCCTTTCCCCTTACATTTTTGCTTTTGTTTTTCCTCTCCCATTTTTGGTAAAAAAATGTTCATCGCACGTTACAAAAATATTCAGGGAATGTAAAAGTTTATACTCGCGGTTTTTGAAAGAAGTTTGACAATTGAATAAAATGTTTCTGACATTTACAAAATGTTCGCTCATTTCAAAATATATTCATCACACTTTTTTAAACATTCTTTAAAAATATAAAATTTTGTTTACGTAATTTGGAAAAATATCCGTACAATTCAAAAAAAACATGACATTCAAAAAACTAACACACATTTACAAATTTGTTCATGGTTTTTTTAAATGTTAGTGAAATATCAAATTTTGTTTGGGCAAATTTTATAAACGTCACTAACATATAAAAATTCTTTTCTCCATTCAAAAGTGTTTGTAACACTTAAAAAATTTACGCATGTTTTAAGAAAATGTTCATGACATTTCTAAAAAAATGTTGAACACGTGTTAAAAACATGTTCAATATGCATTTGACAAATATTCAACATGTGTTCAAATAAGTGTTCAATGTATATTTGAAAAAAGTTCAATGCGTATCTAATTTTTTTCAACATGTATACAAATAATGTTCAACGTGTATTCAACAAATTGGACATGTATTTAAAAATAGAATAAAACAGGAAAATGGAAAAAGGAAATGAAAATCTATAAAAACGGGTAGAGAGAAATACAAATGAGAAGTAGAAGAAAAGTTGCCAGGAACATTCCCGAAACAAGATGGAAGGTTCCTCCAACTTCTCCTTAAAAGCTTCTCAAAACTATTAGATACCACATTGTTGGGCCAGCCCATTTCTCAAAACTTCTCCATAGGTGAGCGCTGCTTATGTCCCACAACAAGCGAGGCATTGCATTTGCGACGGGATTATGCAACTAAGGTTGCGCACAAGCCATAACAAACCTCCCGTGATGCATTAGGCCGTGTGGTCCTTCGTCTATATTTTTTGGCCCAACCCGGTGCAAGACATCAGGTCATGCTAGCTTCACACGCAAACCGTCGGTCGTGCTCTGCCTAGCCACCTAGACTTGGGCATGTCAGAAAAATCCAGCCCAAGTCTCGACAGAGAGAGAGAGGGGGGGGGGGAGAGAGAGGTATTGCTTCGCATATAAACACCTCAAAAAATACATGAGGGTTATTTTGCACCCAAAAAGCCTTGAGCAAGATACCTTGTATATGGTGACCAGTCGGTGCGATTGTGACATGTTCTCTCATATTTAACCAGGTTAAATCATCCCATGAGCTACACAAGTATTGTGCATATTTGGAACAAGTTTATAGATCAATGGTGCATTTTAGTCATTTCACTATCATTGCCTCATCGACAAAACCTCCTTGTCTTCACATTGTTTCCCCTCTAGCTCGTACCATTTCAAAGGACCCCATGGGCACTTCTCGAATAATCTCACATGTCTGTGATCCACCTTCTATCACTATCCGCCTTCTCCCTCCAGCCAGGCGAGGATGGACTATTTTTGTCTCCATGCTTTGATGGGGTTTCGTGCCGTAGCACAGGCATCTTACTAGTGTTTCAAAAGAAACTTGATAGAAGCCAACCGGTGATGAACATCCTAAATTTAGCACCACTTCATAACCTTCTCCAGACCAACATGCCAAGGATCTTCCCAAACTGAAGGACAAGAAGTAGCTCATGCCGGGTTGCCAAACTAAATTTTGCGGGACTTAACTGTTCTCTCAAACTCATCGATAATGATGTCAGGAAAATATCTTTTGAGATTTAGATACCCTTGGCTTGCGAGCATCATTCATTCGATTCAAAGAGATCATAAATTCAATGCAAGCATCTTCGAGGTTGCTGCAATGAAGCTGCTCAGCTAGAGCTAATATTGTAGCCACAGTCTCAACATCAAGACTCTTGTATAGCATGCCTTCACATATCACTTTCATCCTTTCCATCACATACTTATCGGCAGCCACAATTAAGTGCTTAACCATTTCTCTTTTGTCATCATCATCAAGATCAACCATGGAAGGCAATGAATCCATGTAGATGAAGTGAAGAAATGCCTTGAAAACAGTAGGTTGCATGTCGTCGATAGTTATGTCCGGTGACTTTGTCCCCTGTAGCTATAGGCTCGTAGAACTTGGCGTCGAAAACCGCCGACCGCATCTGAAGCAAAATCTTATGAGCGGGAAATACATCCCCTTGAACCTTGAAAGTCACATCTGCTCCTTTCTTCCCCTGTAGCAATGTTGCAAGATTATCCGAAAGTTCAGAGGGCGGCGTAGGGATCTATAGTTCTTCCTTGATAACACGGTATTCATGAACTTTGGAAAGCCTCAAGATGGGCTTTTAGGGTCGAACACTTTTGTCACTCAGCATACCGCCTTAATCGCCTGCCCACTAACTACATCTAGAGGCCACAACATGTAGTACGCCCTTACCATGGCGTTCTTGGTCGGGAGCTTGAGGAAGACAGAGGCGTAACCTTGGCTCCCCGAAACCGTCAGGGTAGTAGAGGATGCACCATTCGTAGCCGCCGATAGAGAATGGCGGAGAAGAGCGCAATGCGCCTCTACCAAGGCCCTTGAGCAGGTTGTTGCCGGCAATCTCGAACACGGCCGTGGCCTCCCTCGTCTCTTGTGTGCGCCTTAATAGCACCCTCACTATTGAACCCTGCGATGCTACCATCATGGAAGTTGGGAGGAGGAGGGGATCGGGATGAGTTGTAGCTCTCGATGAAGGCCCTTGGCGATGCTATTGGTGGTGGTGGTGAGGGAGGGGGAGTGGCGGCGGCACGACGGAAGAAAGTGACCAGGCGGAATGGGGAAGGTTAGGGTTTCGACATTGCAAAGGGGAAGTTTTGTGATGTTGTGTAGTGTTTATATAAGAATATAAGATAAGAATTAGTACTAACTCTTATTCTTAGGTTTTTATGATTTTATTGGATGGCACAAGAAACAAGTGGTTCCCTGTTCGCACACAGCCACATCACTGTGTACCTCCGGTGTTGAGCGTGGTACGCAGGACACGTTGCCAGGGGAGCCTCCATTTCACTTTGAGCATATGTTAGAGCCTCCAACATCTCAAGCAGTGTCGTCCATTTTCATCTACCACGTTAGCACTCTTTCCATCCTACCATGCCACCATCCCAAATATGTAGTGTACCTCAAGATCGAGGATTGGGCAGTGTACCTGGTCCACGATTTAACATGAGTCTTCTAGATTGAGAACTCCAGGGAATTCTAATATACATGCCTGAGAGTTCACATCTATAGTTCAATACTACTGAAATTCAAACTACTATGATCAGATTGTAAAGTACTCCCTCCATTCCCAAATATAAGATGTTCAACTGATTCAAAAGGAAACTTCTAAAAGACAGAAGGTTCTCATGACAGTGGCATGCAGACAAAAAGCTTACCACCTAATTATCACATCAATTATAGCCCAAGAAGCAAAGAGAAGAACCAATACCACGGGTTGCACAATCTGAAAAAGAGGAATAGCATGAACTAGGCATAAAAAGTTATGCATACTATTATAATACGGGTGAAATTTTCAATGATATGATATTATCAACTACAAGCAGAACATCATGCCAATGTATATATAGAAAGTTCAGAATTCCAGGGATCAACTATCTTGTTTCCTTTTCAAAAAGTTTAGTTTTTTTTCTCAATCTGGGAAAGTACAAAGTAATATGGACTATTATGGGTATAGAAGATAGATAACCAGAATGGAAACGGAAAAGGATGAGGCATAGAAAAAAGTGTTAGTGAAATATCAAATTTCGTTTGGCAATTTTTAAAAATGTCATTAACATAACGGAAACTTTTTTCTATTGAAAAAATGTTGGTAACACTAAAAAAATTACACATGTTTTAAAAAATGATCACGGCATTTTTCAAAAATGTTAGATGCATGTTAACAAAATGTTCCGTATGCATTTGACAAACGTTCAACATGTATCCAGATAAGTGTTCAATGTGTATTCGAAATAGTTCAATGTGTATCTAATTTTTTTAACATGTATACAAAAAATGTTCAACGTGTATTCAACAAAAGCCGACATGTATTTAAAAATAGAAAAAACAAATATGAAAAATAGAAAAGAAAATTAAAATCGATAAAAATGGGTTGAGAGAAATACAAAAGAGAAGTAGAAGGAAAGCTGCTAGGAACCTTCCCAAAACCAGATGGAAGGTTCCTCCAACTTCTCCTTAAAAGCTTCCCAAAACTATTAGATACCACATTGCTGGGCCAGCCCATTTCATCGATCCATGTAGGTGAGGGCTGCTTTTGTCCCACAACAAGCGAGGCATTGCATTTACGATGGGATTATGCCACTAATGTTGCGCACGGAACGTAACAACCCACCCGTGATGCACTAGGTTATCTGGTCCGTCATCTATATTATTTGGCCCAAGCCGGCGCAAGACATCAAGTCATGCTAGCTCTGCACGCAAACCATCGATCGTGCTCTGCCTAGCCATCTGGCCTCAGGCATGTCAGAAAAATCCTGCCGAAGTCTCGGATGATGGGAAGAGAGAGAGAGAGAGAGAGAGAGAGGGAGGGAGGGAGAGAGAGTGGTATTGCTTGGTATAGGAACACCTGAAGAAATTCATGAGGGTTATTTTTGCACAAAAAAGCCTTGAGCAAGGTTCCTCGCATATGGTGACCAGTCGGTGCGATTGTGACATGTTCACTCATATTTAACCAGTTGAAAACATCCCATGAGCTACACAATTATTGTGCATATTTGGAACAAGTTTATAGAAAGTGGTGCATTTTAGTCATTTCTCTATCATTGCCTTGTCGACAAAACCACATTGTCTTCACACTATTTTCCCTATTGCTCATACCGTTTCACAGGACCCCATCGGCACTTCTCGAACAATCTCACTTGTTTCCACCTTCTATCCCTATCGGCCTTCTCCCTTCATCCAAGCGAGGATGGACTATTTTTGTCTCCATACTTTGATGTGGTTCCATGGCATAGCACGGGCATGTTACTAGTGTATCAAAAGTAACTCGATAGAAGCCAACCGGTGATGGGCATCCTAAATTTAGCACCACTTCATAACCTTCTCAAAACCAACATGCCAAGGATCATCCGGAACTGAAAGATAACCAGTAGCTCATGCCGGTCGGCATACTAAATTTTGCAGGACTTAATTGTTCTCTCAAACACATCGATTATGATGCCAGGAAAAGATCTTTTGAGATGTAGATACCCTTGGCTTGCGAGAACATCATTCATATTATTCGAACAGAGCATCAATTCAATGCAAGCATATTTGAGGTTGTTGCAATGAAGCTACTAAGTTAGAGTTAATATTGTCGCTGCGGTCTCGGCATCAAGACTCTTCCATCGAATGCCTTCACATATCACCTTCATCCTTTTCGTCGCATACTTATGAGAAATAAGTGCTTAACCATTTCTCTTTTTTCATCATCATCATCAAGATCAACCATGGAAGGCAATGAATCCGTGTAGAAGAAGTGAAGAAATGCCTTGAATATAGCAGGTTGCAATTCGTCGATAGTTATGTCATGTGACTCGTTGTCCTCGATAGCCATACGCCCATAAAACTTGGTGTCAAAGACCGCCGACTGCATCGCAAGAAAAATCTTATTAGCAGAAAATATATCCCCTTGAACCTTAAAAGTCACTTCTGCTCCTTTCTTCCCCTCTAGCTATGTTGCAATATTATCCGAAAGTTCAAAGGGCAGCACATGATCTCTAGTGCTTCCTTGATAACCCGGACTTCGCACTACATCATGAGACAATTGTTCCCCACGTACGCCGGCTTGGTGGTCTTCATGAACTTAATTTGGAAAGCCCCAAGATGGGATTTTAGGGTCGAACACTTTTGTCACTCAGCATACCGCCTTAATCGTCTGGCCACTAACCGCATCTAGAGGCCACAACCTGTAGTATGCCCTCACCATGGCGTTCTTGGTCGGGGGCTTGAGGAAGACAGAGGCGCAACCTTGGCTCCCCGAAACTGACGGGGTAGTAGAGGATGCACCAGTCGTAGTCGCCGATAGAGAATGGCGGAGAAGAGCGCAATGCGCCTCTACCAAGGCCCTTGAGCAGGTTGTTGCCGGCAATCTCGAACACGACCATGGCCTCCGTCGTCTCTTGTGTGCGCCTCAATAGCACCCTCACTATTGAACCCTGCGATGCTACCATCATGGAAGTTGGGAGGAGGAGGGGATCGGGGTGAGTTGTAACTCTCGATGAAGGCCCTTGGCAATGATATTGGTGGTGGTGGGGAGGGAGGGGGGTGGCGGCGGCGCGGCGGAAGAAAGTGACCAGGCAGAATGGCAAGGTTAGGGTTTCGAGTTTGCAAAGGAGAAGTTTTGTGATGTCGTGTAGTGTTTATATAAGAATATAAGATAAGAATTAGTACTAACTCGTATTCCTAGGTTTTTATTATTTTATGGATGGCACAAGAAACAAGTGGTTCCCTGTTCGCACACAGCCACATCACCGTGTACCTCAGATGTTGAGCGCGGTACGCAGGACACGTTGTCGGGGGAGCCTCCGTGTCACCTCAAGCATACGTTAGAGCCTCCAACATCTCAAGCAGTGCCGTCCATTTTCATCTACGACCTTAGCACACTTTCCATCCTACCATGCCACCATCCCAAATATGTAGTGTACCTCAAGATCGAGGATTGGCCAGTGTACCTGGTCCACGACTTAACATGAGTCTTCTAGATTGAGAACTCCAGAGAATTCTAATATACATGCCTGAGAGTTCACATCTACAGTTCAGTACTACTGAAATTCGAGCTACTATGATCAGATTGTAAAGTACTCCCTCCCTTCCCAAATATAAGATGTTCAACCGATTCAAAAGGAAACTTTTGAAAGACAGAAGGTTCTCATGACAGTGGCATGCAGATGAAAGGCTTGCCACCTAATTATCACATCGATTATATCCCAAAAAGCAAAGAGAAGAACCAATACCACGGGTTGCACAATCTGAAAAGAGGAATAGCATGAACCATGCATAAAGAGTTATGCATACTATTATAATACGGGTGAAATTTCTAATGATATGATATTATCAACTACAAGCAGAATATCATGTCAATGTATATATAGAAAGTTCAGAATTTCAGGGATCAACTATCATGTCAATGTATAAGTGGTCGATGTGTATTCGAAAAAACTTCAACGTGCATCTATTTTTTTCAACATGTATTCAATAAAAGTCGACATGTTTGTAAATATAGAAAAAAACAAATAGGAAAAATAGAAAAACAAAATGAAAATCGATAAAAAGGGGTAGAGAGAAATACAAAAGATAAGTAGAAGGAAAGCTGCTAGGAACCTTCCGAAAACCGGGTGGAAGGTTTCTCCAACTTCTCCTTAAAAGCTTCCCAAAACTATTAGATACCACATTGCTAAGCGAGCCCATTTCATCGATCCCTGTAGGTGAGGGCTGCTTATGTCCCGCAATAAGCGAGGCATTACATTTGCGATGGGATTATGCCACTAAAGTTGCGCACAAGACGTAAAACCCACCTGTGATGCACTAGGCTCTCTGGTCCATCATCTATATTATCGCCTAGCCCTCTGGCCTCAGGCATGTCATAAAAATCCGGCCCAAGTCTCGGCTGATGGGAAGAGAGAGAGAGAGAGAGGGGGGGGGGGGGGAGAGAGAGAGAGGGAGGGAGAGAGTGGTATTGCTTGGTATAGAAACACCTCAAGAAATTCATGAGGGTTATTTTTGCACACAAAAAGCCTTGAGCAAGATTCCTCGCATATGGTGACCAGTCGGTGCGATTGTGACATGTTCACTCATATTTAACCAGTTGAAAATATCCCATGAGCTACACAACTATTGTGCATATTTGGAACAAGTTTATAGACCAGTGGTGCATTTTAGTCATTTCGCTATCATTGCCTTGTCAACAAAACCTCCATGTCTTCACACTATTTTCCATATTGCTGGTACCGTTTAACAGGACCCCATCGCCACTTCTCACTTGTTTGTGCTCCACCTTCTATCCCTATCCGCCTTCTCCCTTCATCCAAGTGAGGATGGACTATTTTTGTCTCCATACTTTGATGTGGTTCTGTGGCATAGCACGGGCATCTTACTAGTGTATCAAAAGTAACTTGATAGAAGCCAACCGGTGATGGGTATCCTAAATGTAGCACCACTTCATAACCTTCTCAAAACCAACATGCCAAGGATCTTCTAGAACTGAAGGACAGGCAGTAGCTCATGCTGGGTTGGCATACTAAATTTTGCGGGACTTAACTGTTCTCTCAAACACATCGATTATGACGTCAGGAAAAGATCTTTTGAGATGTAGATACCCATGGCTTGCAAGCACATCGTTCATATTATTCGAACAGAGCATAAATTCAATGCAAGCATATTTGAGGTTGTTGCAATGAAGCTGCTAAGTTAGAGCTAATATTGTCGCCGCGGTCTCAACATCAAGACTCTTCCATAGCATGCCTTCACATATCACCTTCATCCTTTTCGTTGCATACTTATCAGCAGCCACAAGTAAGTGCTTAACTATTTCTCTTTTTCCATCATCATTAAGATCAACCATGGAAGGCAATGAATCCATGTAGAAGAAGTTAAGAAATGCCTTGAATACAGCAGGTTGCATGTCGTCGATAGTTATGTCCTGTGACTCGTTGTCCCCCATAGCCATAGGCCCGTAAAACTTCGTGTCAAAGACCGCCGACTGCATTGCAAGCAAAATCTTATTAGCAGAAAATATATTCCCTTGAACGTTAAAAGTCACGTTTGCTCCTTTCTTCCCCTCTAGCAATGTTGCAAGATTATCCGAAAGTTCATAGGGCAGCACATTATCTCTAGTGCTTCCTTGATAACACGAACTTCGCACTCCATCACGAGACAATTGTTCCCCACGTACGTCGGCTTGGTGGTCTTCATAAACTTTGGAAAGCCCCAAGATGGGCTTTTAGGGTCGAACACTTTTGTCACTTGGCACACCGCCTTAATCGTTTGCCCCTAACTGCATCCAGAGGCCACAACCTATATAACGCCCTCACCACGACATTCTTGGTCATGATCTTGAGAAAGACAGAGGCGTGACCTTGGCTCTCCTCGTCCCCAAAACCGTCGGGGCAGTACAGGATGCACCATTCGTAGCTGCCGATAGAGAATGGCAGAGAAGAGCGCAATTCGCCTCTACCAAGGCCCTTGAGCAGGTTTTAGCCGGCAATCTCAGACGCGTCCGTGGCCTCCGTCATCTCTTGGGTGTGCCTCAATGGCACCCTCACTATTGAACCCCGTGATGATGCCATTGCGGAAGTTGGGAGGAGGAGGGGGCGGGGTGGGTTGTAACTCTCGATGAAGGCACTTGGCGATGCTATTGGTGCTGGTGGGGAGGGAAGGGGGAGTGGCGGCGGCGCGGCGGAAGAAAGTGACCAGGCGGATAGGGGGAAGGTCAGGGTTTCAATTTGGAAAGGGGGAAGTTTTGTGTTGTCGTGTAGTAGTTATATAAGAATATAAGATAACCATTAGTACTTAACTTATACTCTTAGGTTTTTATGATTTTATTTGATGGAACAAGAAACAAGTGGTTCCTTGTTCGCACACGGCCACATCACCGTGTACCTCCGGTGTTGAGTGCGGTACGCAGGACACGTCGACGGAGGAGCCTCCGTTTCACAGAAGTTAGCGCCTTCGTTATCTCTAGCAGTGTTGTCCATTTTCATCTACCACCTTAGCACTCTTTCCATCCTACCATCCCAAACATGCAGTGTACCTCAAGATCGAGGATTGGCCAGTGTACCTGGTCCATGATTTAACCTGACTCTTCTACATTGGGAACTCTAGGGAATTCTCATATAAATTCCCGAGAGTTCACATCTGCAGTTCAGTACTACTGAAATTCGAACTACTATGATCATATTGTAAAGTACTCCCCTGATTCACAAATATAAGATGCTCAGCTGATTGGAAGTGAAACTTTTGACAGAGAGAGGATTCCATGATGGTGGCATGCAGACGAAGAGCTTACCACCTAATTAACACATCGATTGTAGCCCACGAAGCAAACAGAAGAACCAATACCACATGTTGCACAATCTAAAAGAAGGAATAGCATGAACCAGCCATCAAAAGCTATGCATAATATTATAATACAGGTGAAATTTCCAATGATATGCTAATATCAACTATAAGCAGAATATCATGTCAATGTATATATAGAAAGTTCATAATTTCAGGGATCAACTATCTTGTTTCCTTTTTAGGAAGTTCATTTCTCTTGTCAATCTAGGAAAGTACAAATTAATATGGACTATTATGGTTATAGAGGATAGATAACTAGAATGGAAACCGAAAAGGTTGAGGCATGGAAAAAAAAGTGTTAGGGAAATGTCAAATTTTGTTTGGCAATTTTTAAAACTGTCATTAACATATAAAAACTCATTTTTCCATTAAAAATGTTTGTAACACTTAAAAAAATTAGGCATGTTTTAAAAAATGTTCATGACATTTTTAAAAAATGTTGGATGCATGTTAAAAAATGTTCCATATGCATTTGGTAAATGTTCAACATGTATTCAGATAAGTGTTCAATGTGTATTCGAAAAAAGTTCAATGTGTATCTAATTTTTTTCACCGTGTATTCAACAAAAGTCAACATGTATTTTAAAAATAGAAAAAACAAACAGGAAAAATAGAATAACAAAATGAAAACTGGTAAAAATGGGAGATAAATACAAAAGAGAAGTGGAAGGAAAGCTGTTAGGATCCTTCCCAAAACTGGACGGAAGGTTCCTCCGACTTCTCCTTAAAAGCTTCCCAAAACTATAAGATACCACATTGTTGGGCAAGCCCATTTCATCGATCCCTGTAGGTGAGGGCTGCTTATGTCCCACAACAAACGCGGCATTGCATTTGCGATGGGATTATGCCACTAATGTTGCACACAAGACGTAACAACCCACCCGTGATACACTAGGTTGTATGGTCCATCTTCTATATTATCTGGCCCAACCCGGCGTAGGACATCACGTCATGCTAGCTCCGCACACAAACCGTCGATCGTGCTCTTCCTAGCCATTTGGCCTCAGGCATGTCAGAAAAATCCGGCCCAAGTCTCGCCTGACGCGAAGAGAGAGAGAGAGAGAGAGAGAGAGAGAGAGGGGGGGGGTATTGCTTGGCATAGAAACACCTCAAAAAATTATGAGGGTTATTTTTGCACACAAAAAGCTTTGAGCAAGATTCCTCGCATATGGTGACCATTCAGTGCCATTGTGACATGTTCACTCATATTTAACAAGTTGAAAACATCCCATGAGCTACACAACTATTGTGCATATTTGGAACAAGTTTATAGACTAATGGTCCATTTTAGTCAATTCACTATCATTGCCTCGTCGACAAAACCTCCTTGTCTTCACACTGTTTTCCCTCTTGCTCGTACCATTTCACAAGACCACATCGACGCTTCTCGAACAATCTCACATGTTTGTGCTCCACCTTCTATCCCTATCGGCCTTCTCCCTCCATCCAAGCAAATATGGACTATTTTGTCTCCATACTTTGATGTGGTTCCATGGCATAGCACGGAGATCTTACTAGTGTATCAAAAGTAAGTCGATAGAAGCCAACCGGTGATGGGCATCCTAAATTTAGCACCACTTCATAACCTTCTCCAAACCAACATGCCAAGGATCTTCCATGACTGAAGGACAAGCAGTAGCTCATGCCGGGTTGGCATACTAAATTTTGCGGGACTTAACTGTTCTCTCAAACACATCGATAATGACATCAGGAAAAGATCGTTTGAAATATAGATACCCTTGGCTTGTGAGCACATCATTCATTCTATTTGAAGAGAGCATAAATTCAATGCAAGCATCTTTGAGGTTGCTGCAATGAAGCTGCTCTGCTAGAGCTAATATTTTCGCCATGGTCTCAACATCAAGCATCTTGCATAGCTTGCCTTCACATATCACCTTCATCCTTTCCATCGCATACTTATCGGTAGCCACAAGTAACTGCGTAAGCATTTCTCTTTTGTCATCATTACCAAGATCAACCATGGAAGGCAATGAATCCATGTTGATGAAGTGAAGAAATGCCTTGAAAACAGCAGGTTGCATGTCGTCGATAGTTATGTCCTGTGACTCATTGTCCCCCATAGCCATAGGCATGTAGAACTTGGCGTCGAAGACCGCCGACCGCATCGCAAGCAAAATCTTACGAGCTGAAAATATATTCCCTTGAACCTTGAAAGTCACGTATGCTCTTTTCTCCCCCTCTAGCAATGTTGCAAGATTATCCAAAAGTTCAGAGGGCCACACATGGATCTCTAGTTCTTCCTTGACAACACATACTTCGCACTCCATCATGAGACAATTGTTCCGCACGTACGTCTACTACGTCGACTTGGTAGTCTTCTTGAACTTTGGAAAGCCCCAAGATGTGCTTTTAGGGTGGAACACTTCTATCACTTGGCACACCGCCTTAATCATCTGTCCCCTAGCCGCATCCAAAGGACAAAACCTATAGAACGCGCTCACCAGGGTGTTCTTGGTCAGGAGCTTGAGGAAAACAGAGGCGTACCTTGGCTCCCCTCATCCCCAAAACTGTCGGGGTAGTACAGGATGCACCATTCGTAGTCGCCGATAGATAATGGTGGAGAAGAGTGCAATTCACCTCTACCAAGGCTCTTGAGCAGGTTGTAGCTGGCAATATCAAACACGGCTATGGCCTCCATCGTCTCTTGTGTGTGCCTCAATGGCACCCTCACTGTTGAACTATGTGATGCTACCATTGCGGGAGTTGGGAGGAGGAGGAGGGTTGGGACGGGTTGTAACTCTCGATGAAGACCCTTGGCGATGCTATTGGTGGTGGTGGGGAGGGGAGGGGGAGTGACCAAGCGGATTGGGGGAAGGTTAGTGCTTCGACTTTGGAAGGGGGAAGTTTTGTGCTGTCGTGCAGTGGTTATATAATAATATAAGATAGGAATTAGTATAAACTCTTATTCTTAGGTTTTTACGGTTTTATTCGTTGGCAAAAGAAACATGTGGTTCCCTGTTCTCACACAACCACGTCACCATGTACCTCCGGTGTTGAGTGCGGTATGCAAGACACGTCACCGGAGGAGCCTCTGTTTCACCTCGAGCCTAAGTTAGTGCCTCTGACATCTCAAGTAGTACCGTCGATTTTCATCTACCACCTTAGCATTCTTTCGATCCTACCTCCCAAACATGTAGTATACCTCAAAATCGAGGATTGGCCAGTGTACCTTGTCCATGATTTAACCGATTCTACTAGATGGAGAACTCCAGTGAATTCTAATATACATGCCTGAGAGTTCACATCTCCAGTTCACTACTACTGAAATTTGAACTACTATGATCAGATTGTAAAGTACTCCCTCCATTCACAAATATAAGATGTTCAACTGATTCCAAAGGAAACTTTTGTAAGAGAGAGGGTTTTCCCATGAAAGTGGCATACAAACGAAGAGCTTACCACCTAATTAACACATCGATTATAGCCCACGAAGCAAAAAGAACCAATACCACGGGTTACACAATCTGCAAAAGAGGAATAGCATGAACCAGGCATAAAAAGCTATGTATAATATTATAATACAGGTGAAATTTCCAATGATATGCTATTACCAACTAGGAGCAAAATATCATGTCAATCTACATATAGAAAGTTCAGAATTTCAGGGATCAACTATCTTGTTTCCTTTTCAAAAAGTTCATTTTTTTCTCAGTCTGGGAAAGTACAAATTAATATGAACTATTATGGACATAGAGGATTGATAACCAGAATAGAAACAGCAAAGGCTGAGGCACGGAAAAAAAGTGTTAGTGAAATACCAAATTTTGTTTGGCAATTTTCAAAAATGTCATTAACATATAAAAAATTTGTTTTTCCATTAAAAATGTTTGTAACACTTCAATTTTTTACGCATGTTTTAAAAAATGTTCATGATATTTAAAAAAATGTTAGATGCATGTTATAAAATAGAGCTCTTTTACGGTGGTTGTAGAGTTATGACTTGTAATTTCGTGTAACTCCCCTCCAGAATATTTTGGACCGTCGGATTTATAATAATAATTTATAACGAGTGTTTTGCAGAGAAACCCTTGACTATTTTGATAATCAACCCGCAGTATATGCAAAATAAACGTTTCGCTCTCCCGTTTCGTACGTCACCCTTCGCCGGCTGCATGAGTTGTTTCATTTCGTCCCGATTCCCCTCCTCCTGACCCCACGAACCCTAGCTGCTGCACCAACGCAAGCCCGCCGCCGCTTCAACGTTGCCCCGCAGCCGACCGGCACATCGCTTCCCCGTGCCCTCGCACCGGTCCTGCTCCACCCTCTCGCCTCCCTCCGCCCTAGGCCCGTCTTGCGCCGCCAGAAGCAACTCCCGGTCTCCAGCCGCCGACCTCGCCTCACTCCTCTCCGGTCGTCGTTGTTGCCAAGGAAGTAGCCGGCGGAACGCAGCGAACCCCGACCTCCTCCACAACAGCCGACGCCCCTCCCTCTAGCGAGTTCACCCTGTCGTCGCCTGCTGCAGAAGCGGGACGAGCCTCCCAAACGCAGCGAGCTCCTTGAGTACGGTCAGATTGCTGGCTCCTTCTCTGGCCTACCCATCCCTAGCTCAAGAACTTATATGTCAGTTAATATATGATACCCTTGTGGCAGTTTGCATTTTATACTGTGCTTCGTATTGCAGCTACAAGCATGCAGAGGATTATCAAGAACGCGTTATAGCTGCTTATGAAAGCTGCGGACCTGATTCGTCACACTGCATTAGAATTAGAAGTTTACTTTGTTATGTTCTTTGGTGCAGCACAACTGGGTGCAGTTTGTTTCTTATGTGGAGTTCGCTGGATCAAACTTCATATTCTACGTTGCTCTATTTTTTGCTGCACCTGAGATGCCTTTTATGCTTTCAGTATGATCTTGTGTGCACTTAGGTGGTTCGAAGACTGAACTCCAGTATCCATGCGATATGTACGGATGTGAATACATGACCGTACGAGCTTCGATCTGTTTTGTTACGTCCAGCGGCTCGACGCAGAAGGGCGCCTCTTCACCGATGATTGTTGGCGGCTGTAGCGAAGTGCTGTTTCCTGGCGCTGAAGTCCAGAGCTAGCGTCTTCAGAGACAGTGGCTGTCGTCTCGGTTGTGTCTTCCAAGCTGAACGTCCTCAGATTCTCCATGTTGTAGTCCTGAAAACTAGCCAAAAGGAGTTGGGTCTGTGGCATTCGTTGAATGTTTCGCTAATGCTTTGCAGTTGAGAGTGTTTTGATGGTGTCTTCATCGCCTCAGAAATTTTGATCATTTTTATTTAACCAAGTTAAGTTAAAAATAGGTACCCATTGTTTTTATGAAAAAAGGTGGGGCCTGGACTCGAACGTAGGACCTTTGGTGGTTGCTCTAGCGCTCATCTATGTGCGCGGAGCACAAGCAAAAATTACACCCAAGATAAATAGATGGTCCGCATTCCAAGCAGGCCAACTAATCCTAAACGTTGATGCTTCATAGTAGTTCATCACATACTACAAATACTACATGATCAAACACTAGTTCATTACAAACACTAGTTCATATTACATACTACATTCACTACTAGTACTAAGGGGGGTGGGGATCTCACGGTGGCGAGCTGGCGGCCATGGATGACATGGTGGAGGAGCTCAATCCTCCTCGTCGGAGCTGCCGAGGTCGATGTACTTCTCCCTTTGCTCCTCGCGGATGCGCCGCCACTCGTCATCCTTCTCCTTGGCGGAAGGTTCGCCCGACCGTCTGCTGGAGCATGAGGGCTTCGAGCTCCTCGTCATGGCGAGCTGGCGGCCATGGACGACGCGGTGGAGGAGCTCAATCCTCCTCGTCCGAGCTGCCGAGGTCGATGTACTTCTCCCTCTGCTCCTCGCGGATGCGCCGCCACTTGTCGTCCTTCTCCTTGGTGGAAGGTTCGCCCGACCGTCTGCTGGAGCATGAGGGCTTCGAGCTCCTCGTCGTGGCGAGCTGGCGGCCATGGACGACGCGGTGGAGGAGCTCAATCCTCCTCGTCAGAGCTGCCGAGGTCGATGTACTTCTCCCTCTGCTCCTCGCGGATGCGCCGCCACTCGTCGTCCTTCTCCTTGGCGGAAGGTTCGCCCGACCGTCTGCTGGAGCATGAGGGTTTTGAGCTCCTCGTCGTGGCGCCGGCGCTCCGCCTCCTCGCGCAAGCTGCGTTCGGCAATGGCGGCCGCGACCGCGTAGACATCGGCGACGAAGTCCTTGGGCCCGACAACGCCACGGCGCATGATCTCCTCGGGCTCCTCCCTCTTCACGGGGAGAAGCCTCTCGCCAGAAGAGGAAGAGCTCGCCGCGCGGGTGAGCCACGCGGCAGATCTCGATCCTGCAGCGGAGGAGCCCGCGGCGGAGGACCCCGTGGCCGGCTGACGATCGTACTCCTCCGTCTCGCGACGGCGGCGAGAGGCCCCGGTTCATCCACTTCTTGGCCCCGCGCTTCCTCGCGCCGTCCGAGCGGACACGCCGCTTGCGCTCGGGGTCGCGGCAATCACCGGAGTTGTGGCCGAAGCTCCACATGGTATTTCGAGGCGGGTGCGGGCTCGCCGGCGGCGAGAAATGCAAGGAGGTAGTGGGGAATCGATGTGGAACGCGGCGGCGGAGGTATAGGGTTTCGACCCTTAGATATACCGCTTCTGCTGGGCGGTTTGCGGGCCGCGGTAAATTTTTTTATGGGCCGGACGAGTATACGGGCTCTGTTCTGGCCAAAAAATTGGGCCGAGCACGTATACTCGCTGGACTTATGCGGGTTTGCGAGATTTACAGCATCTGTTAGAGATGCTCTAAGACTGATAACCTTATGTATATATGGAATGAAAAGAAAAGAAGAAACGTACACCTGGTTAATTTTTTATACCGCTTAATTGTCCATGAACTTGAATCAGTTGAGTTGGATACTTGAGTGCACAGTGGGGAAGCCACTCATCAGCTGGGTAGTCAATTGACTACCCAGCTTTTTGATGAAACTAGCATATGCATGCAAAAATGTTGAATTTTTTGGTTCAAATTTATATACCTGACTATACAATTTGAAAATGACAACACAAGACTGCAGTTCTGGCTCCGCCACTGTGAGTGCACATGGAAGAAGCAAGTACTGAAGATCCAGTGCAACGACTTCTGGAGATCGATTCAGCTGGATACTCCAGTGCACAAGTATACTTGGGTGAATTTATACCCGTTGAATTGTTAAAGAAGTATTGTCCACAATCGTACTATTTTAGCTACTATAGAAATTCACAAGCGAAAGAACCCCAAACGGTAACATTAAACAACTTATAATTTGCTGGGTGAATGACATGATCAAGATGGTAATGGAACTGGGCAAAATATTCTCACTCTCGTGAGTGCAGCATTACATAGTATTTCAGTTCTGAAAGTAACTCTCTCTATACTATGCCTATTCTTTGAGTTCTTCTGTGCATATTGGTTCACTATCTCATCTTCTTGGCTGCTCTGAAGCTCGATCGTTTTGAAGCAGAGATCAAACGAGGAATCCCCATTAAACATGGTCAAGGAATCACCAAAGCAAGCATAGTCCCCGAAGCGACAGTCAAGCTTCGGATTCCAACTCAGCAAACATTAAGGCCCGGTCATCTCAGTGATGTGTGACTGGGTGGCGACCACGGTGGCGTGCCCGGCAGCCGCCGCTTCCTCGAGGGACGGCAAGCAGGTTACGATGGGAGGGGAACCCGGCGGCATGTCCGGCGACCGCCTCTTCCACGAGGGATGGCGAGCAGGTCGTGTGGTGGTGGGGAACCCGATGCGGCCGCTTTCGTGAGGGACGACGAGCAGGTCGCCAGGGAAGTCGTCAACGGCGGCAGAGATCGGAATCTACGGCTGTATCCGATGATACATTAGGATTTATTTAGGAACATTAGGAGGTACTTTGAGATTTGGATCAGGAATGACGTACGTGTTAACATCTGAGGAGGGGCCTCACGCGGAAGGCCCTGACCGTGGTAAAAATAACGCATATACCCTTTTATAAAACATAAAAAGAATATCCCACCTAGTTTTGGTACTGGTCCCACCATTACTTTGTAATTTCATGTAATTTCATGTAATTTCACTCTCGTAACTCCTTGTAACTCTAATTTTATTACCGTCAGATTATAGAGCATGGACGGTCCCTAAAATCGCCAATCACCGTAACAATTGTATAAAAAATATTCCATATGCATTTGACAAATGTACAACATATATTCGGAATTTCAGATAAGTGTTCAATGTGTATTCGAAAAAACTTCAATGTGCATCTATTTTTTTAAACATGTATAGAAAAATCTTCAACATGTATTCAACAAAAGTCAACATGTTTGTAAATATAAAAAATAACAAACAGGAAAAATAGAAAAACAAAATGAAAATCGATAAAAACGGGTAGAGAGAAATACAAAAGAGAAGTAGAAGGAAAGCTGCTAGGAACCTTCCCAAAACCGGGTGGAAGGTTTCTCCAACTTCTCCTTAAAAGCTACTATTCGAAGAGAGCATAAATTCAATACAAGCATCTTTGAGGTTGATGCAATGAAGTTGCTCAACTAGAGCTAATATTGTCGCCACGGTCTCAACATCAAGGCTCATGCATAGCATGCCTACACATATCAACTTCATCCTTTTCATCACATGCTTATCAGCAGCCACAAGTAAGTGCTTAACCATTTCTCTTTTTTCATCATCATCAAGACCAACCATGGAAGGCAATGCATGAATCCGTGTAGATGAAGTGAAGAAATGCGTTGAAAATAGCAGGTTGCGTGTCGTCGATAGTTATGTCCTGTGACTCTTTGTCCCTCGTTGCCATAGGCCTGCGGAACTTGGCATCGAAGATCGCCGACCGCATCGCAAGCAAAATCTTATGAGCAGAAACAATCTCCCCTTGAACCTTGAAAGTCACGTTTGTTCCTTTCTTCCCCTCTAGCAATATTGCAGGGTTATCCGAAAGGTCAGAGGGTGGCACATGGATCTCGGGTATTTCCTTGTCCTTGATAACACTGTCTTCCCTCTTGATCATGAGAAAATCGTTCCGCACGTACGCGGGCTAAATGGTCTTCACAAACTTTGGAAAGCCCAAAGATGGGCTTTTAGGGCCGAACACTTTTGTCACTTGGCTTATGAACACCGCCTTAACCATCTGCCCCCTAACCGCATCCAGAGGCCAATTATGGAACCCCTCACCATGGCGTTCTTGGTGAGGAGCTTGAGGCAGACAAAGGTGAGAAGGGGAGGAGGGAAGCGAGGAGGACGTCGTGGACCTGCAACACTTCCATCATCAACAAGTTCTTGTGAAGCTCTGCGTCTTCACCGCCCTATTCCTCCGCTTCGCGAGCTATGCAACATGGTGGCAGGGATCGGCTTCGTCCCTGAATTCTTGGTTGACGAAAAATCCCATTGGTCCTCCCCTTCTCCCAGTGCTTTGCTGGTCTGGCTTTGCCTGCGGACTTTTGAAGAACCTGTGTTGATCTTGATTCCCTGTGAAAGTGCCTCTGAGAAACGTATGCATGCTTTGTGAAGTCGGTGGTTACTTTTATCCCTGATGATGGTTAGTAACTTACATGTCTGTGATTTTGTCATATTTGCTGCCAGTCAGAAAATTACAGAAACTTCAGCAGTTTAGTAGCTCATGGTTTGAATTTCGGTTCTTGTCATTGGTTTCTGTCTGCATTTGAAAACTATGCGACGTACGTGTGTTTTGGGCATTCAAAACCGAAGCAAGATGCAAATTATAATGCTAACACTTCTATACCCGCTGCTAGAATTATCAAAGGATGACGTATGTGCTGGAATCCAGCCTGTTAGCTCTCTTAGTTTCATGAACGAATTGGAAACTTGAAAATGGGAAATCTAGAGCACAGGCGGATGAAGAGAAAAGAGAGGCTCTTCCTGATCAACTCAAAGTAAATTCAGAAAACATTTAGGCAATCTCTTCTTTTTCATCAGAAGTGACATATCTCAAACATTTAGGTCTCCAACTCCAGTCCATGACTTTTATTTTTCCAGCTTCATCTCTTCAACGGCGACCCTGGCCCTTCCACGCGACGGCAGCCGAGAGCCCCATCTCCTCGAATAGCTTGTTTAGTTCGTCGATCGTCTCCGGGTTCAGGAGGTTCCACGCCCGCGCGGCGGCCAGGCGCCGGCGCAGGGAGACGACCTCCTCGGGGTGGACGACGTAGTGGTCCACGAGGACATCGCCAACGACGGTGTCGTCCGGGAGCTCCTCCTCGGCGTGCGGCGCGTGCGTCTCCTCCTCCGATCCTCCCGCCTCGAGCTCGACAGGCACGTCGTCCGGCTCCTCCGTCGCCGGCCGCACGACCTCCTCTGCGGTGGCGCCGTGAAAAGCATCCTCGACCTCGTCGGGGAGCACCACCTCGCCCGACCCGGGCGCTTCCCCCTCGATCTCCACTGGCACATCCTCGGCCTTCTCGGTGGCGCCGTGAAGGCCAGGTTCCTCGACCTGGTCAGGAAGCACAACCTCGCCCGACCCCGGCGCTTCCCGCTCGAGCTCGCCAGGGCCGTCGTCGGCCGGCTGCGCGGCCTTCCCATCGCTGGCGCCGTGAAGGTGAAGGTCGGTCACCTGAGGGAGCACCACCTCGCCATCGTCGCGCTGCTGCGCGTTGTCGAGCTTTGGCAGCTCCGCGGCGTTGTGGGCCGTGAGGATAGCCACCTTCTCCTGCGACCCTGTCTTCGCCGTTGGGTCGCCGCCGGCCTTCGCCTGGGCTACGGGAGGCGCATGCGGCCGAAGGGCCACGCCTCCGCGCTTATTGCGCAGCCTGCTTTTGCCTTTCGTGCCCATGCGCGACCACGAACGGCCGGCGGGACGTGGTCGCGGGAAGCAGCGGAAGGAGAAGGGAAAGGCAGGGGGCCGTCCACGAGCCTGGCCTTCTCCCTCTTATTAATGGACGTCCCCTATTAATAGGCAGGGAGCCGCGGAACACGAACGGCCGGCGGCCGGCGGTGCGAGAAACCAAAGGGGCATGGCATCCTGAATTTCTGAAACCGACGGACGATATGCTCATGCATACGGAGATTGATTAATTGGGGGATGTGAAAAGATCGATGGATGTGTAACCGCTTGATTAAATTGCCCGGAATACGCGTGGCCATGCAAATGCATGCAGTATTTTCATCTCGCGCAACGCACGCAAGCAAAACAAAGCAAACGTGAGTGACCCGGAAAAAAAAAGCAAACGTGAGTGATTCTTTTTTTAGTTGGAATTGTTGCACTTTATTCAAAACTCGGTGTGGGGATTTGTGGACTGCCTGGACATGCCCAAATAGAGTGGGGGTTAGGTTGGGTGCCTTTTTTCGTTCTTTCTTATCCGGGCAGTGGTCAGGTTGTCTATCCGAACGTTTGAGGAGGATATGAGAACTCCGGATGTAGATGCTCTTAGGCATCCATTTTTTGGTATCCAATTATCATGAAAAATGTTGATATTTGTACCAACTCCAACCCGCCAGATAATATTGACTTATTGGACAAAATACGTGGTATGAAGAATTTGGCGAGTTGGAGATGGTATGAGTGAATTATTGATTAATTAAACAAAGTGTACGGGATCGATTGAATTCAACAAGAAGAGATGAAGATAACTGATACAATATTAACTTACTAGAGAAAATATGTCCTATCAAACATTGGAAATAAAGATGAACTGTAAGAATATGTGATAAAATTGGATCGACTACATCGTTATAATTTATTTCCTATTACCCCTGACCAAGTCTAGCGGACTTTCATTGGGGTAACTAATGTGTCGAAGATGGCTTTGGTGGTGTCGATCACGAGTAAGACTAGTCATAGTGGGAGTAACATAGGCAAGTCATGCATCTAGTCTACGTTACTACCTTAGTGCAAAGTATCATACCCCTCCGTCCTTGAAAGAGTGTACTTCTAACTTTGTTGGAGGGGTCAAACTATCTCAAAGTTTGACCAATGGGTGAAATCTCTCTTAATGGGATTACATTGAGAGTAATAAGGTCAAAAGAGAAAGAAGGAGTGGATCTATCAATGGGTGAAATCTCTCTCAAGAAATATAAAAACTCTCAATGGGATCTAAGATTTGGTGTAGGAGAAGTGAGAGGGGGCCTTTTGAGTGTTCTAGGGTTTGTTTCAAGTGTTGGTCAAACCCCTCCATGAAATGGTGGAGGGGTATATATATAGCTCCCCATGAACTAGTCGTTTGCGGCATTTTCTGCATGGGCTAGACGTTTGGCTAAGAACCCAGACAGTCCAGCCATTGAAGTATCATGCACCGAAGGCATGAGAACTAGCAAAATAGAGCTAGCAGCTCGGACAGTCCGACGGAAGGCCAGACATCAGGGTAGCAGCCCAGACAAACCAACTTAGTATATTTAGCTCCAACGATAAGTACATTTTTTCGATAGGCATTTTAATAGGCTAGCGTGTGATAATGTGTGTCTTAAGATTTTTTCTGAAGTGTCTCTCAGGCACTGTCAGTTGACACCGCTCTTCTAGGCTGTCAAGATGGAGAAGTACGTTGTTGCTAGTTTCAATAAGCAAGCTTAGTCTTGAAATAAATTTACTCCATTTCTTTAAAGCATAAGACAATCTCTTAAGCTTAACGGAGATGTTTTTAGCACTAGTAGAGCTCTTAATGGGCTTACTCCATGAATTCTGAACCACTTGTAAAAGAGCTGGATGTTCTGGCCAAAAGCTTTCAAATCTGAAAAGATTACCCTCAGGGATGGTTGTATCAACCGAAAGCACACATGTCACATGATCTGAAATTGGCCCGGCAAGAGGTTTAACAATGGTGTTGGAAAAAATAGAGATCAATGTAACAAAGAAAAAGAACCAATCATTGCGGAATGGCTTCAAGGGAATTCCCTTTGTGTATGATTAGTAGCTGGTCGACGGAAGAATGTTAAGGTGCGACTCGATCGAGTGCAGATGTGCATGGATGGATATCTTTGCAGATGCGTCGGTGGAACACATCGTCTCGTCATGCTCTGCCCAATGTTTCCTTATCTGGCTTCACGTGGAGCAGCTAACACAAAATAAGAATAGTGCATGCAGTATGAGTTATTCGCAGGGAGAGAGTGTCTGACTCGCTAAAGATAATTAAGGCATGTTTGGTAACTTGCATCCCCCAAGCGGACCCACTGGATGTAAGAAAATTTTGTTGCTTACGTACATGAGGTGCCGGCCCACACATGCATGAAACTTAAAGCAGCCCAGAGTTTGGCTCACTAGGAACGCTCAAACCGATTGTTTCCAGTGAGCTAGGCTGAGTCGACAGTAAAATGTGGAATGTTGTACGCGACGGTGCAGGGGGAATCAACATGGAGATGGCGGGAGACAAAGATCTGCCGACACGGGATGGCGTGAAAACGTATTATCCCCCTTTAATCACTCATGTCTAGTGGTAGGAGAAATCCAACCTCAATACTCTGCACCGGCAATGACTCGGATCTACAGAAGCGGCGGGACAACTTATATCTTTGGCAACAGGACCTCCCCCCCCCCCCAGCTGCTTGTCCCCTTCGTATCCATCTCCGCCGCATCTCCGGCATGGGCGAGGCATCGACTCCAATGGCGGTGGGCAGCATACAACCCCCCTCCACTGCTAGGTCATTAGGTAGGGTGTAGGGTCGAATTCACCATTACTTATCACAACATTGATTTCTCCATGACAGATGTATGAAGCTTGTAGTTCAGGCATCAATGCTCATTGCTATGATTTTTGGTTTCGGTCATGTTGGTCCATAAGAGAGTGGTTCGTCAGTCACAATTCGAAGCATGTGACCCGTTATGTGAAGGAAATATGCCCTAGAGGCAATAATAAAGTTATTATTTATTTCCTTATATCATGATAAATGTTTATTATTCATGCTAGAATTGTATTAACCGGAAACTTAGTGCATGTGTGAATACATAGACAAACAGAGTGTCACTAGTATGCCTCTACTTGACTAGCTCGTTAATCAAAGATGGTTAAGTTTCCTAGCCATGGACAAGAGTTGTTATTTGATGAACGGGATCACATCATTAGAGAATGATGTGATTGACTTGACCCATCCATTAACTTAGCACGATGATTGTTTAGTTTGTTGCTATTGCTTTCTTCACAACTTATACATGTTCCTATGACTATGAGATTATGCAACTCCCGATTACCGGATGAACACTTTGTGTGCTACCAAACGTCACAACGTAACTGGGTGATTATAAAGGTGCTCTACAGGTGTCTCCAATGGTAATTGTTGAGTTGGCATAGATCGAGATTAGGATTTGTCACTCCGATTGTCAGAGAGGTATCTCTGGGCCCTCTCGGTAATGCACATCACTATAAGCATTGCAAGCAATGCAACTAATGAGTTAGTTGTGGGATGATGTATTACGGAACGAGTAAAGAGACTTGCCGGTAACGAGATTGAACTAGGTATTGAGATACCGACGATCGAATCTCGGGCAAGTAACATACCGATGACAAAGGGAACAATGTGTGTTGTTATGCGGTTTGACCGATAAAGATCTTCGTAGAATATGTAGGAGCCAATATAAGCATCCAGGTTCCGCTATTGGTTATTGACCGGAGACGTGTCTCGGTCATGTCTACATAGTTCTCGAACCCATAGGGTCCACACGCTTAACGTTCGGTGACGATCGGTAATATGAGTTTATGTGTTTTGATGTACCGAAGGTAGTTCGGAGTCCTGGATGAGATCGAGGACATGACGAGGAGTCTCGAAATGGTCGAGACGTAAAGATCGATATATTGGACGACTATATTCGGACATCGGAAAGGTTCCGAGTGATTCGGATATTTTTCGTAGTACCAGAGAGTTACGGGAATTCGCCGGGGAGTATATGAGCCTTATTGGGCTTTAGGGGAAAGAGAGAGGGGAGGCTGCGTGCCCCCCAAAGGCTTAGTACGAATTGGACTAGGGGGAGGGGCTGCGCCCCCTCCTTCCTTCTCTTCTCTTTTCCCTTTCCTCCTCTCCTACTCCTACTACATGGAAAGGGGGGAATCCTACTCCCAGTGGGAGTAGGACTCCCCAGAGCGTGCCATAGTAGAGGGTCGGCTCCCCCCCTCCTCCACTCCTTTATATACGGGGGAGGGGGCACCCTAGGACACACAAGTTGATTGTTCCAAGCCGTGTGCGATGTCCCCTCCACCATAATACACCTCGGTTATATCGTAGTGGTGTTTAGGCGAAGCCCTGTTCCAGTAGCAACATCATCACCGTCATCACGCCGTCGTGCTGAAGAAACTCTCCCACGAAGCTCTACTGGATCGTGAGTTCACGGGACGTCACCGAGCTGAACATGTACAGATCGCGGAGGTGCCGTACGTTCGGTACTAGGATCGGTCAATCATGAAGACGTACGACTACATCAACCGCGTTGTCATAACGCTTCCGCTTACGGTCTACAAGGGTATGTAGATGATACTCTCCCCTCTCATTGCTATGCATCACCATGATCTTGCGTGTGCGTAGGAATTTTTTTGAAATTACTGTGTTCCCCAACATTATGGTCCATTGTTATTAGGGAGAGGATGTCAAATCTGAAATACATCTACAACAACAACGATGTAGAGGATGACAATACACTTCAAATGCGAAGATCACCTTTCTCCAAGCTTTTGGACACATTTAGGGATATGGGGTTGCTGCAAGATAACATCCACACCTCTGTTTAAGAGCAAGTAGAAATGCTCCTTCATGTTTTGCGTCATAACCAGAGGTTTAGAGTGATTCAAACACACATTCAGGAGATCCAATGAGACAATTTCGCGGGATGTCAAGCAAGTCTTGTATATAATTGGGGAGCTCAGAGGAGAGATGATTAAGGCACCAACTTGGCAAACTCCTTCTAAGATTCGCATGAGCCCTAGATGGTACCCATATTTCAAGGCGAGCAGTACTCTTGCTCATGCCCTGACATGCTTGTATTGTCTTGAATGAGCCATAACCCTTCTTCAAGCTATCACATGATTATATTAGAGCAATAGATGGCCCCCCATGTGACTGCTAGAGTGATCTGCAACATACACAGAGTCGGAATGTGATTGTTGTTGTTGTTTTGATCTTCACATATGTGTTAGCTGGCTAGAAAAGATCACCCAATGATGCTAACATTATTACTGGAAAAATGGCTCTATCTGGTGGGATCAATGCCCCCAATGGTAAGTTCTACCAGGGACATGCGATACGTCTCCAACGCATCTATAATTTTTTATTGTTTCGTGCTATTATATAATCAAAGTTGTATGATTTATATGCCATTTTATTTCATTTTTATGGACTAACGTATTAACATAGTGTCCAGTGCCAGTTTCTGTTTTTTTGCATGTTTCTTTGTTTCACAGAAAAGCCATACCAAACAAAGTCCAAACAGAATGAAATTTTACGGTGATTTTTTCTCGAACAAAAGAGATTCTATAAGCTTTGGGAATGCACCAAACGATGATCGAGGGAACCACAAGCACAGAGGGCGCGCTCCCGGGGGTGGTGAGCTTGTGGGTCCCACGTGGCTCCATTTTCCCTAAGCCAAGACTACATATTTCCTAACATCGAGAAACCACCAGAGTGAGATCCAAAATAATTATTTCATCGCTGCAAGCCTTTGTTCTTCCGTGGTCCCATCTGGAGACCTCCGCTGGTACTCTGTCAAAGGGGGAAACCATTGGGGAGGCAATCTTCATCGACTCTGCTACTTCCGCCATGAAGTGTGAGTAGTTCCCACGGGACCTACGAGTCCATAGTAGTAGCTAGATGGCTTCTCTCTCTCTCTCTCTCTCTCTCTCTCTCTCTATTTGATCTTCGATACAACAATCCCCTCGGAGATCTATTTGATGTAATTCTCATGGTGTGTTGTTGGGATCTGATGAATTGCGGGTTTATGATCAGATTATTCATATATGTGTGATTTTATAGCCTTATATTTCTCTCTGGTCTATCTATCTCTTTTGGACAATTAGATTGATTTATCTTTAGTGGGAGAGGTGCTCGGTGGTAGGTTCAATCTTGTGGTGTCCTTACTCCGTGATAGGAGGAGTCGCAATGCACATATTTGTATTGTTGCTACCAAGGATAAAACGACAGGGTTCAAACATATTATTTGATCTTACTTTGTCTACATTATGTCATCATATTCCAAGCATCACTCTGATTGTATGAACTTGATACCTTAAGATGCATGTTTGATAGCGGTCGAGGGGTGGAGTAATAGTAGTAGATACAGACGGATTTCGGTCTACTTGTCTCAGACGTAATGCCTAGGTATTGATCATGCCATGAAGAATCATCATAACTATGTGCTATTCTATTAATTGTCCAATAGTAATTTTTGTACCCACCGTACTATGCTCATGAGAGAGATGTCTCTAGTGAACCTATGCCCCCCAGGTCTATTCACTTTATATTTACTATAAGCCTAAAAATTGCTTGTTGTTCTTATTTGCTTTTTATTTCTATTCTATTTTATCTATCTACCACTATCAGATTTAATCCTTGCAATTGGTGAGAACAAGGGGATTGACGACCCTCTTCCCATCGTTGAGTGCAAGCATTTGCTTCGTATGTGTGTAGGTACCGCTTATCTTGTTTGTATGGTGTCTCCTATTGGTTCGATAAACCCTGGTTCTTAACTGAGGGAAATATTTTTTACCACTACACTACTTCACCCTTCCTCTTCGAGGAATCCCAATGCCTATCACAAAATATGTTGGATATGCATGTTTACCTGGTGTTCTTCCACCCATCAGGAAACCAGGTACCATCTCAAAGAGTTCTCTTCTAGGAACTATCCTATGACTATTCCTGAATTGTTCAATCTCAAACACTTTAGCCTTAGAGTCGCAGTTGAGATAACATTTGGTTCAAAATGGATTTAAGATCCTCTATCAAAATACACTCCACCCTTTACCCACCCAAGTTAAGCTTGTTCTTGCATGTTGCATTGTCCATAACTAGATCTTAAAATGGGGTTATGATGAGTTTGTGCCAGAGGAGGAGTATGTAACAAATAATGATGTTGATGACTCTAACCATGGTGTGGAGGCACATGACAATGAAGCGTGAAAGAACAAAAAGTTTGGAGTGGGCTCAGACAATGTGGTCCAATAGAGGTAACACACGGATGTGAGAAAGAAGAAGAGATAGAAGAAGTTAGGGCGAACTTTTCCTCACCAAGTCACATGGTTGTTAATTTGTACTGCCATTTGTTAATAGCTAGGATGAACTGTCATTTGTCTAGTAACTAGAACTGAAACGGTGTTAATTTGGTACCACCTATATAGTATATTGTGTGGTAAGGCCACCACCAGTGAGAAGGGGTGACCATGACATTAGACTGTGCATCGACCAAACGCCATATCTTGCCCCTTCATAATCATAACCCCAAACTATTACCAACCAAATGCCATGCATCAAACGACCTCATGATGCAATGTCAACAACCAAAACATGTGTAAAACATGGTTTATAACATGTATTACCCAACCTGGCCGAGCCAAGCCACATATGCAAATAGGCCAAAATCGATGTGGTAGCCAAACACGTCGTTAAGCACGTATTGGAAGTGGTTGGAAAGAAGTCTTATCTAGGCTCTATCTGGGGATGCCTTGGGTCAATTATACAGTATTTGCAAGGATGGAGTACACGCATTTTTGGTAATATACTACAATAACTCCAGAAGGTGGGCTCACAGTTGGAAGGTCTGCTAAGGAATGGTGTGGACAAGGCAGAGATAAGGAACGCCGTGGTCAAACTAGATAAGCTATTGTATCTGGAGGAAATGTTATGGCTGCAGGTCTCACGAATTAATTGGCTGCGGGAAGGAGACATTAATACAAAAAAACACTGGAAAGTTGTATGGTGAGCAAATAAAAAACAGATCTTGATGCTAAAGGATGAATATGGGCATTGGGTATCCTCTGCAGCTCAGCTAGAAACAATGGCGACGACCTTTTACCAAGATCTATTCACACGCCATCCAAATCCGAACCTGCATGATATTGCAGGCTATTCAAAACTAAAGTGACGGGTGAGATTAACACTATGGAGGGATTTCTCGGATAGGCAGATGATACGTCTCCAATGTTACTATAATTTTTTATTGTTCCATGCTATTATATTATCTATCTTGGATATTTTATATGCATTTATATGCTATTTTATATGATTTTTGGGACTAACCTATTAACCTAGAGCCCATTGACAATTTTTGTTTTTTTCCTTGTTTTTGAGTTTCGCAGAAAAGGAATATCAAACGGAGTCCAAATGAGCTAAAAATTTACGGTGATTTTTATGGACCAGAAGAAGCCCCCGAAGCAAAAGAGTTGGGCCATAAGAGCCACGAGACCTCCACAAGGGTGGAGGGCGCCCCCCTATCTTGTTGTCGCCTCGTGGACCCCCCTGACTTGTTCCCGACGCCAAAAATTCATATAGATATAGAAACCCCCAGAAATAAACCTAGATCGGGAATTCCGCCGCCGCAAGCTTCTGTAGCCACGAAAAACCAATCGGGAGCCCGTTCCGGCACCCTGCCGGAGGGGAAAACCATCACTGGTGGCCATCTTCATCATCCTGCGCTCTCCATGATGAGGAGGGAGTAGTTCACCCTCGGGGCTGAGGGTATGTACCAGTAGCTGTGTGTTTGATTTCTCTCTCTCTCTTGTGTTCTTGATTTGGCACAATCTTGATGTACCGCGAGCTTTGCTACTATAGTTGAATCATATGGTGTTTCTCCCCTCTACCTTCTTGTGATGAATTGAATTTTACCTTTGAGGTTTCACTATTATCGGATTGAATACTATTATGGATTTGAGAACACTTGATGTATGTTTTGCGTGAGATACCCGTGGTGACAATGGGGTGTTCTATTGATTCACTTAATGTATGTTTTGGCACTCAACTCGCGGATTCCCGAGGTGACATTGGGGTAATCTATGCATTGGGGTTGATGCATGTTTTCGTCATTGTTTCTCCAGTAGGAATCTTGGGGCACTCTTTGAGGTTCTTTATGTTGGATTGAACATTATGAATCTGAAGTTGTTTGATGCATATCGTATAATTGACCCACGGATACTTGTGGTGACATTGGAGTATCTAGGTGACATTAGGGTTGATTGATGTGTGTCATATGATGTTATTTTACTACAAACTCTAGGGTTGTTTGTGACACTTATAGGAATAACCCAACGGATTGATCGGAAAGAATAACTTTGAGGTGGTTTCGTACCCTACAGGCAATTTCATCTTATGTTCTCCGCGATAGGAACTTTCGAGTGACTTTTGTCGTACGTTGAGGGATTGCCATATGTTCTAATTATTTTATCATTGTTGAGAGAACTTGCACTAGTAAAATTATGAACCCTAGGCCTTGTTTTCAAGCATTGCAATACCATTTTCGCTCACTTTTGTTACTTGCTACCTTGCTGTTTTATATTTTCATATTACAAAAACCTATATCTACCATCCATATTAAACCTGTATCACCATCTCTTCGCCGAACTAATGCACCTATACAATATACCATTGTATTGGGTGTGTTGGGGACACAAGATACTCTTTGTTATTTGGTTGCAGGGTTGTTTGAGAGAGACCATCTTCATCCTACGCCTCCCATGGATTGATAAACCTTAGGTCACCCGCTTGAGGAAAATTTGCTACTGTCCTACAAAACTCTGCACTTGAAGACCCAACACGAGTCTACAAGAAGAAGGTTGCTTAGTAGACATCAACAGATATCTAATGCACTCTTTGAAACTGGGTCGTTAAAAGTGATGGGTACTGATGGCTTCCCAGCAAGGTTCTATGAACATAATTGGGGAATCCTGAAAGAACAAGTTATTCTGACTGTTAAACTCTTCTTCGCGCCGGGTAAGATGCCACCCAACATCATCCATATAGCCATCGTCCTCATATCAAAAGTGGACCAACCAGCCAATCTAAAAGAATTACATCCCATCAGCCTATGTATTGTGTTACACAAAGTGATTGCGAAATGTTTAGCAAAGAAATTCTGACCAATCTTGGTAGAGTTTATATCTATCAAACAAAGTGCTTTTGTACCCAAGAGGTTAATTGCACCCCTTCTCCAAAACAAAGATAACATTTTCTGTTTTATCAGTCATGCACCCCTTGTCCAATTCAAACATCTCAAAAATACCTTCTCCCTCCTATAGTTTGAGAACAAAACAAGAGTATGTGGCAGCTGTATTCTCCTTACTTGTAATATACCAAATCTCAAAATGGTGATTTGGTTCCATGCAAATAGGATAGCGTAAGTAGGAGTGGATACAAAAGTGGAGGGGGCAAACTACCTTGTAGAGCAGCAGGAGCGACATCCTTCCGTGAAGGTGGCGCGCATGGAGGTGGGTGGAAGACGACCTTGGCTAGTGGAGTGACACGGAGAGGAGCGGTGAAGACGACACTCAAGACAGAGAAGGGGTGGGGGAGGAGAGAATGACGTTGGCGAACTTCAAGTGAGACGACGACAATGCGGTCGGGTAAGGGGGTGGGTGTGGAGAGGGGATGCACCTTGGGGAGGAGTAGCCATGGCCCAGGGATGACGATGGGGCGGGGAAGGATCAAGCAGCGGCAACCACAACAATCTAGGGCTACTACATGGTATACTATGCATGCATGGGTCACAACCGCTTACAGGTCGCGCTTAAGGAGGTGAGGGAGATGAGCACAGGGATGCTCTTCCTCCCTCGCTAGCTCGGCCGCTCCTGCTTATCTCTTCCATGATCGGCACTGCCGCCATGCTCCTCTCTGCCCTCTGTCTCTCTTATCAGGCCAGCGCAAGGAACATGATGGGTGGCAAACCGGCGACCACTCTAGACCCGGATCGATCAGAAGGAGATTCAATTTTTTTTCTCATGCGGGGAGAATTTTACACGTAGAAGGGGAGGAGTGGATGTAACCATCAAGACAACAACAATAACGACGACGATAGACTCCCCATTATTAGTAGAGATATGGACTTTTAAATTTTCAAGTTCAACTAAGTTTTTTTTTTGCATCTATAGATACTTAAAATAATACCACCTCTATCCCATAATTAGATGTTATTACAACAAATATAGAAGTACATTGGTTATTATAACATCTTATATTATGAGACGGAGGGAGTACTTAGTTATAGAAAATTATTATTCCCTCCGTCCCACAATATAAGAGCATTTCTAACACTACACCAATGTCGAAAACGTACTTATATTATGGGACGGAGGGAGTACCATATTTATATATTTATTTTGGACAAAGAACAAATTTTTTGCACATTGTAGCTCTGATGTTTGTTTTGCGGGTAGCTCTGATGTTCTATTGACACGAGAGGTTTGACATCCATAATTCCATATGCTGTTTCATTTTTATTTTGTGGTGAATAGGCTGTTTCCTTTGGGAGAGAAAAAAAAATGCTCGTGCGCGGATAACGAAAACGCAGAGGATTCCCTTCTCAACCCATTTTTCGAAAGTTTCGCGTCTCCCTCCAAATCCCGCGATCCGCGCCAAACCCAAATTCGTCTCCGTCCCGCACCGCCCAATCCGACGGCATCGCCACCCTCCACGTCACCGATCCGCGACCTCGCCCTCCCCACCAATCACGCGCGCCCACCCTCCACCATATAACCCACCCCCGCCCGCGCCAATCCACCACCAATCTCTCAGAGCATCCTCTGTCCCCCACAATCTCACCTACTCCGGCCATCTCTCCGGCGACCACCGCAGTACCACCCTACCTCCCCACCCAACCCTAGCGATGGCGACAGCAGCAGCCGGCGGCGGGAGGGGCAAGCCGAAGGGGAGCAAGTCGGTGTCGCGGTCGGTGAAGGCGGGCCTGCAGTTCCCGGTCGGCCGCGTCGCCCGGCACCTCAAGGTCGGCCGCTACGCGAAGCGCGTGGGCGCGGGCGCCCCCGTCTACCTCTGCGCCGTGCTCGAGTACCTCGCCGCCGAGGCGCTGGAGCTGGCGGGCAACGCGGCGCGCGACAACAAGAAGACCCGGATCTCGCCGCGCCACATCCAGCTCGCCGTCCGCAACGACGAGGAGCTCAGCCGGCTGCTCGGCGGCGTCACCATCGCCGCCGGCGGCGTCCTGCCCAACATCCACTCCGTGCTCCTCCCCAAGAAGGTCGGCAAGGGCGCCGGCACCGGCGGGTCCGCTTCCCAGTCCCAGGAGTTTTAGAGTACCAGAGATCTGAGTATGGCGTGGTGATGGTTTTAGGTTGGTAGATTAGTTCTTCTTGGCCAATGTTCTTGTTGGTGCGTGTATCGAGGGTGGATCTGGTTGGAATGGAGTGCTTGCAATCTGGTTCTTGTCTGCTGCCTGTGATTTGTCCATGGTAGTAATCTGAATGAAACGGATTTTGTTTTGCTCTGACAGTGATTCATCATGCTTTTTGAATTCACGAGCCCTCTTGTTGATCTGGTTTGGATGGGGTGAAATCTAGTTCCTTTTGCTGGTTATGATGTTAATCTGAATGAAACCGAAATGCTAGTTGCTAGTCTGACGAATGAATGGTGCAGCACTTGCTGCTTGCAGGCTATTATGAATGTTTCCCATGTTCAGCAGCTTGGTTCTTTTGCCCTGACAGCGCGAAATCCCTCTTGTGGATGGATTCAATCCAAGGTCCACCAAAACCTATGACCGCAGATTGTTACACAACATTTTTGTTCTTTAAGTTGCACCCAGGTACAACCTTCATCTATACAGATTGTTTCTTGAAGAACGAACAATATGTTTACTGAAGAACGAACACTCTGTTTACTGAAGAATGAACACTCTGTTTACTGAAGAGTGCACTCTGTTTGCTGAAGAACAAACACTCTGTCTCCTGAAGAACGAACACTCTGTCTCCTGAAGAACGAACACTCTGTTTACTGAAAAACTCTGTATGGAGGCTTTCCTTTCTTCGCTTTCTCCAAATCTACTTTCAACTCAACCCTCTAGGCACGGGGAAAAGTTTACAGGGAACATAAATTTTTGAGCACCCAACAACCAACCTTTAGTTCATCAACCTTTTCATTCAAGTTTGTCATCTGGGAACTGGGACAACACTCCCAGGTTGCAGATTGTAAAAACCCGAGTAAATGAGTCAATAATAGTCATGATGCAAATTCGTTTTCCTTGAGTGACATATTTGACCTCTTTGTTTGCTCGCTGATAGACGGATAACACCTCTTCCTTGGTCCTCGAGGTCATTGAGATGCTCATCAACAACAGTAACAAGCAGAATAAGTGTTTCATCTATGTCTGTATCACTGTATGTACACATTCGTATACCGTCTGTCAGAACATTGTAGATCGAAGTTTGGCCATTAGACGAGAAGATTATATTGTAGTATTGTTCCTTTTATGCTCGGAAGTATAGTGTAGTTTAGGTGCAAGTGTATTTCTATTTATAGAACTGAAAGGATGGATCACACATAACATGGTGCTTGTTTATTCTCTGTTCCCATTTTACATTCAGCTTTTATCCTATGGCTATATGAAGAGAAGAATCTCGTGTAAATGAGTGTTTGCATATGTTGGTGGAAATTGTGTTTATCCAATCTCGTGATCGAGGTGGTGGAATCGACTGGTGGTCCATATCAAAGTCTATCCCAATGGACTAGGAAACAAAAAAAAGGTTTAGCCCAATGGGATTTTTTAATGCCAGGAACCAATAATCCAGTTAAGATTAACTTACAATAATCTGAACTTTGATAAATCCCTTGTGTCAATCTTATTCCTAGATTCTCCACACACTCCTTGCTCTTCAAAATCCCCAAATCATGACTATTATTGTGAAATCTCCGCAACAATGAATAAATAAAAATAGAAACATGAAAAATACAAGAAAACGGAAAAATGTACCTTGACACATTGTGTATTTCAGAAAATGTTCAGTGTATTTGAGAAATTGTTCAATGATTTTCAGAAAATGTTCATTGAATATTCAACGAAATTCCTTTGTGATTTTGAAAATATCATTCATCTCGTATTATAAAAATCTTCATCGTGTTATGTTTAAAAACATGAGAACATTTCTTAGTACACTACAAACATTTTTTAGATACACGATGAACATTTTTTGAAATATAGGATGCACAATTTTAAAATATCTGATGAAAATTTGTGAGTACATTTTTCTTATTTCCACAAATACCTAGTTCTTGATCTTGGTGGTGCTACCCAATTAATGTTCTATAACCATGCCTTTTCACCTAATTTCTTTAGCCATGGATCCTATAATTTATGCGAACATGGCAAGGGTGACTTCAATAAGGGAACGTGATGCTAGGAGAAGTTCACAAGAGCCTGGACCGGAAGGGGATCAAGGTAAACCAAGCTGCCAACGCTACAAGTCACTACTACTAACTCCGAGCGCTTAACTTCAGAGAATCTAATCTCGTACTCTTGATCGTTTTGTTCATCATGTTTTGAACATCAATCATTGGTTCATATCATGTTTTGGACGAGACTGAGAGTGCAAACGAAGCTGTGGTCAGGTCAACATCCTGGGTTTGTTTGGTTTACACATCATCTCTTCTGTTATTACCCTGGGTAAATGATCAAATGACAAGCACATAGTGCGTAATTATGTGTGTATATATTTATTGATTGTTATCTGCACCAGAGACATTGTATAGTGTCATGACAGACATTCAACACTACTCCTAGAACGCTTTTATTTCAATTCTCTGCCGGCCTATACTGCGACCAAATTCTGTTTGTCGTCCAAGTCTCCGGCCAGCCACTCGATCCCAGCTTTCATGCGTTGCATACTCTTCAGCGACGTTGCACTTTGCCGTGGTCATAAATTCCGGCAGAAACGGCTATACTGCTGTTGTCTGCAGCAAACCACGGGAAAAATGACATGTCAAACAAACAAACTTGCAAAAAATACAGAAACGTGAGACCTGCCATGAGCTCAACTCAAGCAACACGGGAAAGAAAGACAACTAACCGGGGCTGAGAAGATCGGCCAGTAGGATCACGAAAGAAGTCCCCTTAGCACCTCCCGCTGGTACATTCTCCAAGGGTCTGTTCATTTCCCCCAATAAAAGGTGTATTTTATTAACTTAAAATAGAATATCAAACACAATGACACACACCCGGTCTCTACATAGTTAAGATGCACACAGTTAACACGAACACACATAAAAACACGTCGGCAAATAGAAAAATCATTTAGTTTATGACATATATATATATATATATATATATATATATGTTCACATCTTAAAGTTCATACTACTTTCATAAAAGTTATATGTTCATATCATAATGTTAATATTCAAGACAACTGTAGAAAGACAGAATGTCCTCTGTCTATCTAGAACCACTTTAGAGAATTCATACACTGGGTCTGTAACCTTTTTCTCATGTGCGTAATTTAGTAGAAGAATAACCTTACATATTTGTATCATATACAGAATAATAATAATGAGTTGGATGCTATGTATCGATGGGTGATTCTAGAAACATGCATGTACAATTACTTAGACCCAATGCGATATAAAACAATTATTTTTTATACTGAACTTTTATACTTATTTTAATTAATTTTTTTCTATTATTTATCCATATAAAAATGTTTCTAAAATAATAGTTATATTATTTATTGTTATACAATTGTTATGTATATGATGTGATGCTCGCTTATTCTTATTTTACATTTACACTCATTTTTCATGGTTGGAAGTATAGTATAGTTTAGGTGCAAATGTATTTCTAATTATAGAAGTGAAAGGATGGATCACACATGATGTGGTGCTTGTTAATTCTCTGTTCCCATTTTACACTCAGCTTTTATCCTATCATTATATGAACAGAAGAATCTCGTGTAAATGAGGGTCTAGCTCATTTGTAACTCCACAGGGTTCTACACTAGTAGAAAACAGGGCTATGGTCCAGGCCGCATCAGCCCATTAGTCCCGGTTCAGTCTAGAACCGGGACCAATGTGGGCATTGGTCCCGGTTCGTGAGCCCAGGGGGCCGGCCGGGCCACGTGGGCCATTGGTCCCGGTTCATCTGGACCTTTTGGTCCCGGTTGGTGGGATGAACCGGGACCAAAGGGCCTCCCTCCTGGCCCACCACCATCGGTCCCGGTTGGTGGCTTGAACCGGGACCAAAGGCTCCCCTTTAGTCCCGGCTCATGCCACGAACCGGGACCAATGAATTGCCTATATATACCCCTCGCCCGCGAGCAGAGCACAGTGCTCTGTTTTTTCTGGCCGAGGGGGAGAGGGCTTTGTGGTGCTCTAGCTCACCTCCTATGCACATGAGGTGTTCGATGGAATGCCCGAGCCACACTACTTAAGCTTTCTCCTCTCGAAGCTCGACCTCCAACCTCCATTTTCCTCGAGATTTGTCTAGATTTAGCGGTCCGTCACGCCCCGTCCCCGTCTTCACCGCCGTCGATCACCCGCGCCGATCTCATCACCGACACCACCGTGGTGAGCCTCTTATTCTTATCTTCTTTCTGAAAGGAAAAATATTCTTACTTGTATGTTTAGATAGATACTTGTATCGTTTTCTTACATTTTTATTGCATCTTATATAGTGCGATGGTTTTGGTATCCGCCCCCGTCGGCCCTCGTCCTGTCTATGATTCGGATTTGGTATGTATATTATCTTTATAACTATTGGTTCATTTATTGTTTATGAAAATTATGCCGACCAACGTGACATAGATTTTATTTATCTAGGATGTATGTGAATCAGAAATGCCAACCGACCTTGTCGAGAGGTTAAATTTAGTTGAAGAAGAAAACAATTTGTTGAAGGAAAAAATAAAAAAAATTGAGGAGGAGAAGATGATATTGGAGTTGCATGTTGCGGATGTCGTCGATGATCACAAGATCAAGATGGATGCAATGCGCTTGAAGATTAGAAAGATTAGAAAATATGCCATTCATACCGAGGCTTGGTATCATTATGCCGTTGGATCAATTGTTACCTTGGTTGCGATTATAATCGCATTTTTTTTCGCATTGAAATGTTTTACATAGTTTCAATGTATGGTTTAATTAATTAGATGCTCTGGAGAGCTATATGTTGTTAGATGAGAACTATGTATGCACTTTGGTTTTAATGTGATGATGAACTTCTATTAATTTGGACACTTAATTATATATAATGCACGCAGATGAACCGACAATGGATGTACGGTGACAGACACACCCGCGAGTACATTAAGGGCGTGCATGAGTTTCTCGATGCGGCTGAGGCAAACAAGCAGAATGGTTTTATGTGTTGTCCATGCACTGAATGTGGGAATACGAGGTCTTACTCTAACCGGAAAATCCTTCACTCCCACCTGCTTTACAAGGATTTCATGCCACACTATAATGTTTGGACGAGGCACGGAGAAATAGGGGTTATGATGGAAGACGGCAAAGAAGAAGAGTACGATGACAACTATGTGCCCCCTGAATACGGTGATGCTGCAACGGGGGGAGCTGGTGAAGATCAAGAGGAACCAAACGATGATGTGCCCAATGATGCTGCCACGGGTGAAGCTGCTGAAGATCAAGAGGAACCAGACGATGTGCCCGATGATGATGATCTCCGCCGGGTCATTGTCGATGCAAGGATGCAATGCATTAGTCAAAAGGAGAAGCTGAAGTTCGATCGCATGTTAGAGGATCACAAAAAAGGGTTATACCCCAATTGCGAAGATGGCAACACAAAGCTCGGTACTGTACTGGAATTGCTGCAGTGGAAGGCAGAGAATGCTGTGGCTGACAAAGGATTTGAGAAGCTACTGAAAATATTGAAGAAGAAGCTTCCAAAGGATAACGAATTGCTCGACAGTACATACGCAGCAAAGAAGGTCGTATGCCCTCTAGGATTGGAGGTGGAGAAGATACATGCATGCCCTAATGACTGCATCCTCTACCGCGGTGCATACAAGGATCTGAACGCATGCCCGGTATGCGGTGCGTTGCGGTATAAGATCAGACGAGATGACCCTGGTGATGTTGACGGCGAGCCCCTCAGGAAGAGGGTTGCTGTGAAGGTGATGTGGTATGCTCCTATAATACCACGGTTGAAATGTCTGTTCAGAAACGAAGAGCATGCCAAGTTGACGCGATGGCACAGTGAGGAACGAAAGAAAGATGGGAAGTTGAGAGCACCCGCTGACGGGTCGCAGTGGAGAAAAATCGAGAGAAAGTACTGGGATGAGTTTGCAAAGGACCCAAGGAATGTATGGTTTGCTTTAAGCGCGGATGGCATTAATCCTTTCGGGGAGCAGAGCAGCAATCACAGCACCTGGCCCATGACTCTATGTATGTATAACCTTCCTCCTTGGATGTGCATGAAGCGGAAGTTCATTATGATGCCAGTTCTCATCCAAGGCCCTAAGCAACCCAGCAACGAAATTGATGTGTACCTAAGGCCATTAGTTGAAGAACTTTTACAGCTGTGGAATGGAAACGGTGTACGTACGTGGGATGAGCACAGACAGGAGGAATTTAACCTTAAGGCGTTGTTGTTCGTGACCATCAACGATTGGCCCGCTCTCAGTAACCTTTCAGGACAGACAAACAAAGGATACCACGCATGCACGCACTGTTTAGATGACACTGAAAGTATATACCTGGACAAATGCAGGAAGAATGTGTACCTGGGCCATCGTCGATTTCTTCCGGCCAACCATCAATGTCGAAAGAAAGGCAAGCATTTCAAAGGCGAGGCAGATCACCGGAAGAAGCCCGCCATGCGCACCGGTGATCACGTGCTTGCTATGGTCAATGATTTACCCTACGTCATCTTTGGAAAGGGTCCCAGTGGACTAGCTGTTCCGAATGACGCTGAGGGACACGCACCCATGTGGAAGAAGAAATCTATATTTTGGGACCTACCCTACTGGAAAGACCTAGAGGTCCGCTCCTCAATCGACGTGATGCACGTGACGAAGAACCTTTGCGTGAACCTGCTAGGCTTCTTGGGCGTGTATGGGAAGACAAAAGATACACCTGAGGCACGGGAGGACCTGCAACGTTTGCACGAAAAAGACGACATGCCTCCGAAGCAGTATAAAGGTCCTGCCAGCTACGCTCTTACAAAAGAAGAGAAATAAATCTTCTTTGAATGCCTGCTCAGTATGAAGGTCACGACTGGCTTCTCGTCGAATATAAAGGGAATAATAAATATGCCAGAGAAAAAGTTTCAGAACCTAAAGTCTCATGACTGCCACGTGATTATGACGCAACTGCTTCCGGTTGTATTGAGGGGGCTTTTACCGGAAAACGTCCGATTAGCCATTGTGAAGCTATGTGCATTCCTCAATGCAATCTCTCAGAAGGTGATCGATCCAGAAATCGTACCAAGGCTAAGGAGTGATGTGGCGCAATGTCTTGTCAGTTTCGAGCTGGTGTTCCCACCATCCTTCTTCAATATCATGACGCACGTCCTAGTTCATCTAGTCGACGAGATTGTCATCCTGGGGCCCGTATTTCTACACAATATGTTCCCCTTTGAGAGGTTCATGGGAGTCCTAAAGAAATATGTCCGTAACCGCGCTAGGCCAGAAGGAAGCATCTCCATGGGCCATCAAACAGAGGATGTTATCGGGTTTTGTGTTGACTTCATTCCTGGCCTTAACAAGATAGGTCTCCCTAAATCGCGGTATGAGGGGAGACTGACTGGAAAAGGCACTCTTGGAAGAGACTCAATAATATGCAGGGACGGATATTCTTGGTCTCAAGCACACTACACAGTTCTACAGAACTCTACCTTGGTGACCCCGTATGTCGATGAACACAAGAACAGTCTGCGATCCAAACACCCGGAGCAATGCGACGACTGGATTACATGTGAACACATCAGGACTTTCAGCAGTTGGTTGGAAACACGTCACAGAGGTGACAACACTGTTTGTGATGAGTTGTACTTGTTGTCCAGGGGACCATCTTTGACTATATTGACTTACAAAGGATACGAGATAAATGGGAATACATTTTACACGATCGCCCAAGATCAAAAGAGCACCAACCAAAACAGCGGTGTCCGCTTTGATGCAGCAACCGAGAGCGGAAAGGACACATATTATGGTTACATAGTGGACATATGGGAACTTGACTACGGACCTGATTTTAAGGTCCCTTTGTTTAAGTGCAAATGGGTCAATCTGTTAGGCGGCGGGGTACAGCAGGTAGACCCACAGTACGGAATGACAACAGTGGATCTGAAAAATCTTGGGTACACTGACGAACCGTTCGTCCTAGCCAATGATGTGGCACAGGTTATCTATGTGAAGGACATGTCTACCAAACTGAGAAAAAGAAAAGATAAGGAAGCGAATACATCATACGATGAGCCAAAGCGCCACATAGTTCTTTCAGGAAAAAGGGACATCCTGGGAGTGGACGGCAAGACAGACATGTCTGAAGATTATGAAAAGTTTCATGAAATTCCTCCCTTCAATGTCAAGGCTGACCCAAGCATCCTGATAAACAATGAAGATTATCCATGGTTACGGCGCAATAAGCAAATGACACAAGCGAAGAAAAAGTGAAGACTTTCTCCCGCAATAAGCAAATGCTATGTGGGTGAAATTATGATACCATCCCAACTTTCAACTTTTTCAGAGTTCATTTGAAATGCTTTCATGTCTTATGGTTTGAAACTTTGATACTTCGAAAGTGATTGTCCATTTTGTACACGAAGTGCATCAAGTTTTTGTCGTAACCCTCTCTACTTTTTGGAACATGCTATGTGGGTGAAATGATGATACCATGCCAACTTTCAACCTTTTCAGAGTTCATTTTGAAATGCTTTCCAATTTCAGAGTCATTTAGCTCAAAGAATGAATTAATAGCAAACAGAATGAACTACAAAACTTTTATGAAAATAAAAACAATCAATTAAAATATTATGTTATGATCAACTAAAATAAAACTATAATATTCTTCAATAGCAAAAAGAATATAATTTGTGTGACCTAAAATCAAACTATAAGTATTTAATTGTAAGTATAAATAAAAAATAAATAGCAACGAAGAAAAAACTATAAGTATTTAGTTGTAAGTAGAAATAAAAAATAAAGAGAAAAAATAAACACAATTTTTTCAAAATTCAAATTTAAACTATTTAAAATTTAAAACTAATGGCACTAACAGAAAGTTTATAATTTTTGTGACCTAAAAGCAAAAAGAAATCACTAAAAAAACTGTAAGTATTTAGTTTTAAGTAGAAACAAAAAAATAAAAAACCAAAAAAATGTAGAAATAGAAAAGAAAAAACCAAAAAAAAATGCCTCCTACTGGGCCTCCACGGCGTGAATACGACTAGAAACCCTACATGGGGCAGGATTCAGGCCCGCAGAAGGCCCAATAGGCCCACAGGCAAAGCAGTGTCAAATTTGGCCCATAGGCCTGCAGTTCAGAGGAAGACATGGTTTTGTTGAATCCTTTGACCCTAGGCAACCTCCCGACCCCTCGGCGATCCTCTCGAACATGAGAGGAAGAAGAGGGTCGTCTAGGGGTCGAGGGTTCGAGGGTTTGAGGGTTCTTCTCCTCTATTCTTTCTTCTCCTCTTTTTTTTCTTCTTCTTCCTCTTTTTTTTATCGGGAACGAGGGTCGTCAAGGGACATAGATGTAGTGTCGTCGTTGTCGATATATACCCCCTCCCGATAGCTTACTATGATTAGGTAGCTAGTTCTACGTTTGGCACTAATATATCCATTTGTCATGTTTGAATAATAATTGCCATGTTGTAAATATTTGTAGAAACTATGGACACCGCCCTAGACGAAGCAACAAAAGAAGTGTTGTTGAGGGAGATAATCGCAGAAGGAAGTGATGCCGTCTCGTACTATCTCAACGAAACCGATGGTCTGGAAGGAGAGGGTGAACAAGCTGGCTACGGTGACCTAATGCCGGTGCAAGAAGAAGAACATGAGGACGGCTCCGGTGACCCAATGCCGGTGCAAGAAGGAGACCGTGATGACGGCTCCGGTGACCGAACCGAGTCCGGCCAGGTATATATATTAGTTAAGCCTATGCTGACTAGCTGATTGATGCATTCATTGTTTTGGTATGTACACATATTAATTAAGTCTTTGCTCTTTTTTCTAGCCCTCCGGATCGAGCACAACTTCGGTAAAGAGACGAGGCCCGAAGAAAAAGTTGAGCTCGGATGAAAAGCTTGAGATCACAGCAATCGCGCCCGACGGCCAACCTATTGAACCCCTCCGGACAAAGAGCGCATTTGTTGCTCAGTGCGGGGTTCTGGTTAGGGACAAGATCCCGATAAGCATCCAGCAATGGTTTAAGCCGGCTACAGAAGACCCTGAGGTGTCTTATGTCAATGATATGCAGAAAAATGATCTTTGGACTGAGCTGAAGTCAAATTTCACCCTACCGCCAGAGGATAATCCAGAGAACCCAATTAAAGAGAAATTAATCAAGTCTTTTGCTCTGAAGAGGATGTCAGAATTATTCAGGAGGTGGAAGAAAGAGCTGAATAATAAGTTTGTCAAAAATAATGAGACACCAGAATTCAAGGGCAGATATGAGAAGATCAGAGATCACTGGCCCGCATTTGTGGCCCACAAGACATCGGAAAAGAGTCAGAAGATGTCGGTGAAAAACAAGCAAAATGCTGCGAAGAAGAAGCTTCACCATCGCACGGGGTCAGGTGGCTACCTCGTAGCCCGGCCTAAGTGGTCCAAGGTTGAGAATGATCTGGTTCATAAAGGGATCGAACCAGAGACAAATAACCGGCCAGACCGTTGCCGGACTTGGTTCTTCGGGGCTGGCGGAACCTTGGACCCTGAAACAAGGAAGTGCATTTGGACGAACGAACAAATGGACATACCAGTCAGTAAGCTTAAGCAGTATATCGAAGCAGCGCAGGAAGGGACGTTCTTTCCAGACAGAGAGCACGACGAGCTCACAATGGCCCTCAGGAATCCTGAGCACCCTGGACGGACACGAGGCACGCCAGCCTCCGTTCCGTGGACGGTTGGGTTTCCGGATGCAGGTGGTTACAAATCCCATGAGAGGAGGAAAAAAGTGCAGCAGACCGAACTGCAGGCGCTGCACGCAAGGGTACAAGCGATAGAGGAACGAGAAGCAAATCGCAGCAAACGTACTCCGAAGCCTCCCCCGAAGCTACCCCGCCATCTCAGCGCAGAAGCAGCGTGGCTTCCACCGAGCTGCTTCAGCCGGAGCATGCCTTGACGGCTCCTGCCAGCTATCCCGTGGATGCTATAACGGAGTCTCAAAATTGCCACCTTATGACGCAATGGATGAATTTGAAGGTCAAGGCGGCTGTTGGCTCTGTTTATCCTACTGAACCCGGCGCAACTTTTTACTGCCGGCCGATTCCAGAAGGATATGCTAGGGTGATGGTGGATGAGATAACGGAGGGATTTGAGGACCTCCAGCTTGACCACCCTACCGGTGAAGGGGAGACTCGGCTGGGGTCTGCTCTGAAGACTCCATGCCTATGGCGGAAGGACCTCATCAACCTTCCGAACTGGACGCCTCCGCCTCCTCCTCCTCCTCCGGCGATTCAGGGCACTCCGCCTCCTCCACCGCCTCCTCCTCCGGTGAGTGACGATCAGGGCCCTCGGCCGGCTCCTTCTCCGGCGCGTGGCGGCACTCCGCCTCCTTCTCTGCCTGCGCCGACGCGCCCGAGCAGCCAGCCTCCTCCTTCTCCGCCTCGTCAGCAAGGGCGGAAGAGACCTGCTGCCGCTCCAGCTGCTCCGGCGGGTCGTAGTCCTTCTCCTCCGCCTCTTAAGCAAGTAAAGAAGACAACCGCTTCGTCTGCTCGGTCGGCGTCTAGCAGTACAACCAGAGGCGGGAGGACATACAGATTCGGTCCTTCTCTCAAGACTCCAGAGAAGTTAACATACGAGAGGACCCAGGAGGAGAACGCCGAGATCGCGCGAGAAGAAGTGAGGAAATTCTTTGAAGGGGTGAAAGCAAAGAAACATCCACCTCCGGAGGAGAAGGTAGATCGGGTGAAAGTGAAGTGCACTCTGGCTGCCCTGACAAAACCACCGAAGTCTGATCCGCCGAAAGGAAACTATGACCGCATTATTGGAAAGGAATTTGCCGAAGCAGAGCGGTCGGGAAGTACTGTCAGTGATCAAAGGCTGAAAGAACGACGAGCTGGGAAACAAATTGCCCAGCTCGGCAAACAAGCGAAGCAATCATGCCCCCCGCTCAAGGTGCCTAGCCACAACGTTGCTAATGATCCGAGGATGGTGCCCGGTTATAGCAATCTTGCAGATTACCTGCCCGACGAAGTACATTATGAACCCATGGACATGCAGATACAAAGATACGAGTACGGGAAGCCTCCCGTCAAATATGAAAGATCTCTATCAACGATGATGCGAAGATTGCATGATTGGTACTTGAAAATCTGCAGAGACTCTGGGGGGAGGAGTACTTTGTATGTGACAGTTAAAAAGGAGCATGACCTCGTTGGAATTTATCTGTTGCCTGTTCCATTTGAGGAGTTCTATCAGTTTTTCAATCAATTGGCCCTCGATAAAACAACGGTCGCCTGCTACTGTCTGTAAGTAGTACTACTTCTGTCATTAAGTTTCTCTATATAGCTTAGCTCTTTCATTGCATGTATTTATAATCATCCTCACTATATTATGCAGATTGAAGATCGTCGAATTGAAGAAAAGACAAGTCGATGATATTGGGTTCATTAACACATATCTCATAGATGCAACTGAGGTTAAACTTCATGCCGCAGCTACCGAGGCCAACATGCTACAATCGTTCGTAATAAATCAAAACAAAGATATAATACTCTTTCCTTACAACTTCAAGTGAGTGTTACTGTCTTGTGCGTATTTGGTTTCCCTTATATATTAGTCAAGGTTATAGTAATGTAATTCATGAGTTATGCATGCGTGTGCAGTTTCCACTATATTCTCCTAGAGAATAAGCTTGAGCAGGGACTAGTAACCGTCTTAGACTCAAGACGAAAAGATCCCCAGGACTATGCAAACATGATTGAAATCCTCAAGAAGTAAGTTAAATCGATCATTATCCACCATATCAGCAACTTTGTTCATTTCCTGATATCAAGTAATTGTTTTCTTTGTCCGGCAGGGTTTGGAGAAAATTCACCAAAAAAGTTCCGGGACTGCCGAAGGAGCTGGAATTTAGACACCCGAAAGTAAGTACTATAGCAGCATGTTCCGCGCATCTCCTAGTGATTCAAGCGCTAGTTTCATCAATACCATTTAGCATTCTTGCTTATCAGTTTGATTGACCTCTATTTCTTGTAAAGTGGTTGTGGCAGGAACAAGGGAATGATTTCTGTGGATACTACATCTGCGAGTCCATCCGCCACACGACGTGTGAGCGGGGCGGGTACTCTAACGAACAATATGAAGTACGTAAATAACAACATTCACAATTTTATTTTATTACCATCATTTGTGTTGAGTTTCATTCATTCATATATACGTATTGACCCCCTTCTTTAAATTAGATGTTTCGGAAGCGGGATGAACTCCTAGCACCAGCTCGCATGCGAGGAATTCAAGAGGAATTGGCGGCATTCTTTCTTGACCACGTGATCCCTGAAGACGGAGAATTCTATGTTGACCCTGAGTCCGTATGATTATATTTGTAAGAGATAATTACTGTATATATGTAGCCGGTAGTGTCAGATAGATATACGAGAACTTGTTGTTCGACCAATCTCTCCGAGAAGGAGAGGTGGTCGATATCACTTCTCTCTGTATGCATATATGTTCATGACGATCTTCTGTTTCCTTCGTTTGCTTTACTAGCTAGCCAGCGTGTCTAGTCCTCTCTATACGTATGTATAGTACGTAGCGTCGACCAAGCACGGACATAAGAGAGGACACTTCTCTATATTAATTATAGCTAGCTAACACAATATATGAAACACCTAAATTAACCCCCCAAAACCCCCAAACCCCCCCCCTTCAAAAAAAACAAAAACCCCAGCCACAGAAATGCTGACGCGTGGATGCCTATTGGTCCCGGTTGGTGCCACCAACCGGGACCAAAGGGTCTCCTGACTGGGCTCTGCGCACTGCCCACGTGGAGGGCCTTTAGTCCCGGTTCTGGATTGAACCGGGACTAAAGGGGGGAGGTATTAGTACCGACACTTTAGTCCCGGTTCAGGAACCGGGACTAAAGTCCCTTACGAACTGGGACTATAGGCCCTTTTTCTACCAGTGTTGCGATGCTTATGTGAAAAAGTTTCATCTCGATAAGCTCAAACTCAAATCGGAGAAATATGTCTTCATAGGATACCCAAAGGAGACGGTTGGGTACACCTTCTATCACAGATCTGAAGGCAAGACATTCGTTGCTAAGAATGGATCCTTTCTAGAGAAGGAGTTTCTCTCGAAAGAAGTGAGTGGGAGGAAAGTAGAAAACTTGATAAGGTAATTGTACCTTCTCCCTTATTGGAAAATAGTTCATCACAGAAATCTGTTCCTGTGACTACTACACCAATTAGTGAGGAAGCTAATGATGATGATCATGTAACTTCAAATAAAGTTACTACCAAATCTCGTAGGTAAACTAGAGTGAGATCCGCACCAGAGTGGTACGGTAATCCTGTTCTGGAAGTCATGTTACTAGACCATGATGAACTTGCGAACTATGAGGAAGCGATGATAAGCCCAGATTCCGCGAAATGGTTTGAGGCCATGAAATCTGAGATATGATCCATGTATGAGAACAAAGTATGGACTTTGATGGATTTGCCCGATGATCGTCAAGCCATAGAAAATAAATGGATCTTCAAGAGGAAGACAGACTCTGATAGTAGTGTTACTATCTACAAAGCTGGAATTGTCGCAAAAGGTTTTCGACAAGTTCAAGGTGTTGACTACGATGAGATTTTCTCACTCGTATCTATGCTTAAGTCTGTCCGAATCATGTTAGCAATTGCCGCATTTTATGAAATCTGGCAAATGGATAAACAAAACTGCATTCCTTAATGGATTTACTAAAGAAGAGTTGTATACAATGCAACTAGAAGGTTTTGTCGATCCTAAAGGTGTTAACTAAATATGCAAGCTCCAGCGATCCATCTATGGACTGGTGCAAGAATCTCGGAGTTGGAATATACGCTTTGATAAGTTGATCAAAGCATATAGTTTTATACAGACTTGCGGTGAAGCCTGTATTTACAAGAAAGTGAGTGGGAGCACTACAGCATTTCTGATAAGTATATGTGTATGACATATTGTTGATCGGAAATAATGTAGAATTATTCTGCAAAGCATAAAGGAGTGTTTGAAAGGAGTTTTTCAAAGAAAGACCTCGGTAAAGCTGCTTACATATTGAGTATCAAGATCTATAGAGATAGATCAAGACGCTTGATAAGTTTTTCAATGAGTACATACCTTGACAAGATTTTGAAGTAGTTCAAAATGGAGCAGTCAAAGAAAGAGTTCTTGCCTGTGTTACAAGGTGTGAAGTTGAGTAAGACTCAAAGCCCGACCACGGCAGAAGATAGAAAGAGAATGAAAGTCATTCCCTATGCCTTGGCCATAGGTTCTATAAAGTATGTCATGCTGTGTACCAGATCTATTGTATACCCTGCACTGATTTGGCAAGGGAGTACAATAGTGATCTAGGAGTAGATCACTGGACAGCGGTCAGAATTATCCTTAGTGAAATAAGGATATGTTTCTCGATTATGGACATGACAAAAAGGGTTTGTCGTAAAGGGTTACGTTGATGCAAGTTTTTGACACTGATCCAGATGATTCTAAGTCTCAATCTGGATACATATTGAAAGTGGGAGCAATTAGCTAGAGTAGCTCCGTGCAGAGCATTGTAGACATAGAATTTTGCAAAATACATACGGATCTGAATTTGGCAGGCCCGTTGACTAAATTTCTCTCACAAGCAAAACAAGATCACTGTTTGGGTGTTAATCACATAGCGAGGTGAACTAGATTATTGAATCTAGTAAACCCTTTGGGTGTTAGTCACATGGAGATGTGAAACAATCACATAAATATGTGAACTATTGGTGTTAATCACATAGCGATGTGAACTAGATTATTGACTCTAGTGCAAGTGGGAGACTGAAGGAAATATGCCCTAGAGGCAATAATAAAGTAATTATTTATTTCCTTATATCATGATAAATGTTTATTATTCATGCTAGAATTGTATTAACCGGAAACATAATACATGTGTGAATACATAGACAAACTTAGTGTCACTAGTATGCCTCTACTTGACTAGCTCGTTAATCAAAGATGGTTATGTTTCCTAACCATGAACAAAGTGTTGTTATTTGATTAACGAGGTCACATCATTAGTTGAATGATCTGATTGACATGACCCATTCCATTAGCTTAGCACCCGATCGTTTAGTATGTTGCTATTGCTTTCTTCATGACTTATACATATGTTCCTATGACTATGAGATTATGCAACTCCCGTTTGCCGGAGGAACGCTTTGTGTGCTACCAAACGTCACAACGTAACTGGGTGATTATAAAGGAGCTCTACAGGTGTCTCCAAAGGTAGATGTTGGGTTGGCGTATTTCGAGATTAGGATTTGTCACTCCGATTGTCGGAGAGGTATCTCTGGGCCCTCTCGGTAATGCACATCACATAAGCCTTGCAAGCATTGCAACTAATGAGTTAGTTGCGGAACGATGTATTACAGAACGAGTAAAGAGATTTGCCGGTAACGAGATTGAACTAGGTATTGGATATCGACGATCAAATCTCGGGCAAGTAACATACCGATGACAAAGGGAACAACGTATGTTGTTATGCGGTCTGGCCGATAAAGATCTTCATAGAATATGTAGGAGCCAATATGGGCATCCAGGTCCCGCTATTGGTTATTGACCGGAGATGTGTCTCAGTCATGTCTGCATTGTTCTCGAACCGTAGGGTCCGCACGCTTAACGTTACGATGACAGTTATTATGAGTTTATGCATTTTGATGTACCGAAGGTAGTTCGGAGTCCCGGATGTGATCACGGACATGACGAGGAGTCTGGAAATGGTCGAGACATAAAGATTGATATATTGGAAGCCTATGTTTGGATATCGGAAGTGTTCCGGGTGAAATCGGGATTTTACCGGAGTACCGGGAGGTTACCGGAACCCCCCGGGAGCTATATGGGCCTTAGTGGGCTTTAGTGGAAAGGTGAAAGGGGCAGCCCATGGTGGGCCGCGCGCCTCCCCCCTCCCCTAGTCCTATTAGGACAAGGAGAGGTGGCCGGCCCCCTCTCTCTCTTTCCCCCCTCGGGGAATCCTATTCCAACTAGGATTGGGGGGGAGTCCTACTCCCGGTAGGAGTAGGACTCCTCCTGCGCCCTCCTCCTGGCTGGCCGCCCCCTCCCCCTTGGCTCCTTTATATACGGAGGCAGGGGCGCACCTCTAGACACACAAGTTGATCCTTGAGATCGTCCCTTAGCCGTGTGCGGTGCCCCCTGCCACCATATTCCACCTCGATCATATCGTTGTAGTGCTTAGACGAAGCCCTGCGTCGGTAGAACATCATCATCGTCACCACGCCATTGTGCTGACGGAACTCATCCCCGAAGCTTTGCTGGATCGGAGCCCGGGGAGCGTCATCGAGCTGTACGTGTGCTAAGAACTCGGAGGTGCCGGAGTAACGGTGCTTGGATCGGTCGGATCGGGAAGATGTACGACTACTTCCTCTACGTTGCGTCAACGCTTCCGCAGTCGGTCTGCGTGGGTACGTAGACAACACTCTCCCCTCTCGTTGCTATGCATCACCATGATCTTGCGTGTGCGTAGGAAAAATTTTGAAATTACTGCGTTCCCCAACATTTGTGTGGTGTCCATTTGATCTAATAGCCACATTTGTTCATTACGTGAATTTAGACGGTCTTGCGACGATGTTTATAAATACTAATGTTCAAATGCCCAATCCAGTATTCTATGTCATTTCTGTACTTCGCGGCACAACTCATAATTATATCTCATTGTTTTTTTTTTGCAACTAATTATCTCCCATTGTCAATCTTTTAAATGTACTCCTTATAGTCATATGTCCTCTTATAGAATGATTTATAAAATTTCATGTGGGCTGAGGACTTATGCAAAGATATTTGAGGGTTGTTTAAATTGGCCCTTCTATAAGAGTTATTCTAAATGTATCGTAGTCCCCACTACGAACTAAGGCACTGTAATTCAAATATCCATTGATAATTATACCTTCCATTTCTTTTAACCAATATTTATATTGTCTTGATATTCCTTCGTCAAGTTGGCGGGCGCGGCAACACACGCCTTGATGTTCTAGTTAATTGGGTAGTACCACCAAGATCAAGAACTAGGTATTTATGGAAATAAAAAATGAATATCGGATATTTTAAAATTGTGCATCGTGTATTTCAAAAAAAAACATCATGTGGTTAAAAAATGTTTATATTGTACTAAGAATTGTTCGTCGTGTTTTTAAATATAACATGTTGGAAAAAATTAATCCGAGATGAATAATATTTTCAAATTTACAAAGGAATTTGTTGAATATTCATTGAAAATTTTTAAATAATCTTCATCGTGTTCTTTTTAAGTGTCAAGGTACATTTTCCCTTTTCTTCTATTTTCATGTTTCTCGGTAATAGTCATGATTTGGGGATTTTGAAGAGCAAGGAGTGTGTGGAGAATCTAGGAAAAATATTGACACAAGGGATTTACCAAAGTTCAGATTATTGTAAGCTAATCTTAACTGGATTATTGGTTCCTGGCATTAAAAAATCCCATTGGGCTAAACCTTTTATTGTTTCCTAGTCCATTGGGATAGACTTTGATATAGAGCACCAGTGGATTCCACCACCTTGATCACAAGATCGGATAGACACAATTTCCACCAACATATGCCAACATAAGTTCTAGCACTGGTAGAAAAAGAGAAAAAGGGCCTACAGTCCTGGTTCGTAAGGGCCTTTAGTCCCGGTTCCTGAACCGGGACTAAAGTGTCGGTACTAATACCTCCCCCTTTAGTCCCGGTTCAATCCAGAACCGGGACTAAAGGCCCTCCACGTGGGCAGTGCGCAGAGCCCAGTCAGGAGACCCTTTGGTCCCGGTTGGTGGCACCAACCGGGACCAATAGGCATCCACGCGTCAGCATTTCTGTGGCTGGGGTTTTTGTTTTTTTTGAAGGGGGGGTTGGGGTTTGGGGGTTAATTTAGGTGTTTCATATATTGTGTTAGCTAGCTATAATTAATAGAGAGAAGTGTCCTCTCTTATGTCCGTGCTTGGTCGACGCTACGTACTATACATACGTATAGAGAGGACTAGACACGCTGGCTAGCTAGTAAGCAAACGAAGGAAACAGAAGATCGTCATGAACATATATGCATACAGAGAGAAAGAGAGAAGTGATATCGACCACCTCTCCTTCTCGGAGAGATTGGTCGAACAACAAGTTCTCGTATATCTATCTGACACTACCGGCTACATATATACAGTAATTATCTCTTACAAATATAATCATACGGACTCAGGGTCAACATAGAATTCTCCGTCTTCAGGGATCACGTGGTCAAGAAAGAATGCCGCCAATTCCTCTTGAATTCCTCGCATGCGAGCTGGTGCTAGGAGTTCATCCCGCTTCCGAAACATCTAATTTAAAGAAGGGGGTCAATACGTATATATATAATAAGAATGAATGAATGAAACTCAACACAAATGATGGTAATAAAATAAAATTGTGAATGTTGTTATTTACGTACTTCATATTGTTCGTTAGAGTACCCGCCCCGCTCACACGTCGTGTGGCGGATGGACTCGCAGATGTAGTATCCACAGAAATCATTCCCTTGTTCCTGCCACAACCACTTTACAAGAAATAGAGGTCAATCAAACTGATAAGCAAGAATGCTAAATGGTATCGATGAAACTAGCGCTTGAATCACTAGGAGATGCACGGAACATGCTACTATAGTACTTACTTTCGGGTGTCTAAATTCCAGCTCCTTCGGCAGTCCCGGAACTTTTTTGGTGAATTTTCTCCAAACCCTGCCGGACAAAGAAAACAATTACTTGATATCAGGAAATGAACAAAGTTGCTGATATGGTGGATAATGATCGATTTAACTTACTTCTTGAGGATTTCAATCATGTTTGCATAGTCCTGGGGATCTTTTCGTCTTGAGTCTAAGACGGTTACTAGTCCCTGCTCAAGCTTATTCTCTAGGAGAATATAGTGGAAACTGCACACGCATGCATAACTCATGAATTACATTACTATAACCTTGACTAATATATAAGGGAAACCAAATACGCACAAGACAGTAACACTCACTTGAAGTTGTAAGGAAAGAGTATTATATCTTTGTTTTGATTTATTACGAACGATTGTAGCATGTTGGCCTCGGTAGCTGCGGCATGAAGTTTAACCTCAGTTGCATCTATGAGATATGTGTTAATGAACCCAATATCATCGACTTGTCTTTTCTTCAATTCGACGATCTTCAATCTGCATAATATAGTGAGGATGATTATAAATACATGCAATGAAAGAGCTAAGCTATATAGAGAAACTTAATGACAGAAGTAGTACTACTTACAGACAGTAGCAGGCGACCGTTGTTTTATCGAGGGCCAATTGATTGAAAAACTGATAGAACTCCTCAAATGGAACAGGCAACAGATAAATTCCAACGAGGTCATGCTCCTTTTTAACTGTCACATACAAAGTACTCCTCCCCCCAGAGTCTCTGCAGATTTTCAAGTACCAATCATGCAATCTTCGCATCATCGTTGATAGAGATCTTTCATATTTGACGGGAGGCTTCCCGTACTCGTATCTTTGTATCTGCATGTCCATGGGTTCATAATGTACTTCGTCGGGCAGGTAATCTACAAGATTGCTATAACCGGGCACCATCCTCGGATCATTAGCAACGTTGTGGCTAGGCACCTTGAGCGGGGGGCATGATTGCTTCGCTTGTTTGCCGAGCTGGGCAATTTGTTTCCCAGCTCGTCGTTCTTTCAGCCTTTGATCACTGACAGTACTTCCCGACCGCTCTGCTTCGGCAAATTCCTTTCCAATAATGCGGTCATAGTTTCCTTTCGGCGGATCAGACTTCGGTGGTTTTGTCAGGGCAGCCAGAGTGCGCTTCACTTTCACCCGATCTACCTTCTCCTCCGGAGGTGGATGTTTCTTTGCTTTCACCCCTTCAAAGAATTTCCTCACTTCTTCTCGCGCGATCTCGGCGTTCTCCTCCTGGGTCCTCTCGTATGTTAACTTCTCTGGAGTCTTGAGAGAAGGACCGAATCTGTATGTCCTCCCGCCTCTGGTTGTACTGCTAGACGCCGACCGAGCAGACGAAGCGGTTGTCTTCTTTACTTGCTTAAGAGGCGGAGGAGAAGGACTACGACCCGCCGGAGCAGCTGGAGCGGCAGCAGGTCTCTTCCGCCCTTGCTGACGAGGCGGAGAAGGAGGAGGCTGGCTGCTCGGGCGCGTCGGCGCAGGCAGAGAAGGAGGCGGAGTGCCGCCACGCGCCGGAGAAGGAGCCGGCCGAGGGCCCTGATCGTCACTCACCGGAGGAGGAGGCGGTGGAGGAGGCGGAGTGCCCTGAATCGCCGGAGGAGGAGGAGGAGGCGGAGGCGTCCAGTTCGGAAGGTTGATGAGGTCCTTCCGCCATAGGCATGGAGTCTTCAGAGCAGACCCCAGCCGAGTCTCCCCTTCACCGGTAGGGTGGTCAAGCTGGAGGTCCTCAAATCCCTCCGTTATCTCATCCACCATCACCCTAGCATATCCTTCTGGAATCGGCCGGCAGTAAAAAGTTGCGCCGGGTTCAGTAGGATAAACAGAGCCAACAGCCGCCTTGACCTTCAAATTCATCCATTGCGTCATAAGGTGGCAATTTTGAGACTCCGTTATAGCATCCACAGGATAGCTGGCAGGAGCCGTCAAGGCATGCTCCGGCTGAAGCAGCTCGGTGGAAGCCACGCTGCTTCTGCGCTGAGATGGCGGGGTAGCTTCGGGGGAGGCTTCGGAGTACGTTTGCTGCGATTTGCTTCTCGTTCCTCTATCGCTTGTACCCTTGCGTGCAGCGCCTGCAGTTCGGTCTGCTGCACTTTTTTCCTCCTCTCATGGGATTTGTAACCGCCTGCGTCCGGAAACCCAACCTTCCACGGAACGGAGCCTGGCGTGCCTCGTGTCCGTCCAGGGTGCTCAGGATTCCCGAGGGCCATTGTGAGCTCGTCGTGCTCTCTGTCTGGAAAGAACGTCCCTTCCTGCGATGCTTCGATATACTGCTTAAGCTTACTGATTGGTATGTCCATTTGTTCGTTCGTCCAAATGCACTTCCCTGTTTCAGGGTCCAAGGTTCCACCAGCCCCGAAGAACCAAGTCCGGCAACGGTCTGGCCAGTTATTTGTCTCTGGTTCGATCCCTTTATGAACCAGATCATTCTCAATCTTGAACCACTTAGGCCGGGCTACGAGGTAGCCACCTGACCCCGTGCGATGGTGAAGCTTCTTCTTCGCAGCATTTTGCTTGTTTGTCGCCGACATCTTCTTACTCTTTTCCGATGTCTTGTGGGCCACAAATGCGGGCCAGTGATCTCTGATCTTCTCATATCTGCCCTTGAATTCTGGTGTCTCATTATTTTTGACAAACTTATTATTCAGCTCTTTCTTCCACCTCCTGAATAATTCTGACATCCTCTTCAGAGCAAAAGACTTGATTAATTTCTCTTTAATTGGGTTCTCTGGATTATCCTCTGGCGGTAGGGTGAAATTTGACTTCAGCTCAGTCCAAAGATCATTTTTCTGCATATCATTGACATAAGACACCTCAGGGTCTTCTGTAGCCGGCTTAAACCATTGCTGGATGCTTATCGGGATCTTGTCCCTAACCAGAACCCCGCACTGAGCAACAAATGCGCTCTTTGTCCGGAGGGGTTCAATAGGTTGGCCGTCGGGCGCGATTGCTGTGATCTCAAGCTTTTCATCCGAGCTCAACTTTTTCTTCGGGCCTCGTCTCTTTACCGAAGTTGTGCTCGATCCGGAGGGCTAGAAAAAAGAGCAAAGACTTAATTAATATGTGTACATACCAAAACAATGAATGCATCAATCAGCTAGTCAGCATAGGCTTAACTAATATATATACCTGGCCGGACTCGGTTCGGTCACCGGAGCCGTCATCACGGTCTCCTTGCACCGGCATTGGGTCACCGGAGCCGTCCTCATGTTCTTCTTCTTGCACCGGCATTAGGTCACCGTAGCCAGCTTGTTCACCCTCTCCTTCCAGACCATCGGTTTCGTTGAGATAGTACGAGACGGCATCACTTCCTTCTGCGATTATCTCCCTCAACAACGCTTCTTTTGTTGCTTCGTCTAGGGCGGTGTCCATAGTTTCTACAAATATTTACAACATGGCAATTATTATTCAAACATGACAAATGGATATATTAGTGCCAAACGTAGAACTAGCTACCTAATCATAGTAAGCTATCGGGAGGGGGTATATATCGACAACGACGACACTACATCTATGTCCCTTGACGACCCTCGTTCCCGATAAAAAAAAGAGGAAGAAGAAGAAAAAAAAGAGGAGAAGAAAGAATAGAGGAGAAGAACCCTCAAACCCTCGAACCCTCGACCCCTAGACGACCCTCTTCTTCCTCTCATGTTCGAGAGGATCGCCGAGGGGTCGGGAGGTTGCCTAGGGTCAAAGGATTCAACAAAACCATGTCTTCCTCTGAACTGCAGGCCTATGGGCCAAATTTGACACTGCTTTGCCTGTGGGCCTATTGGGCCTTCTGCGGGCCTGAATCCTGCCCCATGTAGGGTTTCTAGTCGTATTCACGCCGTGGAGGCCCAGTAGGAGGCATTTTTTTTTGGTTTTTTCTTTTCTATTTCTACATTTTTTTGGTTTTTTATTTTTTTGTTTCTACTTAAAACTAAATACTTACAGTTTTTTTAGTGATTTCTTTTTGCTTTTAGGTCACAAAAATTATAAACTTTCTGTTAGTGCCATTAGTTTTAAATTTTAAATAGTTTAAATTTGAATTTTGAAAAAATTGTGTTTATTTTTTCTCTTTATTTTTTATTTCTACTTACAACTAAATACTTATAGTTTTTTCTTCGTTGCTATTTATTTTTTATTTATACTTACAATTAAATACTTATAGTTTGATTTTAGGTCACACAAATTATATTCTTTTTGCTATTGAAGAATATTATAGTTTTATTTTAGTTGATCATAACATAATATTTTAATTGATTGTTTTTATTTTCATAAAAGTTTTGTAGTTCATTCTGTTTGCTATTAATTCATTCTTTGAGCTAAATGACTCTGAAATTGGAAAGCATTTCAAAATGAACTCTGAAAAGGTTGAAAGTTGGCATGGTATCATCATTTCACCCACATAGCATGTTCCAAAAAGTAGAGAGGGTTACGACAAAAACTTGATGCACTTCGTGTACAAAATGGACAATCACTTTCGAAGTATCAAAGTTTCAAACCATAAGACATGAAAGCATTTCAAATGAACTCTGAAAAAGTTGAAAGTTGGGATGGTATCATAATTTCACCCACATAGCATTTGCTTATTGCGGGAGAAAGTCTTCACTTTTTCTTCGCTTGTGTCATTTGCTTATTGCGCCGTAACCATGGATAATCTTCATTGTTTATCAGGATGCTTGGGTCAGCCTTGACATTGAAGGGAGGAATTTCATGAAACTTTTCATAATCTTCAGACATGTCTGTCTTGCCGTCCACTCCCAGGATGTCCCTTTTTCCTGAAAGAACTATGTGGCGCTTTGGCTCATCGTATGATGTATTCGCTTCCTTATCTTTTCTTTTTCTCAGTTTGGTAGACATGTCCTTCACATAGATAACCTGTGCCACATCATTGGCTAGGACGAACGGTTCGTCAGTGTACCCAAGATTTTTCAGATCCACTGTTGTCATTCCGTACTGTGGGTCTACCTGCTGTACCCCGCCGCCTAACAGATTGACCCATTTGCACTTAAACAAAGGGACCTTAAAATCAGGTCCGTAGTCAAGTTCCCATATGTCCACTATGTAACCATAATATGTGTCCTTTCCGCTCTCGGTTGCTGCATCAAAGCGGACACCGCTGTTTTGGTTGGTGCTCTTTTGATCTTGGGCGATCGTGTAAAATGTATTCCCATTTATCTCGTATCCTTTGTAAGTCAATATAGTCAAAGATGGTCCCCTGGACAACAAGTACAACTCATCACAAACAGTGTTGTCACCTCTGTGACGTGTTTCCAACCAACTGCTGAAAGTCCTGATGTGTTCACATGTAATCCAGTCGTCGCATTGCTCCGGGTGTTTGGATCGCAGACTGTTCTTGTGTTCATCGACATACGGGGTCACCAAGGTAGAGTTCTGTAGAACTGTGTAGTGTGCTTGAGACCAAGAATATCCGTCCCTGCATATTATTGAGTCTCTTCCAAGAGTGCCTTTTCCAGTCAGTCTCCCCTCATACCGCGATTTAGGGAGACCTATCTTGTTAAGGCCAGGAATGAAGTCAACACAAAACCCGATAACATCCTCTGTTTGATGGCCCATGGAGATGCTTCCTTCTGGCCTAGCGCGGTTACGGACATATTTCTTTAGGACTCCCATGAACCTCTCAAAGGGGAACATATTGTGTAGAAATACGGGCCCCAGGATGACAATCTCGTCGACTAGATGAACTAGGACGTGCGTCATGATATTGAAGAAGGATGGTGGGAACACCAGCTCGAAACTGACAAGACATTGCGCCACATCACTCCTTAGCCTTGGTACGATTTCTGGATCGATCACCTTCTGAGAGATTGCATTGAGGAATGCACATAGCTTCACAATGGCTAATCGGACGTTTTCCGGTAAAAGCCCCCTCAATACAACCGGAAGCAGTTGCGTCATAATCACGTGGCAGTCATGAGACTTTAGGTTCTGAAACTTTTTCTCTGGCATATTTATTATTCCCTTTATATTCGACGAGAAGCCAGTCGTGACCTTCATACTGAGCAGGCATTCAAAGAAGATTTATTTCTCTTCTTTTGTAAGAGCGTAGCTGGCAGGACCTTTATACTGCTTCGGAGGCATGTCGTCTTTTTCGTGCAAACGTTGCAGGTCCTCCCGTGCCTCAGGTGTATCTTTTGTCTTCCCATACACGCCCAAGAAGCCTAGCAGGTTCACGCAAAGGTTCTTCGTCACGTGCATCACGTCGATTGAGGAGCGGACCTCTAGGTCTTTCCAGTAGGGTAGGTCCCAAAATATAGATTTCTTCTTCCACATGGGTGCGTGTCCCTCAGCGTCATTCGGAACAGCTAGTCCACTGGGACCCTTTCCAAAGATGACGTAGGGTAAATCATTGACCATAGCAAGCACGTGATCACCGGTGCGCATGGCGGGCTTCTTCCGGTGATCTGCCTCGCCTTTGAAATGCTTGCCTTTCTTTCGACATTGATGGTTGGTCAGAAGAAATCTACGATGGCCCAGGTACACATTCTTCCTGCATTTGTCCAGGTATATACTTTCAGTGTCATCTAAACAGTGCGTGCATGTGTGGTATCCTTTGTTTGTCTGTCCTGAAAGGTTACTGAGAGCGGGCCAATCGTTGATGGTCACGAACAGCAACGCCTTAAGGTTAAATTCCTCCTGTCTGTGCTCATCCCACGTACGTACACCGTTTCCATTCCACAGCTGTAAAAGTTCTTCAACTAATGGCCTTAGGTACACATCAATTTCGTTGCCGGGTTGCTTAGGGCCTTGGATGAGAACTGGCATCATAATGAACTTCCGCTTCATGCACATCCAAGGAGGAAGGTTATACATACATAGAGTCACGGGCCAGGTGTTGTGATTACTGCTCTGCTCCCCGAAAGGATTAATGCCATCCGCGCTTAAAGCAAACCATACATTCCTTGGGTCCTTTGCAAACTCATCCCAGTACTTTCTCTCGATTTTTCTCCACTGCGACCCGTCAGCGGGTGCTCTCAACTTCCCATCTTTCTTTCGTTTCTCACTGTGCCATCGCATCAACTTGGCATGCTCTTCGTTTCTGAACAGACGTTTCAACCGTGGTATTATAGGAGCATACCACATCACCTTCGCAGGAACCCTCTTCCTGAGGGGCTCGCCGTCAACATCACCGGGGTCATCTCGTCTGATCTTATACCGCAACGCACCGCATACCGGGCATGCGTTCAGATCCTTGTATGCACCGCGGTAGAGGATGCAGTCATTAGGGCATGCATGTATCTTCTCCACCTCCAATCCTAGAGGGCATACGACCTTCTTTGCTGCGTATGTACTGTCGAGCAATTCGTTATCCTTTGGAAGCTTCTTCTTCAATATTTTCAGTAGCTTCTCAAATCCTTTGTCAGCCACAGCATTCTCTGCCTTCCACTGCAGCAATTCCAGTACAGTACCGAGCTTTGTGTTGCCATCTTCGCAATTGGGGTATAACCCTTTTTTGTGATCCTCTAACATGCGATCGAACTTCAGCTTCTCCTTTTGACTAATGCATTGCATCCTTGCATCGACAATGACCCGGCGGAGATCATCATCATCGGGCACATCGTCTGGTTCCTCTTGATCTTCAGCAGCTTCACCCGTGGCAGCATCATTGGGCACATCATCGTTTGGTTCCTCTTGATCTTCACCAGCTCCCCCCGTTGCAGCATCACCGTATTCAGGGGGCACATAGTTGTCATCGTACTCTTCTTCTTTGCCGTCTTCCATCATAACCCCTATTTCTCCGTGCCTCGTCCAAACATTATAGTGTGGCATGAAATCCTTGTAAAGCAGGTGGGAGTGAAGGATTTTCCGGTTAGAGTAAGACCTCGTATTCCCACATTCAGTGCATGGACAACACATAAAACCATTCTGCTTGTTTGCCTCAGCCGCATCGAGAAACTCATGCACGCCCTTAATGTACTCGCGGGTGTGTCTGTCACCGTACATCCATTGTCGGTTCATCTGCGTGCATTATATATAATTAAGTGTCCAAATTAATAGAAGTTCATCATCACATTAAAACCAAAGTGCATACATAGTTCTCATCTAACAACATATAGCTCTCCAGAGCATCTAATTAATTAAACCATACATTGAAACTATGTAAAACATTTCAATGCGAAAAAAAATGCGATTATAATCGCAACCAAGGTAACAATTGATCCAACGGCATAATGATACCAAGCCTCGGTATGAATGGCATATTTTCTAATCTTTCTAATCTTCAAGCGCATTGCATCCATCTTGATCTTGTGATCATCGACGACATCCGCAACATGCAACTCCAATATCATCTTCTCCTCCTCAATTTTTTTTATTTTTTCCTTCAACAAATTGTTTTCTTCTTCAACTAAATTTAACCTCTCGACAAGGTCGGTTGGCATTTCTGATTCACATACATCCTAGATAAATAAAATCTATGTCACGTTGGTCGGCATAATTTTCATAAACAATAAATGAACCAATAGTTATAAAGATAATATACATACCAAATCCGAATCATAGACAGGACGAGGGCCGACGGGGGCGGATACCAAAACCATCGCACTATATAAGATGCAATAAAAATGTAAGAAAACGATACAAGTATCTATCTAAACATACAAGTAAGAATATTTTTCCTTTCAGAAAGAAGATAAGAATAAGAGGCTCACCACGGTGGTGTCGGTGATGAGATCGGCGCGGGTGATCGACGGCGGTGAAGACGGGGACGGGGCGTGACGGACCGCTAAATCTAGACAAATCTCGAGGAAAATGGAGGTTGGAGGTCGAGCTTCGAGAGGAGAAAGCTTAAGTAGTGTGGCTCGGGCATTCCATCGAACACCTCATGTGCATAGGAGGTGAGCTAGAGCACCACAAAGCCCTCTCCCCCTCGGCCAGAAAAAACAGAGCACTGTGCTCTGCTCGCGGGCGAGGGGTATATATAGGCAATTCATTGGTCCCGGTTCGTGGCATGAGCCGGGACTAAAGGGGAGCCTTTGGTCCCGGTTCAAGCCACCAACCGGGACCGATGGTGGTGGGCCAGGAGGGAGGCCCTTTGGTCCCGGTTCATCCCACCAACCGGGACCAAAAGGTCCAGATGAACCGGGACCAATGGCCCACGTGGCCCGGCCGGCCCCCTGGGCTCACGAACCGGGACCAATGCCCACATTGGTCCCGGTTCTAGACTGAACCGGGACTAATGGGCTGATGCGGCCTGGACCATAGCCCTGTTTTCTACTAGTGTAGAACCCTGTGGAGTTACAAATGAGCTAGACCCTCATTTACACGAGATTCTTCTGTTCATATAATGATAGGATAAAAGCTGAGTGTAAAATGGGAACAGAGAATTAACAAGCACCACATCATGTGTGATCCATCCTTTCACTTCTATAATTAGAAATACATTTGCACCTAAACTATACTATACTTCCAACCATGAAAAATGAGTGTAAATGTAAAATAAGAATAAGCGAGCATCACATCATATACATAACAATTGTATAACAATAAATAATATAACTATTATTTTAGAAACATTTTTATATGGATAAATAATAGAAAAAAATTAATTAAAATAAGTATAAAAGTTCAGTATAAAAAATAATTGTTTTATATCGCATTGGGTCTAAGTAATTGTACATGCATGTTTCTAGAATCACCCATCGATACATAGCATCCAACTCATTATTATTATTCTGTATATGATACAAATATGTAAGGTTATTCTTCTACTAAATTACGCACATGAGAAAAAGGTTACAGACCCAGTGTATGAATTCTCTAAAGTGGTTCTAGATAGACAGAGGACATTCTGTCTTTCTACAGTTGTCTTGAATATTAACATTATGATATGAACATATAACTTTTATGAAAGTAGTATGAACTTTAAGATGTGAACATATATATATATATATATATATATATATATGTCATAAACTAAATGATTTTTCTATTTGCCGACGTGTTTTTATGTGTGTTCGTGTTAACTGTGTGCATCTTAACTATGTAGAGACCGGGTGTGTGTCATTGTGTTTGATATTCTATTTTAAGTTAATAAAATACACCTTTTATTGGGGGAAATGAACAGACCCTTGGAGAATGTACCAGCGGGAGGTGCTAAGGGGACTTCTTTCGTGATCCTACTGGCCGATCTTCTCAGCCCCGGTTAGTTGTCTTTCTTTCCCGTGTTGCTTGAGTTGAGCTCATGGCAGGTCTCACGTTTCTGTATTTTTTGCAAGTTTGTTTGTTTGACATGTCATTTTTCCCGTGGTTTGCTGCAGACAACAGCAGTATAGCCGTTTCTGCCGGAATTTATGACCACGGCAAAGTGCAACGTCGCTGAAGAGTATGCAACGCATGAAAGCTGGGATCGAGTGGCTGGCCGGAGACTTGGACGACAAACAGAATTTGGTCGCAGTATAGGCCGGCAGAGAATTGAAATAAAAGCGTTCTAGGAGTAGTGTTGAATGTCTGTCATGACACTATACAATGTCTCTGGTGCAGATAACAATCAATAAATATATACACACATAATTACGCACTATGTGCTTGTCATTTGATCATTTACCCAGGGTAATAACAGAAGAGATGATGTGTAAACCAAACAAACCCAGGATGTTGACCTGACCACAGCTTCGTTTGCACTCTCAGTCTCGTCCAAAACATGATATGAACCAATGATTGATGTTCAAAACATGATGAACAAAACGATCAAGAGTACGAGATTAGATTCTCTGAAGTTAAGCGCTCGGAGTTAGTAGTAGTGACTTGTAGCGTTGGCAGCTTGGTTTACCTTGATCCCCTTCCGGTCCAGGCTCTTGTGAACTTCTCCTAGCATCACGTTCCCTTATTGAAGTCACCCTTGCCATGTTCGCATAAATTATAGGATCCATGGCTAAAGAAATTAGGTGAAAAGGCATGGTTATAGAACATTAATTGGGTAGCACCACCAAGATCAAGAACTAGGTATTTGTGGAAATAAGAAAAATGTACTCACAAATTTTCATCAGATATTTTAAAATTGTGCATCCTATATTTCAAAAAATGTTCATCGTGTATCTAAAAAATGTTTGTAGTGTACTAAGAAATGTTCTCATGTTTTTAAACATAACACGATGAAGATTTTTATAATACGAGATGAATGATATTTTCAAAATCACAAAGGAATTTCGTTGAATATTCAATGAACATTTTCTGAAAATCATTGAACAATTTCTCAAATACACTGAACATTTTCTGAAATACACAATGTGTCAAGGTACATTTTTCCGTTTTCTTGTATTTTTCATGTTTCTATTTTTATTTATTCATTGTTGCGGAGATTTCACAATAATAGTCATGATTTGGGGATTTTGAAGAGCAAGGAGTGTGTGGAGAATCTAGGAATAAGATTGACACAAGGGATTTATCAAAGTTCAGATTATTGTAAGTTAATCTTAACTGGATTATTGGTTCCTGGCATTAAAAAATCCCATTGGGCTAAACCTTTTTTTTGTTTCCTAGTCCATTGGGATAGACTTTGATATGGACCACCAGTCGATTCCACCACCTCGATCACGAGATTGGATAAACACAATTTCCACCAACATATGCAAACACTCATTTACACGAGATTCTTCTCTTCATATAGCCATAGGATAAAAGCTGAATGTAAAATGGGAACAGAGAATAAACAAGCACCATGTTATGTGTGATCCATCCTTTCAGTTCTATAAATAGAAATACACTTGCACCTAAACTACACTATACTTCCGAGCATAAAAGGAACAATACTACAATATAATCTTCTCGTCTAATGGCCAAACTTCGATCTACAATGTTCTGACAGACGGTATACGAATGTGTACATACAGTGATACAGACATAGATGAAACACTTATTCTGCTTGTTACTGTTGTTGATGAGCATCTCAATGACCTCGAGGACCAAGGAAGAGGTGTTATCCGTCTATCAGCGAGCAAACAAAGAGGTCAAATATGTCACTCAAGGAAAACGAATTTGCATCATGACTATTATTGACTCATTTACTCGGGTTTTTACAATCTGCAACCTGGGAGTGTTGTCCCAGTTCCCAGATGACAAACTTGAATGAAAAGGTTGATGAACTAAAGGTTGGTTGTTGGGTGCTCAAAAATTTATGTTCCCTGTAAACTTTTCCCCGTGCCTAGAGGGTTGAGTTGAAAGTAGATTTGGAGAAAGCGAAGAAAGGAAAGCCTCCATACAGAGTTTTTCAGTAAACAGAGTGTTCGTTCTTCAGGAGACAGAGTGTTCGTTCTTCAGGAGACAGAGTGTTTGTTCTTCAGCAAACAGAGTGCACTCTTCAGTAAACAGAGTGTTCATTCTTCAGTAAACAGAGTGTTCGTTCTTCAGTAAACATATTGTTCGTTCTTCAAGAAACAATCTGTATAGATGAAGGTTGTACCTGGGTGCAACTTAAAGAACAAAAATGTTGTGTAACAATCTGCGGTCATAGGTTTTGGTGGACCTTGGATTGAATCCATCCACAAGAGGGATTTCGCGCTGTCAGGGCAAAAGAACCAAGCTGCTGAACATGGGAAACATTCATAATAGCCTGCAAGCAGCAAGTGCTGCACCATTCATTCGTCAGACTAGCAACTAGCATTTCGGTTTCATTCAGATTAACATCATAACCAGCAAAAGGAACTAGATTTCACCCCATCCAAACCAGATCAACAAGAGGGCTCGTGAATTCAAAAAGCATGATGAATCACTGTCAGAGCAAAACAAAATCCGTTTCATTCAGATTACTACCATGGACAAATCACAGGCAGCAGACAAGAACCAGATTGCAAGCACTCCATTCCAACCAGATCCACCCTCGATACACGCACCAACAAGAACATTGGCCAAGAAGAACTAATCTACCAACCTAAAACCATCACCACGCCATACTCAGATCTCTGGTACTCTAAAACTCCTGGGACTGGGAAGCGGACCCGCCGGTGCCGGCGCCCTTGCCGACCTTCTTGGGGAGGAGCACGGAGTGGATGTTGGGCAGGACGCCGCCGGCGGCGATGGTGACGCCGCCGAGCAGCCGGCTGAGCTCCTCGTCGTTGCGGACGGCGAGCTGGATGTGGCGCGGCGAGATCCGGGTCTTCTTGTTGTCGCGCGCCGCGTTGCCCGCCAGCTCCAGCGCCTCGGCGGCGAGGTACTCGAGCACGGCGCAGAGGTAGACGGGGGCGCCCGCGCCCACGCGCTTCGCGTAGCGGCCGACCTTGAGGTGCCGGGCGACGCGGCCGACCGGGAACTGCAGGCCCGCCTTCACCGACCGCGACACCGACTTGCTCCCCTTCGGCTTGCCCCTCCCGCCGCCGGCTGCTGCTGTCGCCATCGCTAGGGTTGGGTGGGGAGGTAGGGTGGTACTGCGGTGGTCGCCGGAGAGATGGCCGGAGTAGGTGAGATTGTGGGGGACAGAGGATGCTCTGAGAGATTGGTGGTGGATTGGCGCGGGCGGGGGGGGGTTATATGGGGGAGGGTGGGCGCGCGTGATTGGTGGGGAGGGCGAGGTCGCGGATCGGTGACGTGGAGGGTGGCGATGCCGTCGGATTGGGCGGTGCGGGACGGAGACGAATTTGGGTTTGGCGCGGATCGCGGGATTTGGAGGGAGACGCGAAACTTTCGAAAAATGGGTTGAGAAGGGAATCCTCTGCGTTTTCGTTATCCGCGCACGAGCATTTTTTTTTCTCTCCCAAAGGAAACAGCCTATTCACCACAAAATAAAAATGAAACAGCATATGGAATTATGGATGTCAAACCTCTCGTGTCAATAGAACATCAGAGCTACCCGCAAAACAAACATCAGAGCTACAATGTGCAAAAAATTTGTTCTTTGTCCAAAATAAATATATAAATATGGTACTCCCTCCGTCCCATAATATAAGTACGTTTTCGACATTGGTGTAGTGTTAGAAATGCTCTTATATTGTGGGACGGAGGGAATAATAATTTTCTATAACTAAGTACTCCCTCCGTCTCATAATATAAGATGTTATAATAACCAATGTACTTCTATATTTGTTGTAATAACATCTAATTATGGGATAGAGGTGGTATTATTTTAAGTATCTATAGATGCAAAAAAAAAACTTAGTTGAACTTGAAAATTTAAAAGTCCATATCTCTACTAATAATGGGGAGTCTATCGTCGTCGTTATTGTTGTTGTCTTGATGGTTACATCCACTCCTCCCCTTCTACGTGTAAAATTCTCCCCGCATGAGAAAAAAAATTGAATCTCCTTCTGATCGATCCGGGTCTAGAGTGGTCGCCGGTTTGCCACCCATCATGTTCCTTGCGCTGGCCTGATAAGAGAGACAGAGGGCAGAGAGGAGCATGGCGGCAGTGCCGATCATGGAAGAGATAAGCAGGAGCGGCCGAGCTAGCGAGGGAGGAAGAGCATCCCTGTGCTCATCTCCCTCACCTCCTTAAGCGCGACCTGTAAGCGGTTGTGACCCATGCATGCATAGTATACCATGTAGTAGCCCTAGATTGTTGTGGTTGCCGCTGCTTGATCCTTCCCCGCCCCATCGTCATCCCTGGGCCATGGCTACTCCTCCCCAAGGTGCATCCCCTCTCCACACCCACCCCCTTACCCGACCGCATTGTCGTCGTCTCACTTGAAGTTCGCCAACGTCATTCTCTCCTCCCCCACCCCTTCTCTGTCTTGAGTGTCGTCTTCACCGCTCCTCTCCGTGTCACTCCACTAGCCAAGGTCGTCTTCCACCCACCTCCATGCGCGCCACCTTCACGGAAGGATGTCGCTCCTGCTGCTCTACAAGGTAGTTTGCCCCCTCCACTTTTGTATCCACTCCTACTTACGCTATCCTATTTGCATGGAACCAAATCACCATTTTGAGATTTGGTATATTACAAGTAAGGAGAATACAGCTGCCACATACTCTTGTTTTGTTCTCAAACTATAGGAGGGAGAAGGTATTTTTGAGATGTTTGAATTGGACAAGGGGTGCATGACTGATAAAACAGAAAATGTTATCTTTGTTTTGGAGAAGGGGTGCAATTAACCTCTTGGGTACAAAAGCACTTTGTTTGATAGATATAAACTCTACCAAGATTGGTCAGAATTTCTTTGCTAAACATTTCGCAATCACTTTGTGTAACACAATACATAGGCTGATGGGATGTAATTCTTTTAGATTGGCTGGTTGGTCCACTTTTGATATGAGGACGATGGCTATATGGATGATGTTGGGTGGCATCTTACCCGGCGCGAAGAAGAGTTTAACAGTCAGAATAACTTGTTCTTTCAGGATTCCCCAATTATGTTCATAGAACCTTGCTGGGAAGCCATCAGTACCCATCACTTTTAACGACCCAGTTTCAAAGAGTGCATTAGATATCTGTTGATGTCTACTAAGCAACCTTCTTCTTGTAGACTCGTGTTGGGTCTTCAAGTGCAGAGTTTTGTAGGACAGTAGCAAATTTTCCTCAAGCGGGTGACCTAAGGTTTATCAATCCATGGGAGGCGTAGGATGAAGATGGTCTCTCTCAAACAACCCTGCAACCAAATAACAAAGAGTATCTTGTGTCCCCAACACACCCAATACAATGGTATATTGTATAGGTGCATTAGTTCGGCGAAGAGATGGTGATACAGGTTTAATATGGATGGTAGATATAGGTTTTTGTAATATGAAAATATAAAACAGCAAGGTAGCAAGTAACAAAAGTGAGCGAAAATGGTATTGCAATGCTTGAAAACAAGGCCTAGGGTTCATAATTTTACTAGTGCAAGTTCTCTCAACAATGATAAAATAATTAGAACATATGGCAATCCCTCAACGTACGACAAAAGTCACTCGAAAGTTCCTATCGCGGAGAACATAAGATGAAATTGCCTGTAGGGTACGAAACCACCTCAAAGTTATTCTTTCCGATCAATCCGTTGGGTTATTCCTATAAGTGTCACAAACAACCCTAGAGTTTGTAGTAAAATAACATCATATGACACACATCAATCAACCCTAATGTCACCTAGATACTCCAATGTCACCACAAGTATCCGTGGGTCAATTATACGATATGCATCAAACAACTTCAGATTCATAATGTTCAATCCAACATAAAGAACCTCAAAGAGTGCCCCAAGATTCCTACTGGAGAAACAATGACGAAAACATGCATCAACCCCAATGCATAGATTACCCCAATGTCACCTCGGGAATCCGCGAGTTGAGTGCCAAAACATACATTAAGTGAATCAATAGAACACCCCATTGTCACCACGGGTATCTCACGCAAAACATACATCAAGTGTTCTCAAATCCATAATAGTATTCAATCCGATAATAGTGAAACCTCAAAGGTAAAATTCAATTCATCACAAGAAGGTAGAGGGGAGAAACACCATATGATTCAACTATAGTAGCAAAGCTCGCGGTACATCAAGATTGTGCCAAATCAAGAACACAAGAGAGAGAGAGAAATCAAACACACAGCTACTGGTACATACCCTCAGCCCCGAGGGTGAACTACTCCCTCCTCATCATGGAGAGCGCAGGATGATGAAGATGGCCACCAGTGATGGTTTTCCCCTCCGGCAGGGTGCCGGAACGGGCTCCCGATTGGTTTTTCGTGGCTACAGAAGCTTGCGGCGGCGGAATTCCCGATCTAGGTTTATTTCTGGGGGTTTCTATATCTATATGAATTTTTGGCGTCGGGAACAAGTCAGGGGGGTCCACGAGGCGACAACAAGATAGGGGGGCGCCCTCCACCCTTGTGGAGGTCTCGTGGCTCTTATGGCCCAACTCTTTTGCTTCGGGGGCTTCTTCTGGTCCATAAAAATCACCGTAAATTTTTAGCTCATTTGGACTCCGTTTGATATTCCTTTTCTGCGAAACTCAAAAACAAGGAAAAAAACAAAAATTGTCAATGGGCTCTAGGTTAATAGGTTAGTCCCAAAAATCATATAAAATAGCATATAAATGCATATAAAATATCCAAGATAGATAATATAATAGCATGGAACAATAAAAAATTATAGTAACATTGGAGACGTATCATCTGCCTATCCGAGAAATCCCTCCATAGTGTTAATCTCACCCGTCACTTTAGTTTTGAATAGCCTGCAATATCATGCAGGTTCGGATTTGGATGGCGTGTGAATAGATCTTGGTAAAAGGTCGTCGCCATTGTTTCTAGCTGAGCTGCAGAGGATACCCAATGCCCATATTCATCCTTTAGCATCAAGATCTGTTTTTTATTTGCTCACCATACAACTTTCCAGTGTTTTTTTGTATTAATGTCTCCTTCCCGCAGCCAATTAATTCGTGAGACCTGCAGCCATAACATTTCCTCCAGATACAATAGCTTATCTAGTTTGACCACGGCGTTCCTTATCTCTGCCTTGTCCACACCATTCCTTAGCAGACCTTCCAACTGTGAGCCCACCTTCTGGAGTTATTGTAGTATATTACCAAAAATGCGTGTACTCCATCCTTGCAAATACTGTATAATTGACCCAAGGCATCCCCAGATAGAGCCTAGATAAGACTTCTTTCCAACCACTTCCAATACGTGCTTAACGACGTGTTTGGCTACCACATCGATTTTGGCCTATTTGCATATGTGGCTTGGCTCGGCCAGGTTGGGTAATACATGTTATAAACCATGTTTTACACATGTTTTGGTTGTTGACATTGCATCATGAGGTCGTTTGATGCATGGCATTTGGTTGGTAATAGTTTGGGGTTATGATTATGAAGGGGCAAGATATGGCGTTTGGTCGATGCACAGTCTAATGTCATGGTCACCCCTTCTCACTGGTGGTGGCCTTACCACACAATATACTATATAGGTGGTACCAAATTAACACCGTTTCAGTTCTAGTTACTAGACAAATGACAGTTCATCCTAGCTATTAACAAATGGCAGTACAAATTAACAACCATGTGACTTGGTGAGGAAAAGTTCGCCCTAACTTCTTCTATCTCTTCTTCTTTCTCACATCCGTGTGTTACCTCTATTGGACCACATTGTCTGAGCCCACTCCAAACTTTTTGTTCTTTCACGCTTCATTGTCATGTGCCTCCACACCATGGTTAGAGTCATCAACATCATTATTTGTTACATACTCCTCCTCTGGCACAAACTCATCATAACCCCATTTTAAGATCTAGTTATGGACAATGCAACATGCAAGAACAAGCTTAACTTGGGTGGGTAAAGGGTGGAGTGTATTTTGATAGAGGATCTTAAATCCATTTTGAACCAAATGTTATCTCAACTGCGACTCTAAGGCTAAAGTGTTTGAGATTGAACAATTCAGGAATAGTCATAGGATAGTTCCTAGAAGAGAACTCTTTGAGATGGTACCTGGTTTCCTGATGGGTGGAAGAACACCAGGTAAACATGCATATCCAACATATTTTGTGATAGGCATTGGGATTCCTCGAAGAGGAAGGGTGAAGTAGTGTAGTGGTAAAAAATATTTCCCTCAGTTAAGAACCAGGGTTTATCGAACCAATAGGAGACACCATACAAACAAGATAAGCGGTACCTACACACATACGAAGCAAATGCTTGCACTCAACGATGGGAAGAGGGTCGTCAATCCCCTTGTTCTCACCAATTGCAAGGATTAAATCTGATAGTGGTAGATAGATAAAATAGAATAGAAATAAAAAGCAAATAAGAACAACAAGCAATTTTTAGGCTTATAGTAAATATAAAGTGAATAGACCTGGGGGGCATAGGTTCACTAGAGACATCTCTCTCATGAGCATAGTACGGTGGGTACAAAAATTACTATTGGACAATTAATAGAATAGCACATAGTTATGATGATTCTTCATGGCATGATCAATACCTAGGCATTACGTCTGAGACAAGTAGACCGAAATCCGTCTGTATCTACTACTATTACTCCACCCCTCGACCGCTATCAAACATGCATCTTAAGGTATCAAGTTCATACAATCAGAGTGATGCTTGGAATATGATGACATAATGTAGACAAAGTAAGATCAAATAATATGTTTGAACCCTGTCGTTTTATCCTTGGTAGCAACAATACAAATATGTGCATTGCGACTCCTCCTATCACGGAGTAAGGACACCACAAGATTGAACCTACCACCGAGCACCTCTCCCACTAAAGATAAATCAATCTAATTGTCCAAAAGAGATAGATAGACCAGAGAGAAATATAAGGCTATAAAATCACACATATATGAATAATCTGATCATAAACCCGCAATTCATCAGATCCCAACAACACACCATGAGAATTACATCAAATAGATCTCCGAGGGGATTGTTGTATCGAAGATCAAATAGAGAGAGAGAGAGAGAGAGAGAGAGAGAGAGAAGCCATCTAGCTACTACTATGGACTCGTAGGTCCCGTGGGAACTACTCACACTTCATGGCGGAAGTAGCAGAGTCGATGAAGATTGCCTCCCCAATGGTTTCCCCCTTTGACAGAGTACCAGCGGAGGTCTCCAGATGGGACCACGGAAGAACAAAGGCTTGCAGCGATGAAATAATTATTTTGGATCTCACTCTGGTGGTTTCTCGATGTTAGGAAATATGTAGTCTTGGCTTAGGGAAAATGGAGCCACGTGGGACCCACAAGCTCACCACCCCCGGGAGCGCGCCCTCTGTGCTTGTGGTTCCCTCGATCATCGTTTGGTGCATTCCCAAAGCTTATAGAATCTCTTTTGTTCGAGAAAAAATCACCGTAAAATTTCATTCTGTTTGGACTTTGTTTGGTATGGCTTTTCTGTGAAACAAAGAAACATGCAAAAAAACAGAAACTGGCACTGGACACTATGTTAATACGTTAGTCCATAAAAATGAAATAAAATGGCATATAAATCATACAACTTTGATTATATAATAGCACGAAACAATAAAAAATTATAGATGCGTTGGAGACGTATCGCATGTCCCTGGTAGAACTTACCATTGGGGGCATTGATCCCACCAGATAGAGCCATTTTTCCAGTAATAATGTTAGCATCATTGGGTGATCTTTTCTAGCCAGCTAACACATATGTGAAGATCAAAACAACAACAACAATCACATTCCGACTCTGTGTATGTTGCAGATCACTCTAGCAGTCACATGGGGGGCCATCTATTGCTCTAATATAATCATGTGATAGCTTGAAGAAGGGTTATGGCTCATTCAAGACAATACAAGCATGTCAGGGCATGAGCAAGAGTACTGCTCGCCTTGAAATATGGGTACCATCTAGGGCTCATGCGAATCTTAGAAGGAGTTTGCCAAGTTGGTGCCTTAATCATCTCTCCTCTGAGCTCCCCAATTATATACAAGACTTGCTTGACATCCCGCGAAATTGTCTCATTGGATCTCCTGAATGTGTGTTTGAATCACTCTAAACCTCTGGTTATGACGCAAAACATGAAGGAGCATTTCTACTTGCTCTTAAACAGAGGTGTGGATGTTATCTTGCAGCAACCCCATATCCCTAAATGTGTCCAAAAGCTTGGAGAAAGGTGATCTTCGCATTTGAAGTGTATTGTCATCCTCTACATCGTTGTTGTTGTAGATGTATTTCAGATTTGACATCCTCTCCCTAATAACAATGGACCATAATGTTGGGGAACACAGTAATTTCAAAAAAATTCCTACGCACACGCAAGATCATGGTGATGCATAGCAATGAGAGGGGAGAGTATCATCTACATACCCTTGTAGACCGTAAGCGGAAGCGTTATGACAACGCGGTTGATGTAGTCGTACGTCTTCATGATTGACCGATCCTAGTACCGAACGTACGGCACCTCCGCGATCTGTACATGTTCAGCTCGGTGACGTCCCGTGAACTCACGATCCAGTAGAGCTTCGTGGGAGAGTTTCTTCAGCACGACGGCGTGATGACGGTGATGATGTTGCTACTGGAACAGGGCTTCGCCTAAACACCACTACGATATAACCGAGGTGTATTATGGTGGAGGGGACATCGCACACGGCTTGGAACAATCAACTTGTGTGTCCTAGGGTGCCCCCTCCCCCGTATATAAAGGAGTGGAGGAGGGGGGGAGCCGACCCTCTACTATGGCACGCTCTGGGGAGTCCTACTCCCACTGGGAGTAGGATTCCCCCCTTTCCATGTAGTAGGAGTAGGAGAGGAGGAAAGGGAAAAGAGAAGAGAAGGAAGGAGGGGGCGCAGCCCCTCCCCCTAGTCCAATTCGTACTAAGCCTTTGGGGGGCACGCAGCCTCCCCTCTCTCTTTCCCCTAAAGCCCAATAAGGCTCATATACTCCCCGGCGAATTCCCGTAACTCTCTGGTACTACGAAAAATATCCGAATCACTCGGAACCTTTCCGATGTCCGAATATAGTCGTCCAATATATCGATCTTTACGTCTCGACCATTTCGAGACTCCTCGTCATGTCCTCGATCTCATCCAGGACTCCGAACTACCTTCGGTACATCAAAACACATAAACTCATATTACCGATCGTCACCGAACGTTAAGCGTGTGGACCCTATGGGTTCGAGAACTATGTAGACATGACCGAGACACGTCTCCGGTCAATAACCAATAGCGGAACCTGGATGCTTATATTGGCTCCTACATATTCTACGAAGATCTTTATCGGTCAAACCGCATAACAACACACATTGTTCCCTTTGTCATCGGTATGTTACTTGCCCGAGATTCGATCGTCGGTATCTCAATACCTAGTTCAATCTCGTTACCGGCAAGTCTCTTTACTCGTTCCGTAATACATCATCCCACAACTAACTCATTAGTTGCATTGCTTGCAATGCTTATAGTGATGTGCATTACCGAGAGGGCCCAGAGATACCTCTCTGACAATCGGAGTGACAAATCCTAATCTCGATCTATGCCAACTCAACAATTACCATTGGAGACACCTGTAGAGCACCTTTATAATCACCCAGTTACGTTGTGACGTTTGGTAGCACACAAAGTGTTCATCCGGTAATCGGGAGTTGCATAATCTCATAGTCATAGGAACATGTATAAGTTGTGAAGAAAGCAATAGCAACAAACTAAACAATCATCGTGCTAAGTTAATGGATGGGTCAAGTCAATCACATCATTCTCTAATGATGTGATCCCGTTCATCAAATAACAACTCTTGTCCATGGCTAGGAAACTTAACCATCTTTGATTAACGAGCTAGTCAAGTAGAGGCATACTAGTGACACTCTGTTTGTCTATGTATTCACACATGCACTAAGTTTCCGGTTAATACAATTCTAGCATGAATAATAAACATTTATCATGATATAAGGAAATAAATAATAACTTTATTATTGCCTCTAGGGCATATTTCCTTCACATAACGGGTCACATGCTTCGAATTGTGACTGACGAACCACTCTCTTATGGACCAACATGACCGAAACCAAAAATCATAGCAATGAGCATTGATGCCTGAACTACAAGCTTCATACATCTGTCATGGAGAAATCAATGTTGTGATAAGTAATGGTGAATTCGACCCTACACCCTACCTAATGACCTAGCAGTGGAGGGGGGTTGTATGCTGCCCACCGCCATTGGAGTCGATGCCTCGCCCATGCCGGAGATGCGGCGGAGATGGATACGAAGGGGACAAGCAGCTGGGGGGGGGGGGGAGGTCCTGTTGCCAAAGATATAAGTTGTCCCGCCGCTTCTGTAGATCCGAGTCATTGCCGGTGCAGAGTATTGAGGTTGGATTTCTCCTACCACTAGACATGAGTGATTAAAGGGGGATAATACGTTTTCACGCCATCCCGTGTCGGCAGATCTTTGTCTCCCGCCATCTCCATGTTGATTCCCCCTGCACCGTCGCGTACAACATTCCACATTTTACTGTCGACTCAGCCTAGCTCACTGGAAACAATCGGTTTGAGCGTTCCTAGTGAGCCAAACTCTGGGCTGCTTTAAGTTTCATGCATGTGTGGGCCGGCACCTCATGTACGTAAGCAACAAAATTTTCTTACATCCAGTGGGTCCGCTTGGGGGATGCAAGTTACCAAACATGCCTTAATTATCTTTAGCGAGTCAGACACTCTCTCCCTGCGAATAACTCATACTGCATGCACTATTCTTATTTTGTGTTAGCTGCTCCACGTGAAGCCAGATAAGGAAACATTGGGCAGAGCATGACGAGACGATGTGTTCCACCGACGCATCTGCAAAGATATCCATCCATGCACATCTGCACTCGATCGAGTCGCACCTTAACATTCTTCCGTCGACCAGCTACTAATCATACACAAAGGGAATTCCCTTGAAGCCATTCCGCAATGATTGGTTCTTTTTCTTTGTTACATTGATCTCTATTTTTTCCAACACCATTGTTAAACCTCTTGCCGGGCCAATTTCAGATCATGTGACATGTGTGCTTTCGGTTGATACAACCATCCCTGAGGGTAATCTTTTCAGATTTGAAAGCTTTTGGCCAGAACATCCAGCTCTTTTACAAGTGGTTCAGAATTCATGGAGTAAGCCCATTAAGAGCTCTACTAGTGCTAAAAACATCTCCGTTAAGCTTAAGAGATTGTCTTATGCTTTAAAGAAATGGAGTAAATTTATTTCAAGACTAAGCTTGCTTATTGAAACTAGCAACAACGTACTTCTCCATCTTGACAGCCTAGAAGAGCGGTGTCAACTGACAGTGCCTGAGAGACACTTCAGAAAAAATCTTAAGACACACATTATCACACGCTAGCCTATTAAAATGCCTATCGAAAAAATGTACTTATCGTTGGAGCTAAATATACTAAGTTGGTTTGTCTGGGCTGCTACCCTGATGTCTGGCCTTCCGTCGGACTGTCCGAGCTGCTAGCTCTATTTTGCTAGTTCTCATGCCTTCGGTGCATGATACTTCAATGGCTGGACTGTCTGGGTTCTTAGCCAAACGTCTAGCCCATGCAGAAAATGCCGCAAACGACTAGTTCATGGGGAGCTATATATATACCCCTCCACCATTTCATGGAGGGGTTTGACCAACACTTGAAACAAACCCTAGAACACTCAAAAGGCCCCCTCTCACTTCTCCTACACCAAATCTTAGATCCCATTGAGAGTTTTTATATTTCTTGAGAGAGATTTCACCCATTGATAGATCCACTCCTTCTTTCTCTTTTGACCTTATTACTCTCAATGTAATCCCATTAAGAGAGATTTCACCCATTGGTCAAACTTTGAGATAGTTTGACCCCTCCAACAAAGTTAGAAGTACACTCTTTCAAGGACGGAGGGGTATGATACTTTGCACTAAGGTAGTAACGTAGACTAGATGCATGACTTGCCTATGTTACTCCCACTATGACTAGTCTTACTCGTGATCGACACCACCAAAGCCATCTTCGACACATTAGTTACCCCAATGAAAGTCCGCTAGACTTGGTCAGGGGTAATAGGAAATAAATTATAACGATGTAGTCGATCCAATTTTATCACATATTCTTACAGTTCATCTTTATTTCCAATGTTTGATAGGACATATTTTCTCTAGTAAGTTAATATTGTATCAGTTATCTTCATCTCTTCTTGTTGAATTCAATCGATCCCGTACACTTTGTTTAATTAATCAATAATTCACTCATACCATCTCCAACTCGCCAAATTCTTCATACCACGTATTTTGTCCAATAAGTCAATATTATCTGGCGGGTTGGAGTTGGTACAAATATCAACATTTTTCATGATAATTGGATACCAAAAAATGGATGCCTAAGAGCATCTACATCCGGAGTTCTCATATCCTCCTCAAACGTTCGGATAGACAACCTGACCACTGCCCGGATAAGAAAGAACGAAAAAAGGCACCCAACCTAACCCCCACTCTATTTGGGCATGTCCAGGCAGTCCACAAATCCCCACACCGAGTTTTGAATAAAGTGCAACAATTCCAACTAAAAAAAGAATCACTCACGTTTGCTTTTTTTTTCCGGGTCACTCACGTTTGCTTTGTTTTGCTTGCGTGCGTTGCGCGAGATGAAAATACTGCATGCATTTGCATGGCCACGCGTATTCCGGGCAATTTAATCAAGCGGTTACACATCCATCGATCTTTTCACATCCCCCAATTAATCAATCTCCGTATGCATGAGCATATCGTCCGTCGGTTTCAGAAATTCAGGATGCCATGCCCCTTTGGTTTCTCGCACCGCCGGCCGCCGGCCGTTCGTGTTCCGCGGCTCCCTGCCTATTAATAGGGGACGTCCATTAATAAGAGGGAGAAGGCCAGGCTCGTGGACGGCCCCCTGCCTTTCCCTTCTCCTTCCGCTGCTTCCCGCGACCACGTCCCGCCGGCCGTTCGTGGTCGCGCATGGGCACGAAAGGCAAAAGCAGGCTGCGCAATAAGCGCGGAGGCGTGGCCCTTCGGCCGCATGCGCCTCCCGTAGCCCAGGCGAAGGCCGGCGGCGACCCAACGGCGAAGACAGGGTCGCAGGAGAAGGTGGCTATCCTCACGGCCCACAACGCCGCGGAGCTGCCAAAGCTCGACAACGCGCAGCAGCGCGACGATGGCGAGGTGGTGCTCCCTCAGGTGACCGACCTTCACCTTCACGGCGCCAGCGATGGGAAGGCCGCGCAGCCGGCCGACGACGGCCCTGGCGAGCTCGAGCGGGAAGCGCCGGGGTCGGGCGAGGTTGTGCTTCCTGACCAGGTCGAGGAACCTGGCCTTCCCGGCGCCACCGAGAAGGCCGAGGATGTGCCAGTGGAGATCGAGGGGGAAGCGCCCGGGTCGGGCGAGGTGGTGCTCCCCGACGAGGTCGAGGATGCTTTTCACGGCGCCACCGCAGAGGAGGTCGTGCGGCCGGCGACGGAGGAGCCGGACGACGTGCCTGTCGAGCTCGAGGCGGGAGGATCGGAGGAGGAGACGCACGCGCCGCACGCCGAGGAGGAGCTCCCGGACGACACCGTCGTTGGCGATGTCCTCGTGGACCACTACGTCGTCCACCCCGAGGAGGTCGTCTCCCTGCGCCGGCGCCTGGCCGCCGCGCGGGCGTGGAACCTCCTGAACCCGGAGACGATCGACGAACTAAACAAGCTATTCGAGGAGATGGGGCTCTCGGCTGCCGTCGCGTGGAAGGGCCAGGGTCGCCGTTGAAGAGATGAAGCTGGAAAAATAAAAGTCATGGACTGGAGTTGGAGACCTAAATGTTTGAGATATGTCACTTCTGATGAAAAAGAAGAGATTGCCTAAATGTTTTCTGAATTTACTTTGAGTTGATCAGGAAGAGCCTCTCTTTTCTCTTCATCCGCCTGTGCTCTAGATTTCCCATTTTCAAGTTTCCAATTCGTTCATGAAACTAAGAGAGCTAACAGGCTGGATTCCAGCACATACGTCATCCTTTGATAATTCTAGCAGCGGGTATAGAAGTGTTAGCATTATAATTTGCATCTTGCTTCGGTTTTGAATGCCCAAAACACACGTACGTCGCATAGTTTTCAAATGCAGACAGAAACCAATGACAAGAACCGAAATTCAAACCATGAGCTACTAAACTGCTGAAGTTTCTGTAATTTTCTGACTGGCAGCAAATATGACAAAATCACAGACATGTAAGTTACTAACCATCATCAGGGATAAAAGTAACCACCGACTTCACAAAGCATGCATACGTTTCTCAGAGGCACTTTCACAGGGAATCAAGATCAACACAGGTTCTTCAAAAGTCCGCAGGCAAAGCCAGACCAGCAAAGCACTGGGAGAAGGGGAGGACCAATGGGATTTTTCGTCAACCAAGAATTCAGGGACGAAGCCGATCCCTGCCACCATGTTGCATAGCTCGCGAAGCGGAGGAATAGGGCGGTGAAGACGCAGAGCTTCACAAGAACTTGTTGATGATGGAAGTGTTGCAGGTCCACGACGTCCTCCTCGCTTCCCTCCTCCCCTTCTCACCTTTGTCTGCCTCAAGCTCCTCACCAAGAACGCCATGGTGAGGGGTTCCATAATTGGCCTCTGGATGCGGTTAGGGGGCAGATGGTTAAGGCGGTGTTCATAAGCCAAGTGACAAAAGTGTTCGGCCCTAAAAGCCCATCTTTGGGCTTTCCAAAGTTTGTGAAGACCATTTAGCCCGCGTACGTGCGGAACGATTTTCTCATGATCAAGAGGGAAGACAGTGTTATCAAGGACAAGGAAATACCCGAGATCCATGTGCCACCCTCTGACCTTTCGGATAACCCTGCAATATTGCTAGAGGGGAAGAAAGGAACAAACGTGACTTTCAAGGTTCAAGGGGAGATTGTTTCTGCTCATAAGATTTTGCTTGCGATGCGGTCGGCGATCTTCGATGCCAAGTTCCGCAGGCCTATGGCAACGAGGGACAAAGAGTCACAGGACATAACTATCGACGACACGCAACCTGCTATTTTCAACGCATTTCTTCACTTCATCTACACGGATTCATGCATTGCCTTCCATGGTTGGTCTTGATGATGATGAAAAAAGAGAAATGGTTAAGCACTTACTTGTGGCTGCTGATAAGCATGTGATGAAAAGGATGAAGTTGATATGTGTAGGCATGCTATGCATGAGCCTTGATGTTGAGACCGTGGCGACAATATTAGCTCTAGTTGAGCAACTTCATTGCATCAACCTCAAAGATGCTTGTATTGAATTTATGCTCTCTTCGAATAGTAGCTTTTAAGGAGAAGTTGGAGAAACCTTCCACCCGGTTTTGGGAAGGTTCCTAGCAGCTTTCCTTCTACTTCTCTTTTGTATTTCTCTCTACCCGTTTTTATCGATTTTCATTTTGTTTTTCTATTTTTCCTGTTTGTTATTTTTTATATTTACAAACATGTTGACTTTTGTTGAATACATGTTGAAGATTTTTCTATACATGTTTAAAAAAATAGATGCACATTGAAGTTTTTTCGAATACACATTGAACACTTATCTGAAATTCCGAATATATGTTGTACATTTGTCAAATGCATATGGAATATTTTTTATACAATTGTTACGGTGATTGGCGATTTTAGGGACCGTCCATGCTCTATAATCTGACGGTAATAAAATTAGAGTTACAAGGAGTTACGAGAGTGAAATTACATGAAATTACATGAAATTACAAAGTAATGGTGGGACCAGTACCAAAACTAGGTGGGATATTCTTTTTATGTTTTATAAAAGGGTATATGCGTTATTTTTACCACGGTCAGGGCCTTCCGCGTGAGGCCCCTCCTCAGATGTTAACACGTACGTCATTCCTGATCCAAATCTCAAAGTACCTCCTAATGTTCCTAAATAAATCCTAATGTATCATCGGATACAGCCGTAGATTCCGATCTCTGCCGCCGTTGACGACTTCCCTGGCGACCTGCTCGTCGTCCCTCACGAAAGCGGCCGCATCGGGTTCCCCACCACCACACGACCTGCTCGCCATCCCTCGTGGAAGAGGCGGTCGCCGGACATGCCGCCGGGTTCCCCTCCCATCGTAACCTGCTTGCCGTCCCTCGAGGAAGCGGCGGCTGCCGGGCACGCCACCGTGGTCGCCACCCAGTCACACATCACTGAGATGACCGGGCCTTAATGTTTGCTGAGTTGGAATCCGAAGCTTGACTGTCGCTTCGGGGACTATGCTTGCTTTGGTGATTCCTTGACCATGTTTAATGGGGATTCCTCGTTTGATCTCTGCTTCAAAACGATCGAGCTTCAGAGCAGCCAAGAAGATGAGATAGTGAACCAATATGCACAGAAGAACTCAAAGAATAGGCATAGTATAGAGAGAGTTACTTTCAGAACTGAAATACTATGTAATGCTGCACTCACGAGAGTGAGAATATTTTGCCCAGTTCCATTACCATCTTGATCATGTCATTCACCCAGCAAATTATAAGTTGTTTAATGTTACCGTTTGGGGTTCTTTCGCTTGTGAATTTCTATAGTAGCTAAAATAGTACGATTGTGGACAATACTTCTTTAACAATTCAACGGGTATAAATTCACCCAAGTATACTTGTGCACTGGAGTATCCAGCTGAATCGATCTCCAGAAGTCGTTGCACTGGATCTTCAGTACTTGCTTCTTCCATGTGCACTCACAGTGGCGGAGCCAGAACTGCAGTCTTGTGTTGTCATTTTCAAATTGTATAGTCAGGTATATAAATTTGAACCAAAAAATTCAACATTTTTGCATGCATATGCTAGTTTCATCAAAAAGCTGGGTAGTCAATTGACTACCCAGCTGATGAGTGGCTTCCCCACTGTGCACTCAAGTATCCAACTCAACTGATTCAAGTTCATGGACAATTAAGCGGTATAAAAAATTAACCAGGTGTACGTTTCTTCTTTTCTTTTCATTCCATATATACATAAGGTTATCAGTCTTAGAGCATCTCTAACAGATGCTGTAAATCTCGCAAACCCGCATAAGTCCAGCGAGTATACGTGCTCGGCCCAATTTTTTGGCCAGAACAGAGCCCGTATACTCGTCCGGCCCATAAAAAAATTTACCGCGGCCCGCAAACCGCCCAGCAGAAGCGGTATATCTAAGGGTCGAAACCCTATACCTCCGCCGCCGCGTTCCACATCGATTCCCCACTACCTCCTTGCATTTCTCGCCGCCGGCGAGCCCGCACCCGCCTCGAAATACCATGTGGAGCTTCGGCCACAACTCCGGTGATTGCCGCGACCCCGAGCGCAAGCGGCGTGTCCGCTCGGACGGCGCGAGGAAGCGCGGGGCCAAGAAGTGGATGAACCGGGGCCTCTCGCCGCCGTCGCGAGACGGAGGAGTACGATCGTCAGCCGGCCACGGGGTCCTCCGCCGCGGGCTCCTCCGCTGCAGGATCGAGATCTGCCGCGTGGCTCACCCGCGCGGCGAGCTCTTCCTCTTCTGGCGAGAGGCTTCTCCCCGTGAAGAGGGAGGAGCCCGAGGAGATCATGCGCCGTGGCGTTGTCGGGCCCAAGGACTTCGTCGCCGATGTCTACGCGGTCGCGGCCGCCATTGCCGAACGCAGCTTGCGCGAGGAGGCGGAGCGCCGGCGCCACGACGAGGAGCTCAAAACCCTCATGCTCCAGCAGACGGTCGGGCGAACCTTCCGCCAAGGAGAAGGACGACGAGTGGCGGCGCATCCGCGAGGAGCAGAGGGAGAAGTACATCGACCTCGGCAGCTCTGACGAGGAGGATTGAGCTCCTCCACCGCGTCGTCCATGGCCGCCAGCTCGCCACGACGAGGAGCTCGAAGCCCTCATGCTCCAGCAGACGGTCGGGCGAACCTTCCACCAAGGAGAAGGACGACAAGTGGCGGCGCATCCGCGAGGAGCAGAGGGAGAAGTACATCGACCTCGGCAGCTCGGACGAGGAGGATTGAGCTCCTCCACCGCGTCGTCCATGGCCGCCAGCTCGCCATGACGAGGAGCTCGAAGCCCTCATGCTCCAGCAGACGGTCGGGCGAACCTTCCGCCAAGGAGAAGGATGACGAGTGGCGGCGCATCCGCGAGGAGCAAAGGGAGAAGTACATCGACCTCGGCAGCTCCGACGAGGAGGATTGAGCTCCTCCACCATGTCATCCATGGCCGCCAGCTCGCCACCGTGAGATCCCCACCCCCCTTAGTACTAGTAGTGAATGTAGTATGTAATATGAACTAGTGTTTGTAATGAACTAGTGTTTGATCATGTAGTATTTGTAGTATGTGATGAACTACTATGAAGCATCAACGTTTAGGATTAGTTGGCCTGCTTGGAATGCGGACCATCTATTTATCTTGGGTGTAATTTTTGCTTGTGCTCCGCGCACATAGATGAGCGCTAGAGCAACCACCAAAGGTCCTACGTTCGAGTCCAGGCCCCACCTTTTTTCATAAAAACAATGGGTACCTATTTTTAACTTAACTTGGTTAAATAAAAATGATCAAAATTTCTGAGGCGATGAAGACACCATCAAAACACTCTCAACTGCAAAGCATTAGCGAAACATTCAACGAATGCCACAGACCCAACTCCTTTTGGCTAGTTTTCAGGACTACAACATGGAGAATCTGAGGACGTTCAGCTTGGAAGACACAACCGAGACGACAGCCACTGTCTCTGAAGACGCTAGCTCTGGACTTCAGCGCCAGGAAACAGCACTTCGCTACAGCCGCCAACAATCATCGGTGAAGAGGCGCCCTTCTGCGTCGAGCCGCTGGACGTAACAAAACAGATCGAAGCTCGTACGGTCATGTATTCACATCCGTACATATCGCATGGATACTGGAGTTCAGTCTTCGAACCACCTAAGTGCACACAAGATCATACTGAAAGCATAAAAGGCATCTCAGGTGCAGCAAAAAATAGAGCAACGTAGAATATGAAGTTTGATCCAGCGAACTCCACATAAGAAACAAACTGCACCCAGTTGTGCTGCACCAAAGAACATAACAAAGTAAACTTCTAATTCTAATGCAGTGTGACGAATCAGGTCCGCAGCTTTCATAAGCAGCTATAACGCGTTCTTGATAATCCTCTGCATGCTTGTAGCTGCAATACGAAGCACAGTATAAAATGCAAACTGCCACAAGGGTATCATATATTAACTGACATATAAGTTCTTGAGCTAGGGATGGGTAGGCCAGAGAAGGAGCCAGCAATCTGACCGTACTCAAGGAGCTCGCTGCGTTTGGGAGGCTCGTCCCGCTTCTGCAGCAGGCGACGACAGGGTGAACTCGCTAGAGGGAGGGGCGTCGGCTGTTGTGGAGGAGGTCGGGGTTCGCTGCGTTCCGCCGGCTACTTCCTTGGCAACAACGACGACCGGAGAGGAGTGAGGCGAGGTCGGCGGCTGGAGACCGGGAGTTGCTTCTGGCGGCGCAAGACGGGCCTAGGGCGGAGGGAGGCGAGAGGGTGGAGCAGGACCGGTGCGAGGGCACGGGGAAGCGATGTGCCGGTCGGCTGCGGGGCAACGTTGAAGCGGCGGCGGGCTTGCGTTGGTGCAGCAGCTAGGGTTCGTGGGGTCAGGAGGAGGGGAATCGGGACGAAATGAAACAACTCATGCAGCCGGCGAAGGGTGACGTACGAAACGGGAGAGCGAAACGTTTATTTTGCATATACTGCGGGTTGATTATCAAAATAGTCAAGGGTTTCTCTGCAAAACACTCGTTATAAATTATTATTATAAATCCGACGGTCCAAAATATTCTGGAGGGGAGTTACACGAAATTACAAGTCATAACTCTACAACCACCGTAAAAGAGCTCTATTTTATAACATGCATCTAACATTTTTTTAAATATCATGAACATTTTTTAAAACATGCGTAAAAAATTGAAGTGTTACAAACATTTTTAATGGAAAAACAAATTTTTTATATGTTAATGACATTTTTGAAAATTGCCAAACAAAATTTGGTATTTCACTAACACTTTTTTTCCGTGCCTCAGCCTTTGCTGTTTCTATTCTGGTTATCAATCCTCTATGTCCATAATAGTTCATATTAATTTGTACTTTCCCAGACTGAGAAAAAAATGAACTTTTTGAAAAGGAAACAAGATAGTTGATCCCTGAAATTCTGAACTTTCTATATGTAGATTGACATGATATTTTGCTCCTAGTTGGTAATAGCATATCATTGGAAATTTCACCTGTATTATAATATTATACATAGCTTTTTATGCCTGGTTCATGCTATTCCTCTTTTGCAGATTGTGTAACCCGTGGTATTGGTTCTTTTTGCTTCGTGGGCTATAATCGATGTGTTAATTAGGTGGTAAGCTCTTCGTTTGTATGCCACTTTCATGGGAAAACCCTCTCTCTTACAAAAGTTTCCTTTGGAATCAGTTGAACATCTTATATTTGTGAATGGAGGGAGTACTTTACAATCTGATCATAGTAGTTCAAATTTCAGTAGTAGTGAACTGGAGATGTGAACTCTCAGGCATGTATATTAGAATTCACTGGAGTTCTCCATCTAGTAGAATCGGTTAAATCATGGACAAGGTACACTGGCCAATCCTCGATTTTGAGGTATACTACATGTTTGGGAGGTAGGATCGAAAGAATGCTAAGGTGGTAGATGAAAATCGACGGTACTACTTGAGATGTCAGAGGCACTAACTTAGGCTCGAGGTGAAACAGAGGCTCCTCCGGTGACGTGTCTTGCATACCGCACTCAACACCGGAGGTACATGGTGACGTGGTTGTGTGAGAACAGGGAACCACATGTTTCTTTTGCCAACGAATAAAACCGTAAAAACCTAAGAATAAGAGTTTATACTAATTCCTATCTTATATTATTATATAACCACTGCACGACAGCACAAAACTTCCCCCTTCCAAAGTCGAAGCACTAACCTTCCCCCAATCCGCTTGGTCACTCCCCCTCCCCTCCCCCCCACCACCAATAGCATCGCCAAGGGTCTTCATCGAGAGTTACAACCCGTCCCAACCCTCCTCCTCCTCCCAACTCCCGCAATGGTAGCATCACATAGTTCAACAGTGAGGGTGCCATTGAGGCACACACAAGAGACGATGGAGGCCATAGCCGTGTTTGATATTGCCAGCTACAACCTGCTCAAGAGCCTTGGTAGAGGTGAATTGCACTCTTCTCCACCATTATCTATCGGCGACTACGAATGGTGCATCCTGTACTACCCCGACAGTTTTGGGGATGAGGGGAGCCAAGGTACGCCTCTGTTTTCCTCAAGCTCCTGACCAAGAACACCCTGGTGAGCGCGTTCTATAGGTTTTGTCCTTTGGATGCGGCTAGGGGACAGATGATTAAGGCGGTGTGCCAAGTGATAGAAGTGTTCCACCCTAAAAGCACATCTTGGGGCTTTCCAAAGTTCAAGAAGACTACCAAGTCGACGTAGTAGACGTACGTGCGGAACAATTGTCTCATGATGGAGTGCGAAGTATGTGTTGTCAAGGAAGAACTAGAGATCCATGTGTGGCCCTCTGAACTTTTGGATAATCTTGCAACATTGCTAGAGGGGGAGAAAAGAGCATACGTGACTTTCAAGGTTCAAGGGAATATATTTTCAGCTCGTAAGATTTTGCTTGCGATGCGGTCGGCGGTCTTCGACGCCAAGTTCTACATGCCTATGGCTATGGGGGACAATGAGTCACAGGACATAACTATCGACGACATGCAACCTGCTGTTTTCAAGGCATTTCTTCACTTCATCAACATGGATTCATTGCCTTCCATGGTTGATCTTGGTAATGATGACAAAAGAGAAATGCTTACGCAGTTACTTGTGGCTACCGATAAGTATGCGATGGAAAGGATGAAGGTGATATGTGAAGGCAAGCTATGCAAGATGCTTGATGTTGAGACCATGGCGAAAATATTAGCTCTAGCAGAGCAGCTTCATTGCAGCAACCTCAAAGATGCTTGCATTGAATTTATGCTCTCTTCAAATAGAATGAATGATGTGCTCACAAGCCAAGGGTATCTATATTTCAAACGATCTTTTCCTGATGTCATTATCGATGTGTTTGAGAGAACAGTTAAGTCCCGCAAAATTTAGTATGCCAACCCGGCATGAGCTACTGCTTGTCCTTCAGTCATGGAAGATCCTTGGCATGTTGGTTTGGAGAAGGTTATGAAGTGGTGCTAAATTTAGGATGCCCATCACCGGTTGGCTTCTATCGACTTACTTTTGATACACTAGTAAGATCTCCGTGCTATGCCATGGAACCACATCAAAGTATGGAGACAAAATAGTCCATATTTGCTTGGATGGAGGGAGAAGGCCGATAGGGATAGAAGGTGGAGCACAAACATGTGAGATTGTTCGAGAAGCGTCGATGTGGTCTTGTGAAATGGTACGAGCAAGAGGGAAAACAGTGTGAAGACAAGGAGGTTTTGTCGACGAGGCAATGATAGTGAATTGACTAAAATGGACCATTAGTCTATAAACTTGTTCCAAATATGCACAATAGTTGTGTAGCTCATGGGATGTTTTCAACTTGTTAAATATGAGTGAACATGTCACAATGGCACTGAATGGTCACCATATGCGAGGAATCTTGCTCAAAGCTTTTTGTGTGCAAAAATAACCCTCATAATTTTTTGAGGTGTTTCTATGCCAAGCAATACCCCCCCCCCTCTCTCTCTCTCTCTCTCTCTCTCTCTCTCTTCGCGTCAGGCGAGACTTGGGCCGGATTTTTCTGACATGCCTGAGGCCAAATGGCTAGGAAGAGCACGATCGACGGTTTGTGTGCGGAGCTAGCATGACGTGATGTCCTACGCCGGGTTGGGCCAGATAATATAGAAGATGGACCATACAACCTAGTGTATCACGGGTGGGTTGTTACGTCTTGTGTGCAACATTAGTGGCATAATCCCATCGCAAATGCAATGCCGCGTTTGTTGTGGGACATAAGCAGCCCTCACCTACAGGGATCGATGAAATGGGCTTGCCCAACAATGTGGTATCTTATAGTTTTGGGAAGCTTTTAAGGAGAAGTCGGAGGAACCTTCCGTCCAGTTTTGGGAAGGATCCTAACAGCTTTCCTTCCACTTCTCTTTTGTATTTATCTCCCATTTTTACCAGTTTTCATTTTGTTATTCTATTTTTCCTGTTTGTTTTTTCTATTTTTAAAATACATGTTGACTTTTGTTGAATACACGGTGAAAAAAATTAGATACACATTGAACTTTTTTCGAATACACATTGAACACTTATCTGAATACATGTTGAACATTTACCAAATGCATATGGAACATTTTTTAACATGCATCCAACATTTTTTAAAAATGTCATGAACATTTTTTAAAACATGCCTAATTTTTTTAAGTGTTACAAACATTTTTAATGGAAAAATGAGTTTTTATATGTTAATGACAGTTTTAAAAATTGCCAAACAAAATTTGACATTTCCCTAACACTTTTTTTTCCATGCCTCAACCTTTTCGGTTTCCATTCTAGTTATCTATCCTCTATAACCATAATAGTCCATATTAATTTGTACTTTCCTAGATTGACAAGAGAAATGAACTTCCTAAAAAGGAAACAAGATAGTTGATCCCTGAAATTATGAACTTTCTATATATACATTGACATGATATTCTGCTTATAGTTGATATTAGCATATCATTGGAAATTTCACCTGTATTATAATATTATGCATAGCTTTTGATGGCTGGTTCATGCTATTCCTTCTTTTAGATTGTGCAACATGTGGTATTGGTTCTTCTGTTTGCTTCGTGGGCTACAATCGATGTGTTAATTAGGTGGTAAGCTCTTCGTCTGCATGCCACCATCATGGAATCCTCTCTCTGTCAAAAGTTTCACTTCCAATCAGCTGAGCATCTTATATTTGTGAATCAGGGGAGTACTTTACAATATGATCATAGTAGTTCGAATTTCAGTAGTACTGAACTGCAGATGTGAACTCTCGGGAATTTATATGAGAATTCCCTAGAGTTCCCAATGTAGAAGAGTCAGGTTAAATCATGGACCAGGTACACTGGCCAATCCTCGATCTTGAGGTACACTGCATGTTTGGGATGGTAGGATGGAAAGAGTGCTAAGGTGGTAGATGAAAATGGACAACACTGCTAGAGATAACGAAGGCGCTAACTTCTGTGAAACGGAGGCTCCTCCGTCGACGTGTCCTGCGTACCGCACTCAACACCGGAGGTACACGGTGATGTGGCCGTGTGCGAACAAGGAACCACTTGTTTCTTGTTCCATCAAATAAAATCATAAAAACCTAAGAGTATAAGTTAAGTACTAATGGTTATCTTATATTCTTATATAACTACTACACGACAACACAAAACTTCCCCCTTTCCAAATTGAAACCCTGACCTTCCCCCTATCCGCCTGGTCACTTTCTTCCGCCGCGCCGCCGCCACTCCCCCTTCCCTCCCCACCAGCCCCAATAGCATCGCCAAGTGCCTTCATCGAGAGTTACAACCCACCCCGCCCCCTCCTCCTCCCAACTTCCGCAATGGCATCATCACGGGGTTCAATAGTGAGGGTGCCATTGAGGCACACCCAAGAGATGACGGAGGCCACGGACGCGTCTGAGATTGCCGGCTAAAACCTGCTCAAGGGCCTTGGTAGAGGCGAATTGCGCTCTTCTCTGCCATTCTCTATCGGCAGCTACGAATGGTGCATCCTGTACTGCCCCGACGGTTTTGGGGACGAGGAGAGCCAAGGTCACGCCTCTGTCTTTCTCAAGATCATGACCAAGAATGTCGTGGTGAGGGCGTTATATAGGTTGTGGCCTCTGGATGCAGTTAGGGGCAAACGATTAAGGCGGTGTGCCAAGTGACAAAAGTGTTCGACCCTAAAAGCCCATCTTGGGGCTTTCCAAAGTTTATGAAGACCACCAAGCCGACGTACGTGGGGAACAATTGTCTCGTGATGGAGTGCGAAGTTCGTGTTATCAAGGAAGCACTAGAGATAATGTGCTGCCCTATGAACTTTCGGATAATCTTGCAACATTGCTAGAGGGGAAGAAAGGAGCAAACGTGACTTTTAACGTTCAAGGGAATATATTTTCTGCTAATAAGATTTTGCTTGCAATGCAGTCGGCGGTCTTTGACACGAAGTTTTACGGGCCTATGGCTATGGGGGACAACGAGTCACAGGACATAACTATCGACGACATGCAACCTGCTGTATTCAAGGCATTTCTTAACTTCTTCTACATGGATTCATTGCCTTCCATGGTTGATCTTAATGATGATGGAAAAAGAGAAATAGTTAAGCACTTACTTGTGGCTGCTGATAAGTATGCAACGAAAAGGATGAAGGTGATATGTGAAGGCATGCTATGGAAGAGTCTTGATGTTGAGACCGCGGCGACAATATTAGCTCTAACTTAGCAGCTTCATTGCAACAACCTCAAATATGCTTGCATTGAATTTATGCTCTGTTCGAATAATATGAACGATGTGCTTGCAAGCCATGGGTATCTACATCTCAAAAGATCTTTTCCTGACGTCATAATCGATGTGTTTGAGAGAACAGTTAAGTCCCGCAAAATTTAGTATGCCAACCCAGCATGAGCTACTGCCTGTCCTTCAGTTCTAGAAGATCCTTGGCATGTTGGTTTTGAGAAGGTTATGAAGTGGTGCTACATTTAGGATACCCATCACCGGTTGGCTTCTATCAAGTTACTTTTGATACACTAGTAAGATGCCCGTGCTATGCCACAGAACCACATCAAAGTATGGAGACAAAAATAGTCCATCCTCACTTGGATGAAGGGAGAAGGCGGATAGGGATAGAAGGTGGAGCACAAACAAGTGAGAAGTGGCGATGGGGTCCTGTTAAACGGTACCAGCAATATGGAAAATAGTGTGAAGACATGGAGGTTTTGTTGACAAGGCAATGATAGCGAAATGACTAAAATGCACCACTGGTCTATAAACTTGTTCCAAATATGCACAATAGTTGTGTAGCTCATGGGATATTTTCAACTGGTTAAATATGAGTGAACATGTCACAATCGCACCGACTGGTCACCATATGCGAGGAATCTTGCTCAAGGCTTTTTGTGTGCAAAAATAACCCTCATGAATTTCTTGAGGTGTTTCTATACCAAGCAATACCACTCTCTCCCTCCCTCTCTCTCTCTCCCTCCCCCCCCCCTCTCTCTCTCTCTCTCTTCCCATCAGCCGAGACTTGGGCCGGATTTTTATGACATGCCTGAGGCCAGAGGGCTAGGCGATAATATAGATGATGGACCAGAGAGCCTAGTGCATCACAGGTGGGTTTTACGTCTTGTGCGCAACTTTAGTGGCATAATCCCATCGCAAATGTAATGCCTCGCTTATTGCGGGACATAAGCAGCCCTCACCTACAGGGATCGATGAAATGGGCTCGCTTAGCAATGTGGTATCTAATAGTTTTGGGAAGCTTTTAAGGAGAAGTTGGAGAAACCTTCCACCCGGTTTTCGGAAGGTTCCTAGCAGCTTTCCTTCTACTTATCTTTTGTATTTCTCTCTACCCCTTTTTATCGATTTTCATTTTGTTTTTCTATTTTTCCTATTTGTTTTTTTCTATATTTACAAACATGTCGACTTTTATTGAATACATGTTGAAAAAAATAGATGCACGTTGAAGTTTTTTCGAATACACATCGACCACTTATACATTGACATGATAGTTGATCCCTGAAATTCTGAACTTTCTATATATACATTGACATGATATTCTGCTTGTAGTTGATAATATCATATCATTAGAAATTTCACCCGTATTATAATAGTATGCATAACTCTTTATGCATGGTTCATGCTATTCCTCTTTTCAGATTGTGCAACCCGTGGTATTGGTTCTTCTCTTTGCTTTTTGGGATATAATCGATGTGATAATTAGGTGGCAAGCCTTTCATCTGCATGCCACTGTCATGAGAACCTTCTGTCTTTCAAAAGTTTCCTTTTGAATCGGTTGAACATCTTATATTTGGGAAGGGAGGGAGTACTTTACAATCTGATCATAGTAGCTCGAATTTCAGTAGTACTGAACTGTAGATGTGAACTCTCAGGCATGTATATTAGAATTCTCTGGAGTTCTCAATCTAGAAGACTCATGTTAAGTCGTGGACCAGGTACACTGGCCAATCCTCGATCTTGAGGTACACTACATATTTGGGATGGTGGCATGGTAGGATGGAAAGTGTGCTAAGGTCGTAGATGAAAATGGACGGCACTGCTTGAGATGTTGGAGGCTCTAACGTATGCTTGAGGTGACACGGAGGCTCCCCCGACAACGTGTCCTGCGTACCGCGCTCAACATCTGAGGTACACGGTGATGTGGCTGTGTGCGAACAGGGAACCACTTGTTTCTTGTGCCATCCAATAAAATAATAAAAACCTAGGAATACGAGTTAGTACTAATTCTTATCTTATATTCTTATATAAACACTACACGACATCACAAAACTTCTCCTTTGCAAACTCGAAACCCTAACCTTGCCATTCTGCCTGGTCACTTTCTTCCGCCGCGCCGCCGCCACCCCCCTCCCTCCCCCCCACCCCCAATATCATTGCCAAGGGCCTTCATCGAGAGTTACAACTCACCCCGATCCCCTCCTCCTCCCAACTTCCATGATGGTAGCATCGCAGGGTTCAATAGTGAGGGTGCTATTGAGGCGCACACAAGAGACGACGGAGGCCATGGTCGTGTTCGAGATTGCCGGCAACAACCTGCTCAAGGGCCTTGGTAGAGGCGCATTGCGCTCTTCTCCGCCATTCTCTATCGGCGACTACGACTGGTGCATCCTCTACTACCCCGTCAGTTTCGGGGAGCCAAGGTTGCGCCTCTGTCTTCCTCAAGCCCCCGACCAAGAACGCCATGGTGAGGGCATACTACAGGTTGTGGCCTCTAGATGCGGTTAGTGGCCAGACGATTAAGGCGGTATGCTGAGTGACAAAAGTGTTCGACCCTAAAATCCCATCTTGGGGCTTTCCAAATTAAGTTCATGAAGACCACCAAGCCGGCGTACGTGGGGAACAATTGTCTCATGATGTAGTGCGAAGTCCGGGTTATCAAGGAAGCACTAGAGATCATGTGCTGCCCTTTGAACTTTCGGATAATATTGCAACATAGCTAGAGGGGAAGAAAGGAGCAGAAGTGACTTTTAAGGTTCAAGGGGATATATTTTCTGCTAATAAGATTTTTCTTGCGATGCAGTCGGCGGTCTTTGACACCAAGTTTTATGGGCGTATGGCTATCGAGGACAACGAGTCACATGACATAACTATCGACGAATTGCAACCTGCTATATTCAAGGCATTTCTTCACTTCTTCTACACGGATTCATTGCCTTCCATGGTTGATCTTGATGATGATGATGAAAAAAGAGAAATGGTTAAGCACTTATTTCTCATAAGTATGCGACGAAAAGGATGAAGGTGATATGTGAAGGCATTCGATGGAAGAGTCTTGATGCCGAGACCGCAGCGACAATATTAACTCTAACTTAGTAGCTTCATTGCAACAACCTCAAATATGCTTGCATTGAATTGATGCTCTGTTCGAATAATATGAATGATGTTCTCGCAAGCCAAGGGTATCTACATCTCAAAAGATCTTTTCCTGGCATCATAATCGATGTGTTTGAGAGAACAATTAAGTCCTGCAAAATTTAGTATGCCGACCGGCATGAGCTACTGGTTATCTTTCAGTTCCGGATGATCCTTGGCATGTTGGTTTTGAGAAGGTTATGAAGTGGTGCTAAATTTAGGATGCCCATCACCGGTTGGCTTCTATCGAGTTACTTTTGATACACTAGTAACATGCCCGTGCTATGCCATGGAACCACATCAAAGTATGGAGACAAAAATAGTCCATCCTCGCTTGGATGAAGGGAGAAGGCCGATAGGGATAGAAGGTGGAAACAAGTGAGATTGTTCGAGAAGTGCCGATGGGGTCCTGTGAAACGGTATGAGCAATAGGGAAAATAGTGTGAAGACAATGTGGTTTTGTCGACAAGGCAATGATAGAGAAATGACTAAAATGCACCACTTTCTATAAACTTGTTCCAAATATGCACAATAATTGTGTAGCTCATGGGATGTTTTCAACTGGTTAAATATGAGTGAACATGTCACAATCGCACCGACTGGTCACCATATGCGAGGAACCTTGCTCAAGGCTTTTTTGTGCAAAAATAACCCTCATGAATTTCTTCAGGTGTTCCTATACCAAGCAATACCACTCTCTCTCCCTCCCTCCCTCTCTCTCTCTCTCTCTCTCTCTCTTCCCATCATCCGAGACTTCGGCAGGATTTTTCTGACATGCCTGAGGCCAGATGGCTAGGCAGAGCACGATCGATGGTTTGCGTGCAGAGCTAGCATGACTTGATGTCTTGCGCCGGCTTGGGCCAAATAATATAGATGACGGACCAGATAACCTAGTGCATCACGGGTGGGTTGTTACGTTCCGTGCGCAACATTAGTGGCATAATCCCATCGTAAATGCAATGCCTCGCTTGTTGTGGGACAAAAGCAGCCCTCACCTACATGGATCGATGAAATGGGCTGGCCCAGCAATGTGGTATCTAATAGTTTTGGGAAGCTTTTAAGGAGAAGTTGGAGGAACCTTCCATCTGGTTTTGGGAAGGTTCCTAGCAGCTTTCCTTCTACTTCTCTTTTGTATTTCTCTCAACCCATTTTTATCGATTTTAATTTTCTTTTCTATTTTTCATATTTGTTTTTTCTATTTTTAAATACATGTCGGCTTTTGTTGAATACACGTTGAACATTTTTTGTATACATGTTAAAAAAATTAGATACACATTGAACTATTTCGAATACACATTGAACACTTATCTGGATACATGTTGAACGTTTGTCAAATGCATACGGAACATTTTGTTAACATGCATCTAACATTTTTGAAAAATGCCGTGATCATTTTTTAAAACATGTGTAATTTTTTTAGTGTTACCAACATTTTTTCAATAGAAAAAAGTTTCCGTTATGTTAATGACATTTTTAAAAATTGCCAAACGAAATTTGATATTTCACTAACACTTTTTTCTATGCCTCATCCTTTTCCGTTTCCATTCTGGTTATCTATCTTCTATACCCATAATAGTCCATATTACTTTGTACTTTCCCAGATTGAGAAAAAAAACTAAACTTTTTGAAAAGGAAACAAGATAGTTGATCCCTGGAATTCTGAACTTTCTATATATACATTGGCATGATGTTCTGCTTGTAGTTGATAATATCATATCATTGAAAATTTCACCCGTATTATAATAGTATGCATAACTTTTTATGCCTAGTTCATGCTATTCCTCTTTTTCAGATTGTGCAACCCGTGGTATTGGTTCTTCTCTTTGCTTCTTGGGCTATAATTGATGTGATAATTAGGTGGTAAGCTTTTTGTCTGCATGCCACTGTCATGAGAACCTTCTGTCTTTTAGAAGTTTCCTTTTGAATCAGTTGAACATCTTATATTTGGGAATGGAGGGAGTACTTTACAATCTGATCATAGTAGTTTGAATTTCAGTAGTATTGAACTATAGATGTGAACTCTCAGGCATGTATATTAGAATTCCCTGGAGTTCTCAATCTAGAAGACTCATGTTAAATCGTGGACCAGGTACACTGCCCAATCCTCGATCTTGAGGTACACTACATATTTGGGATGGTGGCATGGTAGGATGGAAAGAGTGCTAACGTGGTAGATGAAAATGGACGACACTGCTTGAGATGTTGGAGGCTCTAACATATGCTCAAAGTGAAATGGAGGCTCCCCTGGCAACGTGTCCTGCGTACCACGCTCAACACCGGAGGTACACAGTGATGTGGCTGTGTGCGAACAGGGAACCACTTGTTTCTTGTGCCATCCAATAAAATCATAAAAACCTAAGAATAAGAGTTAGTACTAATTCTTATCTTATATTCTTATATAAACACTACACAACATCACAAAACTTCCCCTTTGCAATGTCGAAACCCTAACCTTCCCCATTCCGCCTGGTCACTTTCTTCCGTCGTGCCGCCGCCACTCCCCCTCCCTCACCACCACCACCAATAGCATCGCCAAGGGCCTTCATCGAGAGCTACAACTCATCCCGATCCCCTCCTCCTCCCAACTTCCATGATGGTAGCATCGCAGGGTTCAATAGTGAGGGTGCTATTAAGGCGCACACAAGAGACGAGGGAGGCCACGGCCGTGTTCGAGATTGCCGGCAACAACCTGCTCAAGGGCCTTGGTAGAGGCGCATTGCGCTCTTCTCCGCCATTCTCTATCGGCGGCTACGAATGGTGCATCCTCTACTACCCTGACGGTTTCGGGGAGCCAAGGTTACGCCTCTGTCTTCCTCAAGCTCCCGACCAAGAACGCCATGGTAAGGGCGTACTACATGTTGTGGCCTCTAGATGTAGTTAGTGGGCAGGCGATTAAGGCGGTATGCTGAGTGACAAAAGTGTTCGACCCTAAAAGCCCATCTTGAGGCTTTCCAAAGTTCATGAATACCGTGTTATCAAGGAAGAACTATAGATCCCTACGCCGCCCTCTGAACTTTCGGATAATCTTGCAACATTGCTACAGGGGAAGAAAGGAGCAGATGTGACTTTCAAGGTTCAAGGGGATGTATTTCCCGCTCATAAGATTTTGCTTCAGATGCGGTCGGCGGTTTTCGACGCCAAGTTCTACGAGCCTATAGCTACAGGGGACAAAGTCACCGGACATAACTATCGACGACATGCAACCTACTGTTTTCAAGGCATTTCTTCACTTCATCTACATGGATTCATTGCCTTCCATGGTTGATCTTGATGATGATGACAAAAGAGAAATGGTTAAGCACTTAATTGTGGCTGCCGATAAGTATGTGATGGAAAGGATGAAAGTGATATGTGAAGGCATGCTATACAAGAGTCTTGATGTTGAGACTGTGGCTACAATATTAGCTCTAGCTGAGCAGCTTCATTGCAGCAACCTCGAAGATGCTTGCATTGAATTTATGATCTCTTTGAATCGAATGAATGATGCTCGCAAGCCAAGGGTATCTAAATCTCAAAAGATATTTTCCTGACATCATTATCGATGAGTTTGAGAGAACAGTTAAGTCCCGCAAAATTTAGTTTGGCAACCCGGCATGAGCTACTTCTTGTCCTTCAGTTTGGGAAGATCCTTGGCATGTTGGTCTGGAGAAGGTTATGAAGTGGTGCTAAATTTAGGATGTTCATCACCGGTTGGCTTCTATCAAGTTTCTTTTGAAACACTAGTAAGATGCCTGTGCTACGGCACGAAACCCCATCAAAGCATGGAGACAAAAATAGTCCATCCTCGCCTGGCTGGAGGGAGAAGGCGGATAGTGATAGAAGGTGGATCACAGACATGTGAGATTATTCGAGAAGTGCCCATGGGGTCCTTTGAAATGGTACGAGCTAGAGGGGAAACAATGTGAAGACAAGGAGGTTTTGTCGATGAGGCAATGATAGTGAAATGACTAAAATGCACCATTGATCTATAAACTTGTTCCAAATATGCACAATACTTGTGTAGCTCATGGGATGATTTAACCTGGTTAAATATGAGAGAACATGTCACAATCGCACCGACTGGTCACCATATACAAGGTATCTTGCTCAAGGCTTTTTGGGTGCAAAATAACCCTCATGTATTTTTTGAGGTGTTTATATGCGAAGCAATACCTCTCTCTCCCCCCCCCCCTCTCTCTCTCTGTCGAGACTTGGGCTGGATTTTTCTGACATGCCCAAGTCTAGGTGGCTAGGCAGAGCACGACCGACGGTTTGCGTGTGAAGCTAGCATGACCTGATGTCTTGCACCGGGTTGGGCCAAAAAATATAGACGAAGGACCACACGGCCTAATGCATCACGGGAGGTTTGTTATGGCTTGTGCGCAACCTTAGTTGCATAATCCCGTCGCAAATGCAATGCCTCGCTTGTTGTGGGACATAAGCAGCGCTCACCTATGGAGAAGTTTTGAGAAATGGGCTGGCCCAACAATGTGGTATCTAATAGTTTTGAGAAGCTTTTAAGGAGAAGTTGGAGGAACCTTCCATCTTGTTTCGGGAATGTTCCTGGCAACTTTTCTTCTACTTCTCATTTGTATTTCTCTCTACCCGTTTTTATAGATTTTCATTTCCTTTTTCCATTTTCCTGTTTTATTCTATTTTTAAATACATGTCCAATTTGTTGAATACACGTTGAACATTATTTGTATACATGTTGAAAAAAATTAGATACGCATTGAACTTTTTTCAAATATACATTGAACACTTATTTGAACACATGTTGAATATTTGTCAAATGCATATTGAACATGTTTTTAACACGTGTTCAACATTTTTTTAGAAATGTCATGAACATTTTCTTAAAACATGCGTAAATTTTTTAAGTGTTACAAACACTTTTGAATGGAGAAAAGAATTTTTATATGTTAGTGACGTTTATAAAATTTGCCCAAACAAAATTTGATATTTCACTAACATTTAAAAAAACCATGAACAAATTTGTAAATGTGTGTTAGTTTTTTGAATGTCATGTTTTTTTTGAATTGTACGGATATTTTTCCAAATTACGTAAACAAAATTTTATATTTTTAAAGAATGTTTAAAAAAGTGTGATGAATATATTTTGAAATGAGCGAACATTTTGTAAATGTCAGAAACATTTTATTCAATTGTCAAACTTCTTTCAAAAACCGCGAGTATAAACTTTTACATTCCCTGAATATTTTTGTAACGTGCGATGAACATTTTTTTACCAAAAATGGGAGAGGAAAAACAAAAGCAAAAATGTAAGGGGAAAGGGCAGAGAAAGAAAAAAAACATTCTATCTGTTGCTCGCTTTCTTTGGGTGAAAGCTTGTAGGGTTGTGGCCGGAAAGAGGCGTGTAATTTGGTCATGTCACTAGGCCTGGCCAATTACCCGCGCTGCAGGCGATGACACTCCTTTCGCCACCACTCAATGCTCCTAAGGACACCTACAACGCGGGCGCTATCGGCAAGCGCTAGGGTACAAATCCCAGCCGTTGTGCTAGATTCCCACCGAGCATGGGAATTCTGCTGGCATCGACACCTAGTCTGTCGTCAGGCGATCCAAGTCTTTCGTGTGTTTGTTTTACTAGGTAATTGCCCGTGCGTTGCAGCGGGGTCATACAAACTCTAATATTATGTATAACATTTACTCTTAGGACATAAATACTGTCAACTTTTTTTAGCCGATAAATAACTTTCGTTGTTGTTTTTCTTCTTCTTCGCTTCATGAGCTGGCCGTCATTGTTGCTGTTGGTGCTGCCGGTGATGACATTGCCATAATATCAATTAAACTCAAGATGCTATATAACTCCATCGTTTAAAAATAGTTCGAGCAGCTATGTCTTTTACAAGATGTACCAAAAACCCATTGTGTCTATTCTCGTAATCGTAAACTATCTAGTACAAGCCTGTGTGGACCTTTTATATATAGCACACATTCTATGTACTAAATTAACTTAGAATAACCTGAAAGTCATGATTAAGAAAGAGGAAAATGTACTTCCTTCACTAACAAAACATGGATTCCCTGCCTTAGAAGAAACAAACAAATCAACCAGGCTCCGTTTCTTGCATTTCATTTTATGGACCTTGATCACACACAAAAATAGAGCAAGAATAGAAAAACGAAAACGCATGCAGGAACCCGGTCCAACGGGAAGCAAGTTGATTCGCTAGCCCGCAAGATGGGAATTACAAGGGCGTACATGATCTCTTACATGGGCCATGCAAGGCATCCCCGAAGAAGGATGGCATGCATATTGATTTTTGCGTTGCACCTCCAACTCTTTTGCTTGAACTCATCCATGGCTTGGAAACGAGAGGGCACCACGTGAGATTTTCTGGATCGCGTTGTTTTTCTTGGAGAGAGGGTCGGCTGAGAGCGAGAGGTTCAATAGCCTGGGAGAGGAAGAGATGCGGCAAAATCGGGAGACATATAATTTCTCTGGAGAGAGATATTTACGCTTGAGAGATTGCGGGAGTACATTCAGGGAAAGATATATTTTCCATAACTATTGTCTGGGATTTATTTTCCAACTGAATGATTGGGAGATTGGTTATGTGAGGGAGATTGGCCCTTGATTACAGGAGACTGATCCGAATTTATTGGGTTACCAAAGAATATTTGTTAGGTTACCATGAAAAGACTAAGGCTGGTCATAGTGGGGAGTAACTTAGACTAGTGTCATGCATATGACACTAGTCTATGTTACTACCTTTATAGTGCAAAGTGTCATAGAAGTAGTATCATATATGGTTGCATTTATTAGCTTATAGACTCAACATTTCTTGAGAAGCGTTATGTGATGGTAATATAATATGTTACTCCAAACACCTCTCTCCTCATTAATTAGGTGCCACATAAGCAAACTTGTCTTGGGATGTGTTATGTTACTAGCTAAGTTACTCCCACTATGACTAGCCTAATGCGATCCTGCCGGTCAAATAAAAATCGTGCAAAATAGAAAATCGGGACGGGGAGGAAAACCAAAGGAGGGGTGGGGAGGGGCGAACGAAGGGGTTGGACGAAAAATTGACGTATGACGGGAAACGAAACACTCCGTTTATTTTAGGTAGTAAAGAGATAGAGATTAGTTAGATATCCATAGAACCCTCCTAAGGGCATGTCCAACGCGGGCGCTTGCGGTCGGCGCCAGGATCTAATTCCCACCGATATCCCGATCGATTGGCAGTTACATGCTTCGAATCCTGGACGCCTGGTCAGGCGGCCAGCATTGTAGATGCCCTAAGGGCATCTCCAACGCGCGGTGCTTGGAAAAGCGCTGGGTCGACGCAAAGGGATGCATCGGGCGCTTCGCTCCTATCTCTCTCGCATGCGGCGCATAGCCAGCTAAATTAGCGTTCAATTAGCACTGGCAGTCTAGCGTCTCGTGTTGTAAGACATGGGCGCCTAGATTTTTTTAATTTAATAATACCTTCTTTTCGTCTATAAGCTCCTAATCAAGCGTCGGGCATTGTACATGCCCTAAAAAAAGGTATCGGCAGAATCCTACCAGCATTGGATACCTCTTACACAGGCGCTTAGCACAAAATCATATTTTTCCTTTGGCCGAGCGTCTACAGAAGCCTCTCCCTATTGGAGATGCCCTATGGATCCATACGAACGAGGTATCCTAACGTCTGCGTCTACGATATTTCGGTGTCCGATCTCGTTTTACCGGTTTGATGTGCATTGTTGTACAATCATACATTAATCAGACAAATCCCGTCGTAAGCATAGCAGACGAGGTATAGGCGTACAATACCTCCCTGCAAATCTCTCGTCCGTGACTCCGAGCACACTAACGAGCATGGCATACAGCCAAAATTGACTGGTGAAAATCAAACACACTGTCTCCAATTCCTACCCCGAAGAAAATCAGATACCCATAAAAAGAATCAGATCGGCACAACCATACATGCATCGATGTACTCACACAAATGCTTAACCTTTTTATTTTTTCTTTACATCACATTAATGAGAAGAAGATGCAAAAAAAGTACAAAGTGAAAAACTATAACATTATATCCTATAAAAGCTAGCGTCCTCTAGTTTTGCTAAAATTCAACCATAATAGGAATCTCATGTTCTCGATGAATTCAACACTTTGCATCTATATAGACATGGCTATCACATCAAGTTTGTACAAAGTAAACCATCATATTTTTAAACCATCCGTCTATGATATATTATGATCATGGTAAAGAAAAAACTTACCAGGACTGCATTTGATCAAACTGAGAGCGGACAATCCATATGAATGCCTCTCCATGAAAAAAGTGAATTCCTTTTCTGCAAGGGAAAACACATTTGATGATTTTTTTGTTGCAAAACCTCAATTAATAACGAAAGCAAATGAACTATTAAAATTCCAGACAAACTATGGACAAAATAAGATGAACACTCATCTCGTGGAATCCTCTATAACACTAAGCTCCCTAATTTTAAAGAGCCCACAATTAATTAAGGTCTTCAATTAGAATTAGGTTACCAGATTTTGACCGGGTCAACAATTTCTCAAATCTCTCTCATTCAATTCATTTATACTATACACTTTACTTCCTAATTTTTAATGCATCACAATTAATTGAGGTATTCAATTAAAACCAGGCCATCTGATTTTGACCGGGGTAACAATTTCTCAATCTCTCTCGCTCAATATTTTAATTCACCATGTTTCCTAATTTGGAAGCTCGTTCATTTTCATTCAATTAAGGTATTCAATTTTGGATTTGGTTTACTATTTTGACTGGGCCAATGATTTTTCAAATCATTCTGCAGCAACCGGCCTATAAAAACATATCAATCCCGCACACCCTCCCACCAACTAAAATAAGGAAGCATCACCATGTGATATTGTCGCACCAATATAGTACATGCGACCACCGATATAGAGATTTCCAGACATCAACATGTGTTGGTTAGTAGATAACACATAATCACATCACGAAAGGTCCATCAAATCATCGCATTATAAATAAAAATAAAACACACTATCATCTCCCACACCCGCCAAATTAAATATTCCATCAGTTTCAAACTATAAGTGGTATTAGTTTTTTAGAAAGTCAAATTTCTTTAACTTTGACCAAGTTCAGAGACAAAATATTGACATCCATAATATTAAACAAAATAGGTATGGAAATTCATTTCATGATAAATCTAAAAATACCGATTTGATATGGATTTTGATATATTTCTCTAAAAATTTGATCAAACTTAAAAGGAATGACTTCTTTAAAAGTAATAGACCTTATATTTTGAAACAAAGTGATTTTTTAAGAAACCTAACAACACAAACGACGCTGCAAATTGCGCCCAACACTTCTAGTAATGGATGATATCTAGATGAACTTATCTATATCAAGCCCTAGCACACTGAATTAATCATTTGACTGTTCTTAAGAAGGTGAAACAATAGCAATTTTTATATCCTCTATTTCAAAAGGAGATGCAGTAGAGATTAGTTTTCTTGTAAAAGATACATAGATGGTATTAACATAGCTGCACACAAGAGGAACAATGTACAAATTTAGTACCGATCCAAGCAAAGCACAAAGAACAAATTTGTAACCATTAGCAAACTAAGAAGGAGAACAAACAGAGCACTTGTCTTCCTGCCGAAGTGGATGCTCTACATGAAGGTCATGGGTGTCTGGTCAGTCTATTTTTAGATCTGAGTAGATATATCACCAAGGAAGCTCCACGTACTGACGTACATCTCCAGTAAGCGCCACAAAACTGAAATATGTCCATGGTTACACCGACATGCTTGCCAAGAACAACACCGATGAGGCGACCCAAACGGACTGCGATTTCGTCTGTTTTTTGTCTGTTTGGGTCGGCCGCCCGTCCGGCGTCCGCCTTGTTTTAGATATGGGTCAGCAGCGCACCAACCCATATGTGCCGGCGTGGTCGGCTGGCCGCCCGATTTCAACAAATAGCTCAATTTTGCATTGACGAATTTGCATTTAAACATATAGTCAAATAACATAGTTTGAACAGAATAAAATAGCATAGTTTTACAAGCCAAATAAAAATAAAATGTCTCACATAGTTTTGCAAACGAATAAAAGGAGATACATCTATTGGTTGCCAACATGAGCCCACATATACTCAATCAAATCATTTTGTAGTTGCACGTGAGTTTCCCAATCACACATGTCATGATGAAATTAGGTGAACTGTTCAAACGTTACCGGTCCTCCATGCTCAAGCACAACATTCTCACCCTGAAACTGAAACCCTTGATCGTACAGACGTTCCAGGCGCTTGTTTTCTACGATCATATTGTGCATGATCACACAAGCAGTTATTGTTGGAAATATGCCCTAGAGGCAATAATAAAATGGTTATTATTATATTTCTTTGTTCATGATAATTGTCTATTGTTCATGCTATAATTGTGTCATCCAGAAATCGTAATACATGTGTGAATACATAGACCACAACACGTCCCTAGTGAGCCTCTAGTTGACTAGCTCGTTGATCAAAAGATAGTCATGGTTTCCTGACTATGGACATTAGATGTCATTGATAACGGGATCACATCATTAGGAGAATGATGTGATGGACAAGACCCAATCCTAAGCATAGCTCAAAGATCGTGTAGTTCGTTTGCTGTAGCTTTTTCTGAATGTCAAGTATCATTTCCTTAGACCATGAGATTGTGCAACTCCCGGACACCGTAGTAGTGCCTTGGGTGTGCCAAACGTCACAACGTAACTGGGTGACTATAAAGGTACATTACAGGTATCTCCGAAAGTGTCTGTTGGGTTGGCACGAATCGAGACTGGGATTTGTCACTCCGTATGACGGAGAGGTATCTTTGGGCCCACTCGGTAATGCATCATAATAATGAGCTCAATGTGATCAAGTGGTTGATCACGGGATCATGCATTACAGTACGAGTAAAGTGACTTGCCGGTAATGAGACTGAACGAGGTATTGGGATACCGACGATCGAGTCTCGGGCAAGTAACGTACCGATTGACAAAGGGAATTGTATACGGATTGATTGAACCTCGACATCGTGGTTCATCCGATGAGATCATCGTGGAGCATGTGGGAGCCAACATGGGTATCCAAATCCCGCTGTTGGTTATTGACCGGAGAGGCTTCTCGGTCATGTCTGCATGTCTCCCGAACCCGTAGGGTCTACACACTTAAGGTTCGGTGACGCTAGGGTTGTAGAGATATTAGCATACGGTAACCCGAAAGTTGTTCGGAGTCCCGGATGAGATCTAGGACGTCATGAGGAGTTCCGGAATGGTCCGAAGGTAAAGATTTATATATAGGAAGTCCAGTTTCGGCCATCGGGAAGGTTTCGGGGGTCACCGGTATTGTACCGGGACCACCGAAAGGGTCCCGGAGGTCCACCGGGTGGGGCCACCTATCCTGGAGGGCCCCATGGGCTGAAGTGGGAGGGGAACCAGCCCCTAGTGGGCTGGTGCGCCCCCTCTTGGGCCTCCCCCTGCGCCTAGGGTTAGAAACCCTAGCGGTGGGGGCGCCACCCTTGCCTTGGGAGGCAAGGCACCCCCTTGGCCGCCACCCCCCCTAGGAGATTGGATCTCCTAGGGCCGGCGCCCCCCCTAGGCACCCTATATATAGTGGGGGGGGGGGAGGGAGGGCTGCGCACCCAAGCCCCTGGCCTCTCCCTCTCCCTCCCGTGACACTCCTCCGTCTCGCTGCGCTTGGCGAAGCCCTGCCGAGATCACCGTTGCTTCCACCACCACGCCGTCATGCTGCTGGATCTTTGTCAACCTCTTCTTCCCCCTTGCTGGATCAAGTTGGAGAAGACGTCTTACCAACCGTACGTGTGTTGAACGCGAAGGTGCTGTCCATTCGGCACTTGGTCATCGGTGATTTGAATCACGTCGAGTACGACTCCATCAACCCCGTTCTCTTGAACGTTTCCTGTCGGTGTCAAAACCGGCGGATCTCGGGTAGGGGGTCCCGAACTGTGCGTCTAGGCGGATGGTAACAGGAGACAAGGGACACGATGTTTTTACCCAGGTTCGGGCCCTCTCGATGGAGGTAAAACCCTACTCCTGCTTGATTAATATTGATGATATGGGTAGTACAAGAGTAGATCTACCACGAGATCAAGGAGGCTAAACCCTAGAAGCTAGCATATAGTATGATTGTTGTATGATTAAGTTGTCCTACGGACTAGAACCCTCCGGTTTATATAGACACTGGATAGGGTTAGGGTTACACAGAGTCGGTTACAATGGTAGGAGATCTTGAATATCCGCATCGCCAAGCTTGCCTTCCACGCCAAGGAAAGTCCCATCCGGACACGAGACGAAGTCTTCAATCTTGTATCTTCATAGTCCTGGAGTCCGGCTGAAGGTATAGTCCGGCTACCCGAACACCCCCTAATCCAGGACTCCCTCAGTAGCCCCTGAACCTGGCTTCAATGACGACGAGTCCGGCGCGCAGATTGTCTTCGGCATTGCAAGGCAGGTTCCTCCTCCAAGTTCTTCAAGAAGATTTTAAACACCAAGGATAGTGTCCGGCTCTGCAAAATAAGTTTCCACATATTGCCATAGAGAGAATAATATTAACACAAATCTAATCTGCTGACATATTCCGCAGCGTGACATCACACTACGGCCAAGTCCCTTACTCGAATCGTTTTTACTTTTCCACCTCAGCACGTTTTGCGAGGCGGTTTCCTTGGCACGTCTTGTCAAAGCAGAGATCGTGTCCCCCCTTTTACGGGATTCTCATCAATACAGACGTGGGTAACCCAACTGCGCCATTTATCACGGCGCTTGGGAGGCAAGCGAGTTTTACTAGGCTGGTGGGGACGCACAACCGCATCCGCCCATATAAGGGGATAAGGATCCACCTTTTTACCTACGCCTTCTTCCTCCTTTGCCTATCCATCTCTTGCGCACTCGAGCTCCAGCGCCCAAGCCCGCACTTCCTACCTCAACCTCCTCCAGCAATGTCCGGAGCGGGAGGCAAGTGGATGGTCTCCTCCGTCACGGAGGGCCATGTCAAAAAGCTAAGGAAGGCCGGATACTTGTCCAAGGACATCGCGCACCGGCTTCCCGAGGAAGGGCAGCTTCTCCCCACCCCAAGGCCCCATGAGAGGGTAGTATTCCTTCCCCACTTCCTCCGCGGACTGGGTTTCCCACTCCACCCATTTGTCCGGGGGCTCATGTTCTACTATGGCCTGGATTTCCACGATCTGGCCCTGAACTTCGTCCTCAACATCTCGGCGTTTATCGTCGTGTGCGAGGCTTTCCTCCGCATCCGCCCCCATTTCGGCCTCTGGCTCAAGACCTTCAACGTCAAGCCCAAGGTGGTGCGCGGTAGCCAGGCGGAGTGCGGAGGCGCCATGGCGGGCAAGATGGCCAACGTCCTATGGCTCGAGGGCTCCTTCGTGGAGACCCTGAAGGGGTGGCAATCATGGTGGTTTTACATCACCGAGCCGCGCGATCCGAAATGGATCGCAACCCCCGAGTTCCGATCCGGACCCCCCACGCGGCTTATGTCCTGGAAAGAGACGGGCCTGTCGTGGGACGACGAAAAAGAGGTGACCGGATTGCAGACATGCATCCAGTCCCTGGTGAGCAAGCCAATCAAGCTTGTCAATGTACTCCAGGTTATGCTCGTCCGCCGGATCCTCCCGTGTCAACAACGGGGCTTTAATCTATGGGAGTTCGACCCGGCGCAGCACCAAACCCTTAACCGGCTCTTCGACACGACGTATGAAGACGTCTGGAAGGTGCTAACCAAAGGCGCTGAGGCTCCCACATTCGCTTCCGAGGACCGCGGATACAGCTCGCAGCGTCACGCTAGCGAGGTAAGCTATTTTCACCTTTTACAGGATGTTAAGTTTTTTCATAGTTTGACTCTATGCGGGATCTAAACTCCCTCACCTTTGACAGGCTTGGCAGGCGCAGTCCGGATTGATTAACTGTCCGGCTCCCTTGCCCGAAGACCCATCCCCTGCTCTCCTAGTGAAGCTGATGGTTCCGGCGCCTTATGTGGTGCCGGAGAAGAAGGCCAAGAAGAAGAAGGCCACGGGGACTCAAAAGAGTGCCCGTAATGTGGTGGTGTCGGACTCGTCATTCGACGAGTCCGAGACGCTCTCCTCCCGTGAGAACGAGGAGGAGGAAGAAGAACACTCTCCCCCTCCAGCGGGGGGAGGAAAGGAAAGGAAGGCCGCCCCAATGGGGGAGGCCGAAGGGTCCAGGAAGAGGAAGACCCCTCCGCCGAACTACTCCCCAGACGCCGAAGAGGACGAAGAGGAGTGGCCAGATAGGGCCAAGCGTCCGACGAAATCATAAGTATTCGGATATCAGAGTAACTCATGACGTTCCTTTGTTGCACAGCTTTCCCTAATGTCGAACATAATTATGCAGCCCGCCCCGGGCCGAACTCAATGAGTCGTCGAGCGGATTCCTGGATTCATCGGACGTGAACTCAGTTCCGCCTACTGTTTCCCCCCGCACTGCGGACGCCAAAGTGGCGTCGCAACGAGCTCCGGGGCAGGAGGAGGTGGTCCTGGAGGAGCCGCAAGGCGACCTCCCGGACTCCAGGAGTAAAGGGGACAAGACCCCCCCAGGGCTCCAAGTCCGGCTTTGAGCCGGACACCGCGCCGGAATCTTCAACAGTTCCGGACCGCGGTAGGCGAACTCCTTCCAAGAGGAGCAAGCCTTCTGAGCCGGCGGCCTCCGTCCAACCGGAGGTGACGGACAATCTGCTGGAGGTGCTTGACGGCGCCTCCATCGACGAGGAGCACCGTACTATTATGAGTACGGTGATCCAGAAGGTTCAGTCCGCCAAGAGCGGACTGAGTGAAGCTTGCGCTAGCCTTCTAACAGGCTTCGAGGTAAGTAAAAAATATGTAAGAATATAACCGCATAGACAGTAGCCCCTGATGCTCTGTTTGGCGTTCGGAAAGAAAAGCTGAATAGAGGATCTATTAAATTTCGCAGGAGTCTAACAACAAAGAGTCAATATGCGTATGCAGGCTTCACTGCTAGCCACCGCCGCACTGACTGCGGAGGTGGGTGCCCTGAAACAGGGCCTCGAGCGGACCGAGCAAGAGCTCGGCCTTGCCAAGCGGCAGCTCAAGGAGAAAGAAGGTAAGAAAATACCTTACAGAAAAAGTGCCTATAAAAAGACGTGATTGCAAAAAATAACAGGATTGCACTGCTTGTTGTAGGGGCCACGACTGAGGTGGCGAACCTCAAGCAGGCACTGTCCGAGGCCGAAAAGAAAGCGGCCGCGGAGTGTACCGAGCAAGAGAAACTTGGGGCCCAGGTCGGCGAGGTGCAGCAAGAGCTTCAGGCTCTCATGAAAAAACATGAGAGTTTGGAGCTTGAGTCAAAGACGCAAGCGTCCGAGCTCGCGGCGGCCCTTGAGACTGCCAAGTCTGCCAAGGCCGAAGCCCAAAAGGCCCTCCAAGAGTTGGAGGAGATGAAAAAGATAGCAGCGGGTAAGGCATTCTTTATGCAAAGCAGAAATATAAAAGTAAACTACTTGTTACTTACCCGAATCCGGAGCTCTCCAGGGGCATTCGCAGATCTTCCCCGCAGCGTATCCGACGCCGCCGCATTCTACCGAGCTGAAGAGGGCAGCTCGACGGAGAAGGTGTTCTGGTCTCAGTATGCTGAGGCCGGACACCCTGTGCCCTTGAGCGACCAGCTGAAGCAGCTGGTCGAGCTCCACAAGGCGGCCGAACAGGCCATGAAGGGCTTCATAGTTCGGCTGTGGCCCGGAGAGGCCCTGCCTGGGAGCTACTTCGGGCTGGTGCGGCGGCTGGTGGAGGCCTGTCCAAGGCTCGAGGTCATCAAGCGCTCCGTCTGCATCGAAGGTGCCCGTAGGGCCCTTGCCCGTGCAAAGGTGCACTGGGGTAAGCTGGACGGTGAGAAGCTTGTGAGGGACGGGCCACCGCCGGGGAAGGAGCATCGCAAGCCCGAGAACTACTATAAGGATGTTCTTGCGGGTGCCCGCCTTGTGGCGGATGAATGTACCAAGGACGTAATTTTTGAATGAACTCGCTCGTGTTTATCCTGTGCGCTGAAAACTTGTTCATATGCGCTAAGCAATGCTTGTTGAATTTGAAATATTACTTTCTGTGCGGCCGTTTATCAAAAAATTGAGAGATGGCCAGTCGTCGGCTTCTGCCCCCATGCCACTAGTGCTGGGGTGTTCGGGATAAACCTGAGCGCTCTTTTTCCCATAGTTGGGTCCTTCGAGGGAGGCGCTTAGCACAACGAACCAGGCAATCAGACTATAATGCTTGAACACTCTCACTTAGCCATAGAACTCTATAATTTTAAATTTTGGCGAAGCCCCTAGTTCTGAAGACCGAGTTTGGGGCGCTATCCACGCCTTGGACGGACAAAGCCGGCTCCTCGCTCGAAGTGGCATAAGTCTTTAGGGACTCGAAAAACCTCTCGAACAGCGACCGGTCTCTCGCCTCATCATGACAGTCAGTTTTAGCTTTCTCCACTAAGGTGCTTAACCCAGCTCAACTGGGGCACAATCGCAGTGGTTCTCCTAGTGCTACCTTAGCCGATATAGCGGAACGTAAGGCACCAAAACATAGGAGCCAGGCAAACCCAACTATTGACCCAAATCATGATTCGGAGCCGATGCATATAGTGCTATAAGTTCGGGGTGCCGCACTTGTGAAAGTGTACGGGCTTCTCACACCATACCGAGGGGTACTGAAGCCCCTGGCGTGTTTTGCCGTACCATGGTGTACGGGTGCAACATGTCATTTAATAAACATATATATGAAAGGAGGATAATGCAAAAAATAGACAAAAAGCTATGCATTGTTTATAAAAAGGCTGCTATCAAAGCAGAACGATACAAGTAGTACGATAAGCAAAAGATATTGGGCTATTTAACATGTCCTGGCCAGGAGCAGGCCGCGGAATTGTATGCCAAAACAGGTATACTGCTCGTAACAGAGACCACCTGGGAGTTCCATAATGCGGCATGGCTTGTCTGCTTCCCTGGATCTTGCATCGTTTGTGCGGCAGTTGAATTGCCGAACAGGTCGTCCGAAGTATGGAGTCCTGAAAGTAAGAGAAAATTCAAAAAAAGAATTCCGCAGCCCCTAGTACGTTTTAAGCCGTATTTTGGGTTTGCCGTTATTGTGCCCCTTCCCTTGCGCCCATGGTATTTCTAGAGCGTAGTTATGTACGCGAGGCACTGGTTTCGCTATGTCGCGAGGGCTGGGGTTGGGGCCACATTGCTACGCCTGCTCAGAACGTGCCAGGCGGTCTTGTTGTAGGTTACTCCGGGCGCGCTTGGCAGTGTCTAGCTTTTTAACGGCCGGACTGGAGAATTGCCTAAGAAGGCTGCTTTGTACTTCCGCTGCGAGGGCCGCCGTGTGCTCCTCCGTACGGAGGGAGCGTTCGGTGTTTCCGTTGACCGTGATTACTCCTCGAGGGCCTGGCATCTTGAGCTTGAGATATGCGTAGTGTGGCACCGCATTGAACTTTGCAAATGCGGTTCGCCCGAGCAGGGCGTGATAGCCACTGCGAAACGGGACTATATCGAAGATTAACTCTTCGCTTCGGAAATTGTCCGGAGACCCGAAGACCACTTCAAGTGTTACTGAGCCTGTACAGTTGGCCTCTACACATGGTATAACGCCTTTAAAGGTCGTTTTTGTGGGCTTAATCCTCGAGGGATCTATGCCCATTTTCCGCACTGTATCCTGGTAAAGCAGGTTCAGGCTACTTCCGCCATCCATGAGGACTCTTGTGAGATGAAATCCGTCGATAATTGGGTCGAGAACCAATGCGGCGAAGCCGCCGTGACGGATGCTAGTGGGGTGGTCCCTTCGATCAAGAGTGATCGGGCAGGAGGACCATGGGTTGAACTTTGGGGCAACTGGCTCCATCGTGTATATGTCCCGTAGCGCACGCTTCCGCTCCCTCTTGGGAATGTGGTTTGCGTATATCATGTTCACTGTCCATACTTGTGGGGGAAAACCCTTCTGTCCACTGTTGTTCAGCGGCCTGGGCTCCTCCTCGTCATCTCTATGCAGCCCCTTGTCTTTATTTTCGGCTCTTAGCTTGCCTGCCTGCTTGAACACCCAACAATCCCTGTTGTTGTGATTGGCTGGCCTTTCGGGGGTGCCATGTATCTGGCACAAGCGGTCGAGTATTCGGTCCAAACTGGACGGGCCCCGAGTATTCTTTTTGAATGGCTTTTTCCGCTGACCGGATTTATAGCCTCTGAATCCGGCATTAACTGCCGTGTCTTCGTTGCTGCCGCTGCTAACGCGGCGCTTTTGCTTATTCCAACGTGTCCTGCCACTTTTGTCCTTGGTATCCGAATTACCAGGGTTCTTTGCTAAGTTGTTACTGCGAGCTAGCCAGCTGTCTTTTCCCGCGCAAAAGCGGGTCATGAGTGTCGTGAGGGTTGCCATGGACTTCGGCTTTTCCTGTCCCAGGTGCCGGGCAAGCCACTTGTCGCGGATATTATGCTTGAAGGCTGCTAGGGCCTCTGCATCCGGACAGTCGACTATCTGGTTTTTCTTTGTTAGGAACCGTGTCCCGAATTGCCTGGCCGATTCCTCTGGCTGCTGAATTATGTGGCTTAAGTCATCGGCATCTGGTGGTTGCGCGTAAGTGCCCTGGAAGTTGTCGAGGAATGCGGCTTCCAGGTCCTCCCAAGAACCGATTGAGTCTGCTGGCAAGCTGTTAAGCCAATGCCGGGCCGGTCCCTTAAGTTTGAGCGGGAGGTATTTGATGGCGTGTAGATCATCGCCGCGGGCCATGTGGATATGGAGGAGATAATCCTCAATCCATACCGCATGATCTGTTGTTCCATCATATGATTCGGTGTTTACGGGTTTGAAACCCTCTGGGATTTTATGATCCATTACTTCGTCTGTGAAGCATAATGGGTGTGCGGTGCCTCTATACTGGGCTATATCACGACGCAACTCGAAGGAGCTATGTCTGTTGTGTTCGGCCTGGCCGGATTTGTTGTATCCGGAATGAAGATCACCGTCGTGGGGCGCCTGCGTGATCCGTAGGTCGATCTTGTTTGTCTTGCCTTGTCCTCCAGTACGTCTCGCAGGTCTGGCGCATTTCCCCGTGCCTTGGTTGAACGGCGCCGGGGCATGGCTTGGGTGGAGGGTCGAGAGGCCTCTCTGTCGCGGCCGCGAGGTGGACGGTCAGCCATGTCGTGCGCTGGTGATGTAGGTACTTCCTCCTCTGATCGGGGTAGCGGCCTGCGCTTTGGGTAACTCTTGGAGGGGCGTTCGAGTTCATACTCTTCGGCTGCAAGGACTTCAGTCCATCTGTCTGCTAGCAAATCTTGATCAGCTCTAAGCTGTTGCTGCTTTTTCTTGAGGCTGCTCGCCATGGCTAAAAGCCTGCGTTTGAAACGCTCTTGTTCGGCGGGGTCCGATGGTACGACGAATTCGTCGTCGTCGAGGCTTGCCTTGTCCTCGGAGGGAGGCATATAGTTATCATCCTCAACCTCTCGGTCTGCCGCTCTCTCATGAGGGCTGGCTTCTCCATCTTCCTGTGCCGAATCTTGCTCTAGGGGGTGTTCTTCGGCGTTATTCGGGGTAGTATTGTCTCCCGTGCCGGAATCACCGTTTTTGCTTTGGCGGGATTTAGAGCGGCGCCGCTGACGCCGGCGCTTTGGCTGTTTCTTGGAGGTGTCATCCTCCGCTGTTCCATCGCCATCTCCATCTTTTGGAGTATCCACCATGTATATATCATATGACGAGGTGGCCTTCCAGCGCCCTACAGGTGCTGGTTCCTGTTCGTCTCCTGCATCGTCGTCCATACCATCGATGTCTTCGGAGTCGAAGTCAAGCATGTCGGTTAAATCGTCGACAGTGGCTACAAAGTGGGTGGTGGGTGGGCTTCGAATTTCTTCATCGTCCGCATCCCATCCTTGCTGACCGTAGTCCGGCCATGCCTCTCCTGATAAAGAGAGAGACTTTAGTGAGTTCAGGATGTCGCTGAAGGGCGAGTGCTGAAAGATGTCCGCTGCGGTGAACTCCATTATCGGCGCCCAATCGGATTCGATTGGTAGGGGCGCGGGGGGTTCGGAGTCCGGAGAGGAATCCGGATTCTCGGAGTCACGGGTCACGCAGAACGCGGGGCTGACGTTCGGCTCGATCGCCTTTGAGATCGTAGCCCCTGAGGTGACGTCCAGCCGCTCATCCTCGTTTGGTGCAATAGGCTCCGGATTAAGGGTAGGAACCGGTGCGCGTGCGGCCTCCAGGGCACTGTTCGGCGGCAGAGCAAGATCATGCCTCTCAAAACAGTGCGGCGCGCTTGGCTGTGGCTCGAATCCGTCGAAGATCAAATCCCCGCGGATGTCTGCCGTGTAGTTTAAGCTTCCAAACCTGACCTGATGGCCAGGGGCGTAGCTTTCGATCTGCTCCAGGTGGCCAAGCGAATTGGCCCGCAGTGCGAAGCCGCCGAAGACGAAGATCTGTCTGGGGAAAAAAGTCTCACCCTGGACCGCATCGTCGTTGATGATCAAAGGAGCCATCGGGCCTAAAAGTGACGACACAGAGGAACTCTCAATGAAAGCACCAATGTCGGTGTCAAAACCGGCGGATCTCGGGTAGGGGGTCCCGAACTGTGCGTCTAGGTGGATGGTAACAGGAGACAAGGGACACGATGTTTTTACCCAGGTTCGGGCCCTCTCGATGGAGGTAAAACCCTACTCCTGCTTGATTAATATTGATGATATGGGTAGTACAAGAGTAGATCTACCACGAGATCAAGGAGGCTAAACCCTAGAAGCTAGCCTATGGTGTTGGGGAACGTAGTAATTTCAAAAAATTTCCTACGCACACGCAAGATCATGGTGATGCATAGCAACGAGAGGGGAGAGTGTTGTCTACGTACCCTCGTAGACCGAAGCGGAAGCGTTGACGCAACATAGAGGAAGTAGTCATACGTCTTCCCGGTCCAACCGATCCAAGCACCGTTACTCCGGCACCTCCGAGTTCTTGACACACGTACAGCTCGATGACGCACCCCGGGCTCCGATCCAGCAAAGCTTCAGGGAGGAGTTTCGTCAGCACGACGGCGTGGTGACGATCTTGATGTTTAACCGTCGCAGGGCTTCGCCTAAGCACCGCTACAATATGATCGAGGTGTAATATCATGGAGGGGGGCACCGCACACGGCTAAGGAACGATCACGAAGATCAACTTGTGTGTTCTTGGGTGCCCCCTGCCCCCGTATATAAAGGAGCCAAGGGGAGGGGGCGGCCGGCCAATGAGGGGCGCGCCAGGGGGGAGTCCTACTCCCACCGGGAGTAGGACTCCCTTCTTTCCTAGTTGGAGAAGGAGAAGGGGGGAAAGAGGAGGAAGAGGGGAAGGAAAGGGGGGGCGCCGCCCCCCTTCCCTTGTCCTATTCGGACTAGGAAGGGGAGGGACGCGCGGCCACCTCTTGCCTCCTTCTCTCTTCTCCCTCAAGGCCCATGTAGGCCCAATAACCCCCCGGGGGGTTCCGGTAACCCCCCGGTACTCCGGTAAAATGCCGATTTCACCCGAAACGATTCCGATGTCCAAATATAGGCTTCCAATATATCGATCTTTATGTCTCGACCATTTCGAGACTCCTCGTCATGTCCGTGATCACATCTGGGACTCCGAATAACCTTCGGTACATCAAAATACATAAACTCATAATGAAACTGTCATCGTAACTTTAAGCGTGCGGACCCTACGGTTCGAGAACAATGTAGACATGACCGAGACACGTCTCCGGTCAATAACCAATAGCGGGACCTGGATGCCCATATTGGCTCCTACATATTCTACGAAGATCTTTATCGGTCAGACCGCATAACTACATACGTTGTTCCCTTTGTCATCGGTATGTTACTTGCCCGAGATTCGATCGTCGGTATCCAATACCTAGTTCAATCTCGTTACCGGCAAGTCTCTTTACTCGTTCCGTAATACATCATCTCACAACTAACACATTAGTTGCAATGCTTGCAAGGCTTATGTGATGTGCATTACCGAGAGGGCCCAGAGATACCTCTCCGACAAACGAAGTGACAAATCCTAATCTCGAAATACGCCAACCCAACATGTACCTTTGGAGACACCTGTAGAGCTCCTTTATAATCACCCAGTTACGTTGTGACGTTTGGTAGCACACAAAGTGTTCCTCCGGTAAACGGGAGTTGCATAATCTCATAGTCATAGGAACATGTATAAGTCATGAAGAAAGCAATAGCAACATACTAAACGATCGGGTGCTAAGCTAATGGAATGGGTCATGTCAATCAGATCATTCAACTAATGATGTGATCCCGTTAATCAAATAACAACTCTTTGTCTATGGTTAGGAAACATAACTATCTTTGATTAACGAGCTAGTCAAGTAGAGGCATACTAGTGACACTTTGTTTGTCTATGTATTCACACATGTATTATGTTTCCGGTTAATACAATTCTAGCATGAATAATAAACATTTATCATGATATAAGGAAATAAATAATAACTTTATTATTGCCTCTAGGGCATATTTCCTTCAGTCTACCACTTGCACTAGAGTCAATAATCGAGATTACACAGCAATGATTCTAACACCCATGGAGCCTTGGTGCTAATCATGTTTTGCTCGTGGAAGAGGCTTAGTCAACGGGTCTGCTACATTCAGATCCGTATGTATCTTGCAAATCTCTATGTCTCCCACCTGGACTAGATCCCGGATGGAATTGAAGCGTCTCTTGATGTGCTTGGTTCTTTTGTGAAATCTGGATTCCTTTGCCAAGGCAATTGCACCAGTATTGTCACAAAAGATTTTCATTGGACCCGATGCACTAGGTATGACACCTAGATCGGATATGAACTCCTTCATCCAGACTCCTTCGTTTGCTGCTTCCGAAGCAGCTATGTACTCTGCTTCACATGTAGATCCCGCCACGACACTTTGTTTAGAACTGCACCAACTGACAGCTCCACTGTTTAATGTAAACACGTATCCGGTTTGCGATTTAGAATCGTCCGGATCAGTGTCAAAGCTTGCATCAACGTAACCGTTTACGATGAGCTCTTTGTCACCTCCATATACGAGAAACATATCCTTAGTCCTTTTTAGGTACTTCAGGATGTTCTTGACCGCTGTCCAGTGATCCACTCCTGGATTACTTTGGTACCTTCCTGCTAAACTTATAGCAAGGCACACATCAGGTCTGGTACACAGCATAGCATACATGATAGAGCCTATGGCTGAAGCATAGGGAACATCTTTCATTTTCTCTCTATCTTCTGCAGTGGTCGGGCATTGAGTCTTACTCAACTTCACACCTTGTAACACAGGCAAGAACCCTTTCTTTGCTTGATCCATTTTGAACTTCTTCAAAACTTTGTCAAGGTATGTGCTTTGTGAAAGTCCAATTAAGCGTCTTGATCTATCTCTATAGATCTTAATGCCCAATATGTAAGCAGCTTCACCGAGGTCTTTCATTGAAAAACTCTTATTCAAGTATCCCTTTATGCTATCCAGAAATTCTATATCATTTCCGATTAGTAATATGTCATCCACATATAATATCAGAAATGCTACAGAGCTCCCACTCACTTTCTTGTAAATACAGGCTTCTCCAAAAGTCTGTACAAACCCAAATGCTTTGATCACACTATCAAAGCGTTTATTCCAACTCCGAGAGGCTTGCACCAGTCCATAAATGGATCGCTGGAGCTTGCACACTTTGTTAGCTCCCTTTGGATCGATAAAACCTTCTGGTTGCATCATATACAACTCTTCTTCCAGAAATCCATTCAGGAATGCAGTTTTTACATCCATCTGCCAAATTTCATAATCATAAAATGCGGCAATTGCTAACATGATTCGGACAGACTTAAGCATCGCTACGGGTGAGAAGGTCTCATCGTAGTCAGTCCCTTGAACTTGTCGAAAACCTTTTGCGACAAGTCGAGCTTTGTAGACAATAACATTACCGTCAGCGTCAGTCTTCTTCTTAAAGATCCATTTGTTCTTAATTGCTTGCCGATCATCGGGCAAGTCAACCAAAGTCCATACTTTGTTCTCATACATGGATCCCATCTCAGATTTCATGGCTTCAAGCCATTTTGCGGAATCTGGGCTCACCATCGCTTCTTCATAGTTCGTAGGTTCATCATGATCTAGTAGCATGACTTCCAGAACAGGATTACCGTACCACTCTGGTGCGGATCTTACTCTGGTTGATCTACGAGGCTCAGTAGTAACTTGATCTGAAATTTCATGATCATCATCATTAAATTCCTCACTAATTGGTGTAGGTGTCGCAGAAACCGGTTTCGGTGATGAACTACTTTCCAATAAGGGAGCAGGTACAGTTACCTCATTAAGTTCTACTTTCCTCCCACTCACTTCTTTCGAGAGAAACTCCTTCTCTAGAAAGGATCCATTTTTAGCAACGAATGTCTTGCCTTCGGATCTGTGATAGAAGGTGTACCCAACAGTTTCCTTTGGGTATCCTATGAAGACACATTTCTTCGATTTGGGTTCGAGCTTATCAGGTTGAAGCTTTTTCACATAAGCATCGCAGCCCCAAACTTTAAGAAACGACAACTTTGGTTTCTTGCCAAACCACAGTTCATAAGGTGTCGTCTCAACGGATTTCGATGGTGCCCTATTTAACGTGAATGCGGCCGTCTCTAAAGCATAACCCCAAAACGATAGCGGTAAATCTGTAAGAGACATCATAGATCGCACCATATCTAGTAAAGTACGATTACGACGTTCGGACACACCATTACGTTGTGGTGTTCCGGGTGGCGTGAGTTGCGAAACTATTCCGCATTGTTTCAAATGTACACCAAACTCGTAACTCAAATATTCTCCTCCACGATCAGATCGTAGAAACTTTATTTTCTTGTTACGATGATTTTCCACTTCACTCTGAAATTCTTTGAACTTTTCAAATGTTTTAGACTTGTGTTTCATTAAGTAGATATACCCATATCTGCTTAAATCATCTGTGAAGGTGAGAAAATAACGATATCCGCTACGAGCCTCAACATTCATCGGACCACATACATCTGTATGTATGATTTCCAACAAATCTGTTGCTCTCTCCATTGTACCGGAGAATGGCGTTTTAGTCATCTTGCCCATGAGGCACGGTTCGCAAGTACCAAGTGATTCATAATCAAGTGGTTCCAAAAGTCCATCAGTATGGAGTTTCTTCATGCGCTTTACACCGATATGACCTAAACGGGAGTGCCACAAATAAGTTGCACTATCATTATCAACTCTGCATCTTTTGGCTTCAACATTATGAATATGTGTATCACTACTATCGAGATTCATCAAAAATAGACCACTCTTCAAGGGTGCATGACCATAAAAGATATTACTCATATAAATAGAACAACCATTATTCTCTGATTTAAATGAATAACCGTCTCGCATCAAACAAGATCCAGATATAATGTTCATGCTTAACGCTGGCACCAAATAACAATTATTTAGGTCTAATACTAATCCCGAAGGTAGATGTAGAGGTAGCGTGCCGACCGCGATCACATCGACTTTGGAACCATTTCCCACGCGCATCGTCACCTCGTCCTTTGCCAGTGTTCGCTTAATCTTTAGTCCCCGTTTCGAGTTGCAAATATTAGCAACAGAACCAGTATCAAATACCCAGGTGCTATTGCGAGGTCTAGTAAGGTACACATCAATAACATGTATATCACATATACCTTTGTTCACTTTGCCATCCTTCTTATCCGCCAAATACTTGGGGCAGTTCCGCTTCCAGTGACCAGTCTGCTTGCAGTAGAAGCACTCAGTTTCAGGCTTAGGTCCAGACTTGGGTTTCTTCTTCTGAGCAGCAACTTGCTTGCTGTTCTTCTTGAAGTTCCCCTTCTTCTTCCCTTTGCCCTTTTTCTTGAAACTAGTGGTCTTGTTGACCATCAACACTTGATGCTCCTTCTTGATTTCTACCTCCGCAGCCTTTAGCATTGCGAAGAGCTCGGGAATTGTCTTATCCATCCCTTGCATATTATAGTTCATCACGAAGCTCTTGTAGCTTGGTGGAAGTGATTGGAGAATTCTATCAATGACGCTATCATCCGGAAGATTAAATCCCAGTTGAATCAAGTGATTACAATACCCAGACATCTTGAGTATATGCTCACTGACAGAACTATTCTCCTCCATCTTGCAGCTATAGAATTTATTGGAGACTTCATATCTCTCAATCCGGGCATTCTGCTGGAATATTAACTTCAACTCCTAGAACATCTCATATGCCCCATGACGTTCAAAACGTCGTTGAAGTCCCGGTTCTAAGCCGTAAAACATGGCACATTGAACTATCGAGTAGTCATCAGCTTTGCTCTGCCAGACGTTCTTAACGTCGTCAGTTGCATCAGCAGCAGGCCTGGCACCCAGCGGTGCTTCCAGGACGTAACTCTTCTGTGCAGCAACGAGGATAATCCTCAAGTTACGGACCCAGTCCGTGTAATTGCTACCATCATCTTTCAACTTTGCTTTCTCAAGGAACGCATTAAAATTCAACGGAACAACAGCACGGGCCATCTATCTACAATCAACATAAACAAGCAAGATACTATCAGGGACTAAGTTCATGATAAATTTAAGTTCAATTAATCATATTACTTAAGAACTCCCACTTAGATAGACATCCCTCTAATCCTCTAAGTGATCACGTGATCCAAATCAACTAAACCATAACCGATCATCACGTGAAATGGATTAGTTTTCAATGGTGAACATCATTATGTTGATCATATCTACTATATGATTTACGCTCGACCTTTCGGTCTCCGTGTTCCGAGGCCATATCTGCATATGCTAGGCTCGTCAACTTTAACCTGAGTATTCTGCGTGTGCAAAACTGGCTTGCACCCATTGTAGATGGACGTAGAGCTTATCACACCCGATCATCACGTGGTGTCTGGGCATGACGAACTTTGGCAACGGTGCATACTCAGGGAGAACACTTCTTGATAATTTAGTGAGAGATCATCTTATATTGCTACCGTCAATCAAAGCAAGATAAGATGCATAAAAGATAAACATCACATGCAATCAATATAAGTGATATGCTATGGCCATCATCATCTTGTGCTTGTGATCTCCATCTCTGAAGCACCGTCATGATCACCATCGTCACCGGCGCGACACCTTGATCTCCATTGTAGCATCGTTGTCGTCTCGCCAATCTTATGCTTCTACGACTATCGCTACCGCTTAGTGATAAAGTAAAGCATTACAGGGCGATTGCATTGCATACAATAAAGCGACAACCATATGGCTCCTGCCAGTTGCCGATAACTTAGTTACAAAACATGATCATCTCATACAATAAAATTTAGCATCATGTCTTGACCATATCACATCACAACATGCCCTGCAAAAACAAGTTAGACGTCCTCTACTTTGTTTGTTGCAAGTTTTACGTGGCTGCTACGGGCTTAAGCAAGAACCAATCTTACCTACGCATCAAAACCACAACGATAGTTTGTCAAGTTGATGTCGTTTTAACCTTCGCAAGGACCGGGCGTAGCCACACTCGGTTCAACTAAAGTTGGAGAAACTGACACCCGCCAGCCACCTGTGTGCAAAGCACGGCGGTAGAACCAGTCTCGCGTAAGCGTACGTGTAATGTCGGTCCGGGCCGCTTCATCCAACAATACCGCTGAACCAAAGTATGACATGCTGGTAGGCAGTATGACTTATATCGCCCACAACTCACTTGTGTTCTACTCGTGCATATAACATCAAACCATAAAACCTAGGCTCGGATGCCACTGTTGGGCAACGTAGTAATTTCAAAAAATTTCCTACGCACACGCAAGATCATGGTGATGCATAGCAACGAGAGGGGAGAGTGTTGTCTACGTACCCTCGTAGACCGAAGCGGAAGCGTTGACGCAACGTAGTGGAAGTAGTCGTACGTCTTCCCGGTCCAACCGATCCAAGCACCGTTACTCCGGCACCTCCGAGTTCTTGACACACGTACAGCTCGATGACGCACCCCGGGCTCCGATCCAGCAAAGCTTCGGGGAGGAGTTTCGTCAGCACGACGGCATGGTGATGATCTTGATGTTTAACCGTCGCAGGCTTCGCCTAAGCACCGCTACAATATGATCGAGGTGTAATATCGTAGAGGGGGGCACCGCACACGGCTAAGGAACGATCACGAAGATCAACTTGTGTGTTCTCGGGTGCCCCCCTGCCCCCGTATATAAAGGAGCCAAGGGGAGGGGGCGGCCGGCCAAGGAGGGGCGCGCCAGGGGGGAGTCCTACTCTCACCGGGAGTAGGACTCCCTTCTTTCCTAGTTGGAGAAGGAGAAGGGGGGAAAGAGGAGGAAGAGGGGAAGGAAAGGGGGGGCGCCGCCCCCCTTCCCTTGTCCTATTCGGACTAGGAAGGGGAGGGGCGCGCGGCCACCTCCTGCCTCCTTCTCTCTTCTCCCTCAAGGCCCATGTAGGCCCAATAACCCCCCGGTACTCCGGTAAAATGCCGATTTCACCCGGAACGATTCCGATGTCCAAATATAGGCTTCCAATATATCGATCTTTATGTCTCGACCATTTCGAGACTCCTCGTCATGTCCGTGATCACATCCGGGACTCCGAACAACCTTAAACTCATAATGAAACTGTCATCGTAACTTTAAGCGTGCGGACCCTACGGTTCGAGAACAATGTAGACATGACCGAGACACGTCTCCGGTCAATAACCAATAGCGGGACCTAGATGCCCATATTGGCTCCTACATATTCTACGAAGATCTTTATCGGTCAGACCGCATAACTACATATGTTGTTCCCTTTGTCATCGGTATGTTACTTGCCCGAGATTCGATCGTCGGTATCCAATACCTAGTTCAATCTCGTTACCGGCAAGTCTCTTTACTCGTTCCGTAATACATCATCTCACAACTAACACATTAGTTGCAATGCTTGCAAGGCTTATGTGATGTGCATTACCGAGAGGGCCCAGAGATACCTCTCCGACAAACGGAGTGACAAATCCTAATCTCGAAATACGCCAACCAAACATGTACCTTTGGAGACACCTGTAGAGCTCCTTTATAATCACCCAGTTACGTTGTGACGTTTGGTAGCACACAAAGTGTTCCTCCGGTAAACGGGAGTTGCATAATCTCATAGTCATAGGAACATGTATAAGTCATGAAGAAAGCAATAGCAACATACTAGACGATCGGGTGCTAAGCTAATGGAATGGGTCATGTCAATCAGATCATTCAACTAATGATGTGATCCCGTTAATCAAATAACAACTCTTTGTCTATGGTTAGGAAACATAACCATCTTTGATTAACGAGCTAGTCAAGTAGAGGCATACTAGTGACACTTTGTTTGTCTATGTATTCACACGTGTATTATGTTTCCGGTTAATACAATTCTAGCATGAATAATAAACATTTATCATGATATAAGGAAATAAATTATAACTTTATTATTGCCTCTAGGGCATATTTCCTTCATATGGTATGACTGTTGTATGATGAAGTTGTCCTATGGACTAGAACCCTCCGGTTTATATAGACACCGGATAGGGTTAGGGTTACACAGAGTCGGTTACAATGGTAGGAGATCTTGAATATTCGCATCGCCAAGCTTGCCTTCCATGCCAAGGAAAGTCCCATCCGGACACGGGACGAAGTCTTCAATCTTGTATCTTCACAGTCCTGGAGTCCGGCTGAAGGTATAGTCCGGCTACCCGAACACCCCCTAATCCAGGACTCCCTCACTTCCGCTCGCGATCTACAAGGGTATGTAGATGCACTCCTCTCCCTCGTTGCTAGATGACTCCATAGATTGATCTTGGTGATGCGTAGAAAATTTTAAAATTCTGCTACATTCCCCTACAGTGGCATCATGAGCTAGGTCTATGCGTAGTTACTATGCACGAGTAGAACACAAAGTAGTTGTGGGCGTCGATATTGTCAATTATCTTGCCGTTACTAGTCTTATCTTGATTCGGCGGTATTGTGGGATGAAGCGGCCCGGACCAACCTTACACGTACGCTTACGTGAGACCGGTTCCACCGACTGACATGCATTAGTTGCGTAAGGTGGCTGGCGGGTGTCTGTCTCTCCCACTTTAGTCGGATCGGATTCGATGAACAGGGTCCTTATGAAGGGTAAATAGCAATTGGCATATCACGTTGTGGTTTTGGCGTAGGTAAGAAACGTTCTTGCTAGAATCCTATAGCAGCCACGTAAAAACTTGCAACAACAATTAGAGGACGTCTAACTTGTTTTTGCAGCAAGTGTTTTGTGATGTGATATGGCCAAAGGATGTGATGAATGATATATGTGATGTATGAGATAATCATGTTTTTGTAATAGGAATCACGACTTGCATGTCGATGAGTATGACAACCGGCAGGAGCCATAGGAGTTGTCTTTATTTATTTATGACCTGCGTGTCAACATAAACATCATGTAATTACTTTACTTTATTGCTAAAGCGTTAGCCATAGTAGTAGAAGTAATAGATGACGTGACAAATTCAAGAAGACACGATGATGGAGATCATGGTGTCATGCCGGTGACAACGATGATCATGGAGACCCGAAGATGGAGATCAAAAGGAGCGAATGATATTGGCCATATCATGTCACTATTTGATTGCATGTGATGTTTATCATGTTTTACATCTTATTTGCTTAGAATGACGGTAGCTTAAATAAGATGATCCCTCGAAATAATTTCAAGAAAGTGTTTCCCCTAACTGTGCACCGTTGCGAAGGTTCGTTGTTTCGAAGCACCACGTGATGATCGGGTGTGATAGATTCTAACGTTCGAATACAACGGGTGTAAGCCAGATTTACACACGCAATACACTTAGGTTGACTTGACGAGCCTAGCATGTACAGACATGGCCTCGGAACACAGAAGACCGAAAGGTCGAGCATGAGTCGTATAGAAGATACGATCAACATGAAGATGTTCACCGATGTTGACTAGTCCGTCTCATGTGATGATCGGACACGGCCTAGTTAACTTGGATCATGTTATACTTAGATGACTAGAGGGATGTCTATCTGAGTGGGAGTTCATTGAATAATTTGATTAGATGAACTTAATTATCACGAACTTAGTCTAAAATCTTTACAATATGTCTTGTAGATCAAATGGCCCACGTTGTCCTCAACTTCAATGCGTTCCTAGAGAAAACCAAGCTGAAAGATGATGGCAGCAACTATACGGACTGGGTCCGGAACCTGAGGATCATCCTCATAGCTGCCAAGAAAGATTATGTCCTAGAAGCACCGCTAGGTGACGCACCCGTCCCACAGAACCAAGACGTTATGAACGCTTGGCAGACACGTGTTGATGATTACTCCCTCGTTTAGTGCGGCATGCTTTACAGCTTAGAACCGGGGCTCCAAAAGCGTTTTGAGAGACACGGAGCATATGAGATGTTCGAAGAGCTGAAAATGGTTTTTCAAGCTCATGCCCGGGTCGAGAGATATGAAGTCTCCGACAAGTTCTTGAGCTGTAAGATGGAGGAAAATAGTTCTGTCAGTGAGCACATACTCACAATGTCTAGGTTACATAGCCGCCTGACTCAGCTGGGAGTTAATCTCCCGGATGACGCGGTCATTGACAGAATCCTTCAGTCGCTTCCACCAAGCTACAAGAGCTTTGTGATGAACTTCAATATGCAGGGGATGGAAAAGACCATTCCTGAGGTATATTCAATGCTGAAATCAGCAGAGGTAGAAGTCAAAAAGGAACATCAAGTGTTGATGGTGAATAAAACCACTAAGTTCAAGAAAGGCAAGGGTAAGAAGAACTTCAAGAAGGACGGCAAGGGAGTTGCCGCGCCGGGTAAGCAAGCTGCCGGGAAGAAGCAAAAGAATGGACCCAAGCCCGAGACTGAGTGTTTTTATTGCAAGGGAAGTGATCACTGGAAGCGGAACTGCCCCAAATACTTAGCGAACAAGAAGGCCGGCAACACGAAAGGTATATGTGATATACATGTAATCGATGTGTACCTTACCAGTACTCGTAGTAGCTCCTGGGTATTTGATACCGGTGCGGTTGCTCATATTTGTAACTTAAAGCAGGAGCTGCGGAATAAGCGGAGACTGGCGAAGGACGAGGTGACGATGCGCGTCGGGAATGGTTTCAAGGTCGATGTGATCGCCGTCAGCACGCTACCTCTACATTTACCTACGGGATTAGTTATAAACCTCAATAATTGTTATTTAGTGCCAAGTTTGAGCATGAACATTGTATCAGGATCTCGTTTAATACGAGATGGCTACTCATTTAAATCCGAGAATAATGGTTGTTCTATTTATATGAGAGATATGTTTTATGGTCATGCTCCGATGGTCAATGGTTTATTCTTAATGAATCTCGAACGTAATATTACACATATTCATAGTGTGAATACCAAAAGATGTAAAGTTGATAACGATAGTCCCACATACTTGTGGCACTGCCGCCTTGGTCACATTGGTGTCAAGCGCATGAAGAAGCTCCATGCTGATGGACTTTTAGAGTCTCTAGATTATGAATCGTTTGACACATGCGAGCCATGCCTCATGGGCAAGATGACTAAGACTCCATTCTCCGGAACAATGGAGCGAGCGACCAACTTGTTGGAAATCATACATACTGATGTGTGCGGTCCAATGAGCGTTGAGGCTCGCGGAGGATATCATTATGTTCTCACTCTCACTGATGACTTGAGTAGATATGGGTATGTCTACTTAATGAAACACAAGTCTGAGACCTTTGAAAAGTTCAAGGAATTTCAGAATGAGGTAGAGAATCAACGTGACCGAAAGATAAAGTTCCTACGATCAGATCGTGGGGGAGAATATTTAAGTCACGAATTTGGTACACACTTAAGGAAATGTGGAATCGTTTCACAACTCACGCCGCCTGGAACACCTCAGCGTAACGGTGTGTCCGAACGTCGTAATCGCACTCTATTAGATATGGTGCGATCTATGATGTCTCTTACCGATTTACCGCTATCTTTTTGGGGCTATGCTTTAGAGACTGCCGCATTCACTTTAAATAGGGCTCCGTCGAAATCCGTTGAGACGACACTGTATGAATTATGGTTTGGGAAGAAACCTAAGCTGTCGTTTCTAAAAGTTTGGGGATGCGATGCTTATGTCAAGAAACTTCAACCTGAAAAGCTCGAACCCAAGTCGGAAAAATGCGTCTTCATAGGATACCCTAAAGAAACTGTTGGGTATACCTTCTACCTCAGATCCGAAGGCAAGATCTTTGTTGCCAAGAATGGGTTCTTTCTAGAGAAAGAGTTTCTCTCGAAAGAAATAAGTGGGAGGAAAGTAGAACTTAATGAAGTATTACCTCTTGAACCGGTAAGTAGCGCAGCTCAAGAAAATGTTCCTGAGGTGCCTGCACCGACTAGAGAGGAAGTTGGTGATGATGATCATGAAACTTCAGATCAAGTTGCTACTGAACTCCGTAGGTCCACAAGGACACGTTCCGCACCAGAGTGGTACGGCAACCCTGTCTTGGAAATCATGTTCTTGGACAACGGTGAACCTTCGAACTATGAAGAAGCGATGGCGAGCCCGGATTCCGACAAATGGCTGGAAGCCATGAAATCCGAGATAGGATCCATGTATGAAAACGAAGTATGGACTTTGACTGTCTTGCCGGTTGATCGGCGAGCCATAGAAAATAAATGGATCTTTAATAAGAAGACAGACGCGGATGGTAATGTGACCATCTATAAAGCTCGGCTTGTCGCTAAGGGTTATCGACAAGTTCAAGGGGTTGACTACGATGAGACTTTCTCACCCGTAGCGAAGCTGAAGTCCATCCGAATCATGTTAGCAATTGCCGCATTCTATGATTATGAGGTATGGCAAATGGACGTCAAAACGGCATTCCTTAATGGTTTCCTTAAGGAAGAATTGTATATGATGCAGCCGGAAGGTTTTGTCGATCCTAAGAATGCTGACAAGGTGTGCAAGCTCCAACGCTCGATTTATGGGCTGGTGCAAGCATCTCGGAGTTGGAACATTCGTTTTGATGAGATGATCAAAGCGTTTGGGTTTATGCAGACTTATGGAGAAGTCTGCATTTACAAGAAAGTGAGTGGGAGCTCTGTAGCATTTCTCATATTATATGTGGATGACATACTGTTGATGGGAAATGATATAGAATTCTTGGAGAGCATAAAGGCCTACTTGAACAAGTGTTTTTCAATGAAGGACCTTGGAGAAGCTGCTTATATATTAGGCATCAAGATCTATAGAGATAGATCGAGACGCCTCATTGGTCTTTCACAGAGTACGTACGTTGACAAGATATTGAAGAAGTTCAAAATGGATCAGTCAAAGAAGGGGTTCTTGCCTGTATTGCAAGGTACGAGATTGAGCATGGCTCAATGCCCGACCACGGCAGAAGATAGAGAAAAGATGAGTGTCGTCCCCTATGCCTCGGCCATAGGGTCTATCATGTATGCTATGCTGTGTACCAGACCTGATGTAAACCTTGCCGTAAGTTTGGTAGGAAGGTACCAAAGTAATCCCGGCATGGAACACTGGACAACGGTCAAGAATATCCTGAAGTACCTGAAAAGGACTAAGGAAATGTTTCTCGTTTATGGAGGTGACGAAGAGCTCGTCGTAAAAGGTTACGTCGATGCTAGCTTCGACACAGATCTGGATGACTCTAAGTCACAAACCAGATATGTGTATATTTTGAATGGTGGGGCAGTAAGCTGGTGCAGTTGCAAGCAAAGCGTTGTGGCGGGATCTACATGTGAAGCGGAGTACATGGCAGCCTCGGAGGCAGCACAAGAAGCAGTCTGGGTGAAGGAGTTCATTACCGACCTAGGAGTCATACCCAATGCGCCGGGCCCGATGACTCTCTTCTGTGACAACACTGGAGCTATTGCCCTTGCCAAGGAGCCCAGGTTTCACAGGAAGAGCAGGCATATCAAGCGTCGCTTCAACTCCATTCGTGAAAGTGTTCAAAATGGAGACATAGAGATTTGTAAAGTACATACGGACCTGAATGTGGCAGATCCGTTGACTAAACCTCCACCTAGAGCAAAACATGATCAACACCAGAACTGCATGGGTGTTCGATTCATCACAATGTAACTAGAATATTGACTCTAGTGCAAGTGGGAGACTGTTGGAAATATGCCCTAGAGGCAATAATAAAATGGTTATTATTATATTTCTTTGTTCATGATAATTGTCTATTGTTCATGCTATAATTGTGTTATCCGGAAATCGTAATACATGTGTGAATACATAGACCACAACACGTCCCTAGTGAGCCTCTAGTTGACTAGCTCGTTGATCAAAATATAGTCATGGTTTCCTGACTATGGACATTAGATGTCATTGATAACGGGATCATATCATTAGGAGAATGATGTGATGGACAAGACCCAATCCTAAGCATAGCTCAAAGATCGTGTAGTTCGTTTGCTGTAGCTTTTCTGAATGTCAAGTGTCATTTCCTTAGACCATGAGATTGTGCAACTCCCGGACACCGTACTAGTGCCTTGGGTGTGCCAAACGTCACAACGTAACTGGGTGACTATAAAGGTACATTACAGGTATCTCCAAAAGTGTCTGTTGGGTTGGCACGAATCGAGACTGGGATTTGTCACTCCGTATGACGGAGAGGTATCTCTGGGTCCACTCGGTAATGCATCATCATAATGAGCTCAATGTGATCAAGTGGTTGATCACGGGATCATGCATTATGGTATGAGTAAAGTGACTTGCCGGTAACGAGACTGAATGAGGTATTGGGATACCGACGATCGAGTCTCGGGCAAGTAACGCACGGATTGACAAAGGGAATTATACGGATTGATAGAATCCTCGACATCGTGGTTCATCCGATGAGATCATCGTGGAGCATGTGGGAGCCAACATGGGTATCCAGATCCCGCTGTTGGTTATTGACCGGAGAGACTTCTCGGTCATGTCTGCATGTCTCCCGAACCCGTAAGGTCTACAACACTTAAGGTTCGGTGACGCTAGGGTTGTAGAGATATTAGCATACGGTAACCCGGAAGTTGTTTGGAGTCCCGGATGAGATCCCGGACGTCATGAGGAGTTCCGGAATGGTCCGGAGGTAAAGATTTATATATAGGAAGTCCAGTTTCGGCCATCGGGAAGGTTTCGGGGGTCACCGGTATTGTACCGGGACCACCGGAAGGGTCCCGGGGGTCCACTGGGTGGGGCCACCTATCCCGAAGGGCCCCATGGGTTGAAGTGGGAGGGGAACCAGCCCCTAGTGGGCTGGTGCGCCCCCTCTTGGGCCTCCCCCTGCGCCTAGGGTTAGAAACCCTAGGGGTGGGGGCGCCACCCTTGCCTTGGGGGGCAAGACACCCCCTTGGCCGCCGCCCCCCTAGGAGATTGGATCTCCTAGGGCCGGCGCCCCCCCTAGGCACCCTATATATAGTGGGGGGAGGGAGGGCTGCGCACCCATGCCCCTGGCCTCTCCCTCTCCCTCCCGTGACACTCCTCCGTCTCCCTGCGCTTGGCGAAGCCCTGCCGAGATCACCGTTGCTTCCACCACCGCGCCGTCGTGCTGCTGGATCTTCATCAACCTCTTCTTCCCCCTTGCTGGATCAAGTTGGAGGAGACGTCTTCCCAACCGTACGTGTGTTGAACGCGGAGGTGCTGTCCGTTCGGCACTTGGTCATCGGTGATTTGAATCACGTCGAGTACGACTCCATCAACCCTGTTTTCTTGAACGCTTCCGCTCGCGATCTACAAGGGTATGTGGATGCACTCCTCTCCCTCGTTGTTAGATGACTCCATAGATTGATCTTGGTGATGCGTAGAAAATTTTAAAATTCTGCTACGTTCCCCAACAGTTATCACCTTCCACAGTTTCTGCGTGCTACATGTATTAGTAGGATACCGAACGATGCCCCATTGAGATTGCAAAACACCAAAGGCACGCTCGACATCCTTCCTAGCACTCTCTTGCTCCTGGGCAAATCTTTTTCTCTTCTCTCCGACAGGGTTGGGGATTGTCTTGACAATACTGGTCCACTGAGGATAGATACCGTCACCCAGGTAGTATCCTTCGTCATAGTTGTGGCCGTTGATAGTAAAGTTCACCGGTGGGCTGTTGCCTTCGGCAAGCCTAACAAACACCGGCGAACGCTGAAGCACGTTGATATCATTGTGTGATCCAGCCATGCCAAAGAAAGAGTGTCAGATCCAGAGATCTTGAGACGCCACGGCCTCTAGTATGATAGTGCAAGCCCTGACATGGCCCTTATACTGCCCTTGCCAAGCAGAAGGGCAGTTCTTCCACTCCCAGTGCATGCAGTCTATGTTGCCAAGCATCCCTGGGAAGCCCCTGCTAGCATTCATCGCCAACAAATGGGCTGTATCTTCAGGAGTCGGCTCTCTCAAGTACTCAGGGCCAAACACAGCAATAACAACTTTGCAGAACTTATACAGGGACTCTAGGCATGTTGACTCGCTCATACGGACGTACTCGTCAATGAGATCATCGGGCACTCCGTATGCAAGCATTCGGATGGCGGTAGTGCATTTCTGATAAGAGGAGAAACCAATCTTGCCAACGACATCCTCTTTGCACTCGAAATAGTCATCATAGCCGACCACCCCCTCTCTAATACGGTTGAAAAGATGCCTACTCATACGAAAACGGAGACGGAATTTTTGATGTTTGAACAATGGGTTTGTTGTATCAAAGTAGTCCTTTCAAGAAGGAAATGCCCGCTCTCTTGGTTGCGATTCAACGCTGGAAGGTGGCCCAGAAGACGGAACAACGGCCGTTGGCTGTTGAGGTGGTGATGGACCAACACGGTAGCCAATATCTCCTCCTCGTCATCGGAAGACGAATCTCGGGGTCGCAAAGGAAATTGTGAAAAAAGAACTCGTCGGCGGAGTCCATTTTGTATCTTGGCAAACTGTCGAACAACTTGCGGGCATCGACGAAGGAGATGGCCAGCGAAGGGAGTCGCGGTGCGCACGGACCAGCTAGCTGCCCTGCCGGCGTCCGACGAGTGTGCTGGTGAGGATCTGCCCGGGGTGGCGAGGCGGCTTCTTGGTCGCGGGCGGTTGTGTGTTGGTGGTGGTGGTGGGGGGGGGGAAGCAGTCGGCTCCTCGGCGGCAAGACAGCGGTGGCGGGCGACGTGGGAGTGGGTGGCATTGCTGGGCGGATGTGGAGGCGTCGGCAGCTGGCAGAGTCGCCGGCAAAAATGGGCGGAGGCGTCGGCGACGAAGGAGGCGGGCGAGGGTTGTTGTTGGATGGGGGGAGGCCAATCTGCCACCGACCAGCGGGCCCAGGGAGGAGAAAGCGAGCGCGCGCGTCCGTCTCGTGTCCGCGCCGACGCAATCCGACTTAAAAATGGGCCGGGAATGGGTTGGTCGCGGACGAAAAGCGGACGCGCGTCCGTTTGGATCGGCACGTTGGGCCGCCTTTTGCGTCCGTGCCGACCCAAACGGACGCCAGGGGACGAAATGAGTCGCCCCATTGAAGTTGCTCTAAGATTTGGTGTTGAAAAAACGTGGAATAAAATTACCTCATGACAACATTCTGCTTTTCCATTCATGATCCTATGTTGCCCGCGACATATGTATCGGTTTTAAGTTCTTGTATGCTTGACTCGAGGTTCAAAGTGATATCCTAGACCAAGACAATCACACTGAGCCATCAGACCAAACTACTCTTGATTCCGGATCACCACTTCTAGCTTTGAAGAGCTCAAATTGATGTTCTCAGAAGGGCTCTTTTCGAATCTGCAGAAGAGAGGTAATTTATTATTTATTTTTATCATGTTTTTTTGGCAAGCTACATTCCCTGGTCGTCCTTGTAACCCCGAACCACCAATCACCAAAGCACAATCATTTCTAAATCGAGTAACATCGTAACACAAAATACATGTGGCTCACCATGCACAGAGAGATTATTAGCTAAAATCAGTAGACCTGAATTTGTACCTGATCGTAGAGCAATCTTTTTGTCCATCATTCATTGTCTACAAAAAAAACCCTATTATCTGGCATAATGGTGATGTTGCGGGAATTGCTGGATATCCAAGACGATGGAAGGCAAGAAGGAAGAGACAGTGCGAGGCATAATATATAATGGAGAATGGGAGATTGTGGTAACGCAACGATAACGAAAATTAGTTACCAAAGTATTACAAGAGGCAGACAGTCCATCAATAACCAAGAGCAGGCGGCAATTTCAGCTTCAGGGACGGAAAGAGGGACGCGCGTTAGAGCAACTCCAACGGGCCAACCCAAACGGACAGCGATTTCGTCCGCTTTTTGTTCGTTTGGTCGGCCGCCCGCCCGGCGTCCGTCCTGTTTTTTGTATGGATCGGCAGCGCGCACAACGCGCCGACCCATATGTACATGCATGGCCGGCTGGTCGTCTAATTTTGCATTGCATTCTCACATATGGTGAAATAAAAATTTAACAAACAAAATAGTCCGCCCAAATAAATAGTATAGTTTATAGGCCTAATAAAAATAAAAATGTTTCACATAGTTTTGCAAAACGAATAAAAAAGATGCATCTATTGGTTGCCAACATGAGTCCACATATACTCAACCAAATCATTTTGCAGTTGCACGTGAGTTTCTCAATCACGCATGTCTTCATGAAACTGAGTGAACTACTCAAATGTTGCCGCTACTCCATGCTCAGGCACAACATTCTCACCCTGAAACTGAAAGCCTTGATCGTACAGACATGCCGGGCGCTCATCTTCTATGATCATGTTGTGCATGATCACACAAGCAGTCATCACCTCCCATAGTTTCTGCGTGCTTCAACTATTAGCAGGATACCGAACGATGCCCCATCGAGATTGCAAAACACCAAAGGCACGCTCGACATCCTTTCTAGCACTCTCTTGCTCTTGGGCAAATCTTTTCCTTTTCTCTCCGACATGGTTGGGTATTGTCTTGACAATAGTGGTCCACTGAGTATAGATACCGTCACCCAGATAATACTCTTTGTCGTAGGTGTGGCCGTTGACAGTAAAGTTCACCGGTGGGCTGTTGCCTTCTGAAGGAAATATGCCCTAGAGGCAATAATAAAGTTATTATTTATTTCCTTATATCATGATAAATGTTTATTATTCATGCTAAAATTGTATTAACCGGAAACATAATACATGTGTGAATACATAGACAAACAAAGTGTCACTAGTATGTCTCTACTTGACTAGCTCATTAATCAAAGATGGTTATGTTTCCTAACCATGAACAAATAGTTGTTATTTGATTAATGGGATCACATCATTAGGTGAATGATCTGATTGACATGACCCATTCCATTAGCTTAGCACCCGATCGTTTAGTATGTTGCTATTGCTTTCTTCATGACTTATACATGTTCCTATGACTATGAGATTATGCAACTCCCGTTTGCCGAAGGAACACTTTGTGTGCTACCAAACGTCACAACGTAAATGGGTGATTATAAAGGAGCTCTACAGGTGTCTCCAAAGGTAAATGTTGGGTTGGCGTATTTCGAGATTATGATTTGTCACTCCGATTGTCGGAGAGGTATCTCTGGGCCCTCTCGGTAATGCACATCACATAAGCCTTCCAAGCATTACAACTAATAAGTTAGTTGTGAGATGATGTATTACGGAACGAGTAAAGAGACTTGCCGGTAACGAGATTGAACTAGGTATTGGATACCGACGATCGCATCTCGGGCAAGTAACATACCGATGACAAAGGGAACAACGTATGTTGTTATGCGGTCTGACCGATAAAGATCTTCGTAGAATATGTAGGAGCCAATATGGGCATCCAGGTCCCGCTATTGGTTATTGACCGGAGATTTGTCTCAGTCATGTCTACATTGTTCTCGAACCGTAGGGTCCGCACGCTTAACGTTACGATGACAGTTATTATGAGTTTATGCATTTTGATGTACCGAAGTTAGTTCGGAGTCCCGGATGTGATCACGGACATGACGAGGAGTCTCGAAATGGTCGAGACATAAAGATTGATATATTGGACGACTATATTTGGACACCGGAAGGGTTCCGGGTGATTTCGGATAAAACCGGAGTGCCGGAGGGGTTACCGGAACCCCCCCGGGAAGTAATGGGCCTTATTGGGCCTGAGGGGAGAGAGAGGGCAGCAGCCCAGGAGGTGGCGCCCCCCCCATGGGGAGTCCGAATTGGACTAGGGAGGGGGGGGGGCGCGGCCCCTCTTTCCTTCTCCCTCTCCCTCTCTGGTTTCCTAGTTGGACTAGGAAAGGGGAGTCCTACTCCCACTAGGAGAAGGACTCCCCCTCCCCTTGGCGCGCCCCATAGGGCCGGCCGGCCTCCCCCTTGCTCCTTTATATACAGGGGCAGGGGGCACCCTAGAACACACAAGTTGATCTTCGTGATCGTTCCTTAGCCGTGTGCGGTGCCCCCTTCCACCATACTCCACCTCGGTCATATCGTTGCAGTGCTTAGGCGAAGCCCTGCGTTGGTAGAACATCATCATCGTCACCACGCCGTCGTGTTGACGAAACTCATCCCCGAAGCTTTGCTAGATCGGAGCCCGGGGAGCGTCATCGAGCTGTACGTGTGCTAAGAACTCGGAGGTGCCGGAGTAACGGTGCTTGGATCGGTTGGATCGGAAGACGTACGACTACTTCCTCTACGTTGCGTCAACGCTTCTGTTGCGGTCTACGAGGGTACGTAGACAACACTCTCCCCTCTCGTTGCTATGCATCATCATGATCTTGCGTGTGCGTAGGAAATTTTTTGAAATTACTACGAAACCCAACAGTGGCATCCGAGCCTAGGTTTTATATGTTGATGTTATATGCACGAGTAGAACACAAGTGAGTTGTGGGTGATATAAGTCATACTGCTTACCAGCATGTCATACTTTGGTTCGGCGGTATTGTTGGACGAAGCGACCCGGACCAACATTACGCGTACGCTTACGCGAGACCGGTTCTCCCGACGTGCTTTGCACAGAGGTGGCTTGCGGGCAGCAGTTTCTCCAACTTTAGTTGAACCGAGTGTGGCTACGCCCGGTCCTTGCGAAGGTTAAAATAGCACCAACTTGACAAACTATCATTGTGGTTTTGATGCGTAGGTGAGATTGGTTCTTACTTAAGCCCGTAGCAGCCACGTAAAACATGCAACAACAAAGTAGAGGACGTCTAACTTGTTTTTGCTGGGCATGTTGTGATGTGATATGGTCAAGACATGATGCTAAATTTTATTGTATGAGATGATCATGTTTTGTAACCGAGTTATCGGCAACTGGCAGGAGCCATATGGTTGTCGCTTTATTGTATGCAATGCAATCGCGCTGTAATGCTTTACTTTATCACTAAGCGGTAGCGATAGTCGTAGAAGCATAAGATTGGCGAGACGACAACGATGCTATGATGGAGAACAAGGTGTCGCGCCGGTGACGATGGTGATCATGACGGTGCTTCGGAGATGGAGATCACAGGCACAAGATGATGATGGCCATATCATATCACTTATATTGATTGCATGTGATGTTTATCTTTTATGCATCTTATCTTGCTTTGATTGACGGTAGCATTATAAGATGATCTCTCACTAAAATTATCAAGAAGTGTTCTCCCTGAGTATGCATCGTTGCGAAAGTTCTTCGTGTTGAGACACCACGTGATGATCGGGTGTGATAGGCTCTACGTTCAAATACAACGGGTGCAAAACAGTTGCACACGCGGAATACTCAGGTTATACTTGACGAGCCAAGCATATACAGATATGGCCTCGGAACACGGAGACCGAAAGGTCGAGCGTGAATCATATAGTAGATATGATCAACATAACGATGTTTACCATTGAAAACTACTCCATCTCACGTGATGATCGGACATGGTTTAGTTGATTTGGATCACGTGATCACTTAGAGGATTAGAGGGATGTCTATCTAAGTGGGAGTTCTTAAGTAATATGATTAAATTGAACTTAAATTTATCATGAACTTAGTCCTGGTAGTATTTTGCAATTCATGTTGTAGATCAATAGCTCGCGTTGTTGCTTCCCTGTGTTTACTTTGATATGTTCCTAGAGAAAATTGTGTTGAAAGATGTTAGTAGCAATGATGCGGATTGGATCCGTGATCTGAGGTTTATCCTCATTGCTGCACAGAAGAATTATGTCCTTGATGCACCGCTAGGTGACAGACCTATTGCAGGAGCAGATGCAGACCTTATGAACGTTTGGCTAGCTCAATATGATGACTACTTGATAGTTTAGTGCACCATGCTTAATGGCTTAGAATCGGGACTTCAAAGACGTTTTGAACGTCATGGACCATATGAGATGTTCCAGGAGTTGAAGTTAATATTTCAAGCAAATACCCGAGTTGAGAGATATGAAGTCTCCAACAAGTTCTATAGCTAAAAGATGGAGGAAAATCGCCCAACTAGTGAGCATGTGCCCAGATTGTCTGAGTACTACAATCGCTTGAATCAAGTGGAGTTAATCTTCCAGATAAGATAGTGATTGACATAATTCTCTAGTCACCATCACCAAGTTAGTAGAACTTCGTGATGAACTATAATATGCAAGGGATAACGGAAACAACTCCCAAGCTCTTCGTGATGCTGAAATCAACGAAGGTAGAAATCAAGAAAAACATCAAGTGTTGATGGTTGACAAGACCACTAGTTTCAAGAAAAGGGCAAAGGGAAGAAGGGGAACTTGAAGAAGAACGGCAAGCAAGTTGCTGCTCAAGTGAAGAAGCTCAAGTCTGATCCTAAGCCTGAGACTAAGTGCTTTTACTGCAAAGGGACTGGTCACTGGAAGTGGAACTGCCCCAAGTATTTGGCGGATAAGAAGGATGGCAAGGTAAACAAAGGTATATTGGATATACGTGTTATTGATGTGTACTTTACTAGTGTTTATAGCAACCCCTCGGCATTTGATACTGGTTCAGTTGCTAAGATTAGTAACTCGAAACAGGAGTTGCAGAATAAACAGAGACTAGTTAAGGGTGAAGTGACGATGTGTGTTGGAAGTGGTTCCAAGATTTATATGATCATCATCGCACACTCCCTATAATTTCGGGATTAGTGTTGAACCTAAATAAGTGTTATTTGGTGTTTGCGTTGAGCATGAATATGATTTGATCATGTTTATTGTAATACGGTTATTCATTTAAGTAAGAGAATAAATTGTTGTTCTATTTACATGAATAAAACCTTATATGGTTACACACCCAATGAAAATAGTTCATTGGATCTCGATCGTAGTGATACACATAATCATAATATTGAAACAAAAGATGCAAAGTTAATAATGATAGTGCAACTTATTTGTGGCACTGCCATTTAGGTCATATTGGTGTAAAGCGCATGAAGAAACTCCATGCTGATGGGATTTTGGAATCACTTGATTATGAATCACTTGATGCTTGCGAACCATGCCTCATGGGCAAGATGACTAAGACTCCGTTCTCCGGAGCGAGCAACTGACTTATTGGAAATAATACATACTGATGTATGCGGTCCGATGAGTGTTAAGGCTCACGGCAAGTATCGTTATTTTCTGAACTTCACAGATGATTTGAGCAGATATGGGTATATCTACTTGATGAAACATAAGTCTGAAACATTTGAAAAGTTCAAAGAATTTCAGAGTGAAGTGGAAAATCATCGTGACAAGAAAATAAAGTTTCTACGATCTGATCACGGAGACAAATATTTGAGTTACGAGTTTGGTCTTCAATTAAAACAATGTGGAATAGTTTCACAAACTCATGCCACCTGGAACACCACAGCATAATGGTGTGTCCGAATGTCATAACCATACTTTATTAGATATGGTGCGATCTATGATGTCTCTTACCGATCTACCACTATCGTTTTGGGGATATGCATTAGAGACAGCTGCATTCACGTAAAATAGGGCACCATCTAAGTCCGTTGAGACGACACAATCTAAACTGTGGTTTGGCAAGAAACCAAAGTTGTCGTTTCTTAAAGTTTGGGGTTGTGATGCTTATATGAAAAAGTTTCATCCTAATAAGCTCAAACCCAAATCGGAGAAATATGTCTTCACAGGATACCCAAAGGAGACTATTGGGTACACCTTCTATCACAAATCCAAAGGCAAGACTTTTGTTGCTAAATTCAGAGTTTTTCTAGATAAGGAGTTTCTCTCGAAAGAAGTGAGTGGGAGGAAAGTAGAACTTGATGAGGTAACTGTACCTGCTCCCTTATTGGAAAGTAGTTCATCACAGAAATCTGTTCCTGTGACTACTACACCAATTAGTGAGGAAGCTAATGATGATGATCATGTAACTTCAGATCAAGTTACTACCAAATCTTGTAGGTAAACCAGAGTGAGATCCGCACCAGAGTGGTACGTTAATCCTATTCTGGAAGTCATGTTACTAGACCATGACGAACTTGCGAACTATGAGGAAGCGATGATGAGCCCAGATTCCGCGAAATGGTTTGAGGCCATGAAATCTGAGATATGATCCATGTATGAGAACAAAGTATGGACTTTGATGGATTTGCCCGATGATCGGCAAGCCATAGAAAATAAATGGATCTTCAAGAGGAAGACGGACGCTGATAGTAGTGTTACTATCTACAAAGCTATAATTGTCGCAAAAGGTTTTCGACAAGTTCAAGGTGTTGACTACGATGAGATTTTCTCACTCGTATCTATGCTTAAAGTCTGTCCGAATCATGTTAGCAATTGCCGCATTTTATAAAATCTGGCAAATGGATAAACAAAACTGCATTCCTTAATGGATTTACTAAAGAAGAGTTGTATACGATGCAACTAGAAGGTTTTGTCGATCCTAAAGGTGTTAACAAAATATGCAAGCTCCAGCGACCCATCTATGGACTGGTGCAAGAATCTCGGAGTTGGAATATACGCTTTGATAAGTTGATCAAAGCATATACTTTTATACAGACTTGTGGTGAAGCCTGTATTTACAAGAAAGTGAGTGGGAGCACTACAACATTTCTGATAAGTATATGTGAATGCCATATTGTTGATCGGAAATAATGTAGAATTATTCTGTAAAGCATAAAGGAGTGTTTGAAAGGATTTTTTCAAAGAAAGACTTCGGTGAAGCTGCTTACATATTGAGCTCCAAGATCTATAGAGATAGATCAAGACGCTTGATAAGTTTTTTCAACGAGTACATACCTTGACAAGATTTTGAAGTAGTTGAAAATGGAGCAGTCAAAGAAAGAGTTCTTGCCTGTATTACAAGGTGTGAAGTTGAGTAAGACTCAAAGCCCGACCACGGCAGAAGATAGAAAGAGAATGAAAGTCATTCCCTATGCCTTGGCCATAGGTTCTATAAAGTATGTCATGCTGTATACCAGATCTATTGTATACCCTGCACTGATTTGGCAAGGGAGTACAATAGTGATCTAGGAGTAGATCACTGGACAGCGGTCAGAATTATCCTTAGTGAAATAAGGATATGTTTCTCGATTATGGACGTGACAAAAAGGTTCGTCGTAAAGGGTTACGCCGATGCAAGTTTTGACACTAATCTAGATGACTCTAAGTCTCGGTCTAGATACATATTGAAAGTGGGAGCAATTAGCTAGAGTAGCTCCATGAAGAGCATTGTTGACATAGAAATTTGCAAAATACATGTGGATCTGAATGTGGCAGACCCGTTGACTAAGATTCTCTCACAAGCAAAACATGATCACACCTTAGTACTCTTTGGGTGTTAATCACATAGCGATGTGAACTAGATTACTAAATCTAGTAAACCCTTTGGGTGTTGGTCACATGACGATGTGAAATATGGGTGTTAATCACATGATGATGTGAACTATCGATGTTAATCACATGGTGATGTGATCTAGATTATTGACTCTAGTGCAAGTGAGAGACTGAAGGAAATATGCCCTAGAGGCAATAATAAAGTTATTATTTATTTCCTTATATCATGATAAATGATTATTATTCATGCTAGAATTGTATTAACCGGAAACATAATACATGTGTGAATACATAGACAAACAGAGTGTCACTAGTATGCCTCTACTTGACTAGCTCGTTAATCATAGATGGTTATGTTTCCTAACCATGGACAAAGAGTTGTTATTTGATTAACGGGATCACATCATTAGTTGAATGATCTGATTGACATGACCCATTCCATTAGCTTAGCACCTGATCATTTAGTATGTTGTTATTGCTTTCTTCATGACTTATACATGTTCCTATGACTATGAGATTATGCAACTCCCGTTTACCGGAGGAACACTTTGGGTGCTACCAAACGTCACAACGTAACTGGGTGATTATAAAGGAGCATTACAGGTGTCTCCAAAGGTAGATGTTGGGTTGGCGTATTTCGAGATTAGGATTTGTCACTCCGATTGTCGGAGAGGTATCTCTGGGCCATCTCGGTAATGCACATCACATAAGCCTTGCAAGCATTGCAACTAAGATGTTAGTTGTGAGATGATGTATTATGGAACGAGTAAAGAGACTTGCCGGTAACGAGATTGAACAAGGTATTGGATATCGACGATCGAATCTCGGGCAAGTAACATACCGATGACAAAGGGAACAACGTATGTTGTTATGCGGTCTGACCGATAAAGATCTTCGTAGAATATGTAGGAGCCAATATGGGCATCCAGGTCCCGCTATTGGTTATTGACCGGAGACGTGTCTCGGTCATGTCTACATTGTTCTCGAACCGTAGGGTCCGCACGCTTAACGTTACGATGACAGTTATTATGAGTTTATGCATTTTGATGTACCGAAGGTTGTTCGGAGTCTCGGATGTGATCACGGACATGACGAGGAGTCTCGAAATGGTCGAGACATAAAGATTGATATATTGGAAGCCTATATTTGGATATCGGAAGTGTTCCGGGTGAAATCGGGATTTTACCGGAGTACCGGGAGGTCACCGGAACCCCCCGGGAGCCATATGGGCCTTAGTGGGCTTTAGTGGAAAGGAGAAGGGGGCAGCCCAAGGTGGGCTGCGCGCCTCCCCCCTCCCCTAGTCCTACTAGGACTAGGAGAGGTGGCCGGCCCTCTCTCTCTCTCTTTCCCCCTCGGGGAATCCTAGTCCAACTAGGATTGGGGGGGGAGTCCTACTCCCGGTAGGAGTAGGACTCCTCCTGCGCCCTCCTCCTGGCCGGCGGCCCCCTCCCCCTTGGCTCCTTTATATACGGAGGCAGGGGGCACCCCTAGACACACAAGTTGATCCTTGAGATCGTTCCTTAGCCGTGTGCAGTGCCCCCTGCCACCATATTCCACCTCGATCATATTATAGCGGTGCTTAGGCGAAGCCCTGCGACGGTAGAACATCAAGATCATCACCACACCGTCGTGCTGACGGAACTCTTCCCCGACGCTTTGCTGGATCGGAGCACGGGGATCGTCATCGAGCTGTACGTGTGCTAAGAACTCGGAGGTGCCGGAGTAACGGTGCTTGGATCGGTCGGATTGGGAAGACGTACGACTACTTCCTCTACGTTGTGTGATCGCTTCCGCAGTCGGTCTGCGTGGGTACGTAGACAACACTCTCCCTTCTCGTTGCTGTGCATCACCATGATCTTGCGTGTGCGTAGGAATTTTTTTGAAATTACTACGTTACCCAACACTCGATAGTTCAGTGTGCCATGCTTTACGGCTTAGAATCGGGACTTCAACGACGTTTTGAACGTCATGGAGCATATGAGATGTTCCAGGAGTTGAAGTTAATATTTCAAGAAAATGCCCGGATTGAGAGATATGAAGTCTCCAATAAGTTCTATAGCTGCAAGATGGAGGAGAACAGTTCTGTCAGTGAGCATATACTCAAAATGTCTGGGTATAATAATCACTTGATTCAATTGGGAGTTAATCTTCCAAATACGATTGCGTCATTGACAGAATTCTCCAGTCACTGCCACCAAGCTACAAGAGCTTCGTGATGAACTATAATATGCAAGGGATGAATAAGACTATTCCCGAGCTCTTCGCAATGCTGAAAGCTGTGGAGGTAGAAATCAAGAAGGAGCATCAAGTGTTGATGGTCAACAAGACCACTAGTTTCAAGAAAAAGGGCAAAGGGAAGAAGAAGGGAAACTTCAAGAAGAACGGCAAGCAAGTTGCTGCTCAAGAGAAGAAACCCAAGTCTGGACCTAAGCCTGAAATTGAGTGCTTCTACTGCAAGCAGACTGGTCACTGGAAGCGGAACTGCCCCAAGTATTTGGCGGATAAGAAGGATGGCAAGGTGAACAGAGGTATATGTGATATACATGTTATTGATGTGTACCTTACTAATGCTCGCAGTAGCACCTGGGTATTTGATACTGGTTCTGTTGCTAATATTTGCAACTCGAAACAGGGACTACGGATTAAGCGAGGATTGGCTAAGGACGAGGTGACGATGCGTGTGGGAAACGGTTCCAAAGTCGATGTGATCGCGGTCGGCACGCTACCTCTACATCTACCTTCGGGATTAGTATTAGACCTAAATAATTGTTATTTGGTGCCAGCGTTGAGCATGAACATTATATCTGGATCTTGTTTAATGCGAGACGGTTATTCATTTAAATCAGAGAATAATGGTTGTTCTATTTATATGAGTAATATCTTTTATGGTCATGCACCCTTGAAGAGTGGTCTATTCTTATTGAATCTCGATAGTAGTGATACACATATTCATAATGTTGAAGCCAAAAGATGCAGAGTTGATAATGATGGTGCAACTTATTTGTGGCACTGCCGTTTAGGTCATATCGGTGTAAAGCGCATGAAGAAACTCCATACTGATAGACTTTTGGAAACCACTTGATTATGAATCACTTGGTACTTGCGAACCGTGCCTCATGGGCAAGATGACTAAAACACTGTTCTCCGGTACTATGGAGAGAGCAACAGATTTGTTGGAAATCATACATACAGATGTATGTGGTCCGATGAATATTGAGGCTCGTGGCGGATATCGTTATTTTCTCACCTTCACAGATGACGTAAGCAGATATGGGTATATCTACTTAATGAAACATAAGTCTGAAACATTTGAAAAGTTCAAAGAATTTCAGAGTGAAGTTGAAAATCATCGTAACAAGAAAATAAAGTTTCTACGATCTGATCGTGGAGGAGAATATTTGAGTTACGAGTTTGGTGTACATTTGAAAATTTGTGGAATAGTTTCGCAACTCACGCCACCCGGAACACCACAGCGTAATGGTGTGTCCGAACGTCGTAATCGTACCTTACTAGACATGGTGCGATCTATGATGTCTCTTACTGATTTACCGCTATCGTTTTGGGGATACGCTCTAGAGACAGCCGCATTCACGTTAAATAGGGCACCATCAAAATCCGTTGAGACGACACCTTATGAACTGTGGTTTGGCAAGAAACCAAAGTTGTCATTTCTGAAAGTTTGGGGCTGCGATGCTTATGTGAAAAAGCTTCAACCTGATAAGCTCGAACCCAAATCGGAGAAATGTGTCTTCATAGGATATCCAAAGGAAACTATTGGATACACCTTCTATCACAGATCCGAAGGCAAGACTTTTGTTGCTAAATTCGGAAACTTTCTGGAGAAGGAGTTTCTCTCGAAAGAAGTGAGTGGGAGGAAAGTAGAACTTAACGAGGTAACTGTACCTGCTCCATTATTGGAAAGTAGTACATCACAGAAAAATGTTTCAGTGACACCTACACCAGTTAGTGAGGAAGCTAATGATGATGATCATGAAACTTCAGATCAAGATACTACTAAACCTTGTAGATCAACCAGAATGAGATCCACGCCAGAGTGGTACGGTAATCCTGTTCTGGAAGTCATGCTGCTAGATCATGATGAACCTACGAACTATGAAGAAGCGATGGTGAGCCCAGATTCCGCAAAATGGCATGAAGCCATGAAATCTGAGATGGGATCCATGTATGAGAGCAAGGTATGGACTTTGGTTGACTTGCCCAATGATCGGCAAGCAATTGAGAATAAATGGATCTTCAAGAAGAAGACTGACGCTGACGGTAATATTACTGTCTACAAAGCTCGACTTGTCGCAAAAGGTTTTCGACAAGTTCAAGGGATTGACTACGATGAGACTTTCTCACCCATACCGATGCTTAAGTCTGTCCGAATCATGTTAGCAATTGCCGCATTTTATGATTATGAAATTTGGCAGATGGATGTTAAAACTGCATTCCTGAATGGATTTCTGGAAGAAGAGTTGTATATGATGCAACCGGAAGGTTTTATCGATCCAAAGGGAGCTAACAAAGTGTGCAAGCTCGAGCGATCTATTTCTGGACTGGTGCAAGCCTCTCGGAGTTGGAATAAACGCTTTGATAGTGTGATCAAAGCATTTGGTTTTATGCAGACTTTCGGAGAAGCCTGTATTTACAAGAAAGTGAGTGGGAGCTCTATAGCATTTCTGATATTATATGTGGATGACATATTATTGATTGGAAATGATATAGAATTTCTGGATAGCATAAAGGAATACTTGAATAAGAGTTTTTCAATGAAGGACCTCGGTGAAGCTGCTTACATATTAGGCATAAAGATCTATAGAGATAGATCAAGGCGCTTAATTGGACTTCCACAAAGCACATACCTTGACAAGATTTTGAAGAAGTTCAAAATGGATCAAGCAAAGAAAGGGTTCTTGCCTGTGTTACAAGGTGTGAAGTTGAGTCAGACTCAATGCCCGACCACTGCAGAAGATAGAGAGAAAATGAAAGATGTTCCCTATGCTTCAGCCATAGGCTCTATCATGTACGCAATGCTGTGTACCAGACCTGATGTGTGCCTTGCTATAAGTTTAGCAGGGAGGTGCCAAAGTAATCCAGGAGTGGATCACTGGACAGCGGTCAAGAACATCCTGAAGTACCTGAAAAGGACTAAGGATATGTTTCTCGTATATGGAGGTGACAAAGAGCTCATTGTAAACGGTTA
>NC_053027.1:567174478-567186501 GCF_003073215.2 Triticum urartu
CTTAAAATCGAATTGCCCAAACAACATTGTTGGAATGAGGACAGGATGGGGATGGTTCAAAAATGTGTTTGCGACAGGAGGTTTTAACCATGTGCGATGGCCCAATCTGCACTAGTACAAGAGGTAGTACAAGCTTTGACTCTATCGGACGATATGTGGATACCTAAGATTGTTCTGGTTCGAATCGAATATGTCAAAAGATAGACTTCAGAAAGTATTTTCTTTTTATTACATAGTAGAGGCTTCGTCATTACTCCATGTATTTGAAAATACACAGGTAATAGGGTTTTGTCATTACTCAATTTATTGTGTTGGTTCTATACTTCTATAGCATTATCCAAGAAGTGTCTTCAACGCACAAGATAGCAGGAGCTAAGAAGTGGCTTCGACACAAATCAGTATGTTCTTTCTTTCTTCCTCTGCTTTCTCGTGAGATCACCTGTGTCTTGATCGAGTTGTAAGCCATACTTTTGCTTGACAATTACTGTAGCCTTTGTTTCGGAAGATCCATTAACTGCTCACTCTTTGACAACCCAGACACCAGACGATCACTAAGAGGAAACATATCTTTGAGATAGAAATGTCATTGCCAGTACATGATAGCATCTTTCAGTTCCTTCTCAGTTGGGTCATACTCCCTAAACCAGTCAACAAAGACCATGGCTTTTTTTCATCCGATTCATAACTTAAAACAGATGATGTACTCCAACCTTTACAGTTCAGTTTTCCACCCTATTTGCTGCAAATTAACAGGGAAATTCTCTCTTTTCTTAATTAATGAAAATGCAAGTCTTTTGCCTCTTTAAAAAAACCTTTACAGTCAAATGTAGAGAGAGGGAAGCTATTAACAATATTAACTTATCTCTCCTGGCATATGAGCATGCCATTATATTTCACAACTGTTTCCAGTTTGATGATTGTTGCACATTATGTAAGTACTTAAGTTTATCTTTTTAGCTGGTCTGGATTCCTTTACAAACAATTCACTATCGATAATGTTTATTACATGCATGTTTACTGCATCTTTTCTGTAGCAGGATCCAAGAAGTGGCCTCAACACACAAGATAGCAGGAGCCAAGAAATGGCTTCAACACACAAGTTATGCTCGACTCGGGTTGACTCAACTATAAGCATATCCATCCCATCTTGTGTTGAAATATCGTCGAAACAAACACATATGCAATATATTCAGCTCTCTCTGATCCCTAAAATGAATCCGAGCATTTGGAGATAGTCTGTTCATAACATCCATAGGCTTAGATTCCTTAGAAGTCCATCTTCTGTGCCAGCTAGAAGGGACATGAAACTCCATTAAGTAGAGCACTCATGCACAAATAAAGAACATGGCAAAGTTAACATCTGCTATGTTATCTGAATAGTTTCTCACTACTACTTGCTAGAGATGTTTATTAATCCAGTCACCCGTACTATCAACTGGATTGTCATTCGGCTTTCTTGGAACATGGCTCATCGGTGACTTAAAATGATGCCAGATGTGGCAAATAAATAATTTTGAGTAGAACTCAACATAAGGATGAATAGAGAGTAACACCTAAGTTGATAGAAACAAATGCTGGGATAATTACAACGGACCAGTATGCTTCAGAGCCTCGCTTCCTTGATCAGGAACTACAAGATCTTTACATTATGCGACATTAACATCACATTGTTGTCAACCATTGCATGGATCAAACATGAAGACAATAGAAGGTTGCGAGCAGATATATAGAACACTAGGTTTTAAGAAATTAGTAAATGTGCACGTGCAACGCACATTAATATTTAGGAAATATATTAATTGCACGTGTTGGACGTTAATATTTAGGCAATATATTAATTACATGCGGATATTAGGTATGCTATTATTTGTGTGTTACTTTCGTGATTAGTGCAATATTTGGTATGATATTAATTGCATGTTAAACACATTGAACGCTCGCCATTGGAGCAGTCTAGGTCGCTGGATTGACTTACTTTGATGGACGAGATCAGTTGGATCTGCCTCTTTGGGTCTTTTTATATTGGTATAGATAAACTGACATCATGTACCTTGGCAACCAACCCAGAATCTGATGTTTTGGTGCAACCATGGCATGTATGATTTGTGGACCATTACCTTGCTAGTGGTACAATCAATGGAATTGTTTTCCCTTATATCTGATATGGGGCTTCACTTTTGGCTCAACGTTTACTTTGCTTTAACTAGGACAGTGATTATGTCTATTGTGCTTTCAAGCATTATGCTCTTCATACTCCGTTGATGTGAAGTAAGTCTCGTGACATACTAAATAGTGATGTTGAGCAGGCCATATAAATTCTAAATAGTCACAGAGGTACGTTCTTTCTTATTTGCCTTCTCGAGAGATCACTTGTCTCCTGATCGAGTTCTAAGACTTACTTTAGCTCCAAAATTACTGCAGCCTTGGTATTTGGAAGGTCCCTGAGCCGATGATTATTCGACAATTGCAACTGGTGGACCACAAAGTGGAAAACTATTAGAATTTCCATCTAATTTTATTCTGTGGTTGGTATCGCAGGATCCAAGAAGTGGCTTCATCACACAAAATAGCAGGAGCTATACCTGTGCTTTCGGCCTCTTAAAGTTTATTACCTCACTGCTTGATCCAGATTCTGAGGCCCCACACCCAAATGACATACAACCGTCATCCATGCTCCCCAGTGGTAGTGATTCAGATCGCGACACTATATGATTGAAAACTCGCTTCATTTTGTTCACAATATTAGATCCACCTTGCTGCTGCAGGGAGGATTTGCAATCCAACGTCGTGCCGATTTTCACATGTGGTACAATGTCGCTCATGCTGAGGTACGACCAAATTGAATTAGCAGAGCTGCGTAGCGCTGCAGGTGATGAAGATCTTATCTGAGGTTTCATACAAAACAAGAACATAACTGTCAGTATAAGTGATTGGAACAATTCATGAACTATGAATGAGCTCAGCCATGTGGTACACTCAACACATCCATTAGGCGGTCGATGGGCTTCTTAGTCACCGGTGTTCCGTCTCCACCTTGCGCCAAAATCTCTCCATGACCAGCTACTATGTCTGCCTGAATTTATGAGGCTGGTGTTATTGGTTCAATAGGAGTGACTTGGTTAGAACCATTTCCTTTTAGTGCTGCTGCTGCTGCTGCATTGCCATTCATCAAGAAGGCAGTTATGCTGTCAACGCCCATTGAAATCATGGGCACTCGAGCACATGGTGATGCTGGTGCTACCACGGGATTTGCAACTAGTGAGGGGCTCAAGGATTCGAGCATACTAGAGGCGCAAGACTGCAACGATCTCGGTGAAGAGAAGGATGGACTTGGCATTCCTAGAAAGTGGTTGACATTGCTCTGCTGATGAGGTGGTGTTGTTCTAGCCATAGTTGTGTTGCCCTGACTACAAAATGCTAGCATCTGCAGGTTGCTTTTGCTATCTACTGCAAGTGAAAGGCTAAACACAGTAAATAGATTGTGTCACGGTAAGTAGAATTGCTAACGACGTTGGTTACTTTACAATTGTATAAACAAAAAGAAAGTATTGTTTAAGCTATTAAGGATGACATGTTTTTTGACAGTTTTAGCTATTCAATATATCTTAGTGTTCTATTTTGATATCTCAAAACAAATACATAGAATAGCATTAAAAGGAAGATTTGATCTTAATATCGCTTTTACCTACCTTTCATTACCACCACATTGCTAGTAAAATTGATGACTTTAGTCTGCTCTTCACAATTCTGCAACTGATATCCTGTATTCATCTTTGCTTGGCAAGTTTTAGTCCTCTCAAGAAGAGCCAGGAAATGATGTATGCATTTTTCATACTTGGGGAGGTCCACCTTCAAACCCTCGTGCACATCACTCTTCTACAACAACATTAAATCCAGTACCCTTCTATTGATTTCTTGAAATCTGCTTTGCGTTTGTATTGATTAGCTTGTGCTTCAGGTAGTCATGAGTATTTTGTTCCTGTATGGAGATGCAACCAAGGGTTTAAGTGACAGGGATGCGCAGAATCATCAATGAAGAAGATTTACCTCTAGGAAAAGGACAAGTGACCTCTGTTATTGTTGGAAGAATGACTCTACGAGCCAGTTCCAAAAACTGAGGAAAATAAGCATCTTTCCAAGACTTGATCTGCAATGAAATATTGCAGCTATACAATTAGTCCGAGCTGTTCAAATTTAACAAAAAAAACATCAACAACTCATCAACTTGATTTGGTCATTCAGCTAGTAAGGCTTCTGCATTGAAATACAAGTTCAAGTAAACACGGATATCCCATTACATATACAAGAACCTTAATTACAAAATTGGGTTTACTAAAGCAACTATGCATAACTACCACATATTAGGAATATACCTATAGATTTAAGAACAGATAATACACATATACTCCCTCGTACCAAAAATATAGGACCTTTTTGTAGGCTAAACTAGCCTACAAAAACATCTTATATTTTGATGCAGAGGGAGTATAAAATGAAGGATTCTCTCACCTTACAAAATATTTCCTCCTTGAGATCATATTCTCAGACACTGCAACATGATAAAAACAAACAAAATCAAAGGAAAACAATGATTGAAGTTTTATGGCATTCACATTTTTTGTTATATAAAGCAATTGAAGTACCTGGAATCTGAAAGTTCTGACAAAGCAAAGTGCTTTGTGGAGCACCGAGAATCTGTTGTACAGGTGGTGTCATGGGCTCAGTTCACATGCCTTGAATGGCTGATATAATAGACATGTTTGCCTAGCACCCTGCTGATTATTCCATCTTGTAAGCTGACTAGGCTGCATCTTGGAGACATCAGCTTGTTGTGCTCCAAGCATTTGGTATCTTTGCATGCCCATCTCTTGTTCGTTGGCTCTCAAAATTTGATTCAACCTTGTCATTTGCGGCTGTCGCACTCCTATAGCACTATCATTTTCGCCAACTAGGTGATTTTTCTGAGAATTTGGACCAATAAGTGGCTTGAACAAACGGCGGTATGTTCGTGTGCGGATTTTTGGAGGCCGAGCTCCATGGAGCTTGGTATTTTGAAAATATCTGAAAGCATATTTAGAAGTTTCAAAAAATCTGAAAAAAAAACCATGGAAACATATATGTATTCCACGAGAACATGTTAAATTTCATTTAAAAATATTGTGATTTGTAGGCTGTACAAAAAAAAAGTTCCAGCCCAACAATAAAAATAAAATGCCCGTTTAAAAATGTGTATTTGTCTTTTTTCTGTACGCCACATGTGAAAGTATAATGCTGTGAAATTTTGCGCATACATGGTATACATGTGTATGTGTGTTCACGAATAAATTCAAAAATATTTGCACTTTGGAAAAATGAAATTTGAAAAACAAGCTCCCTGGTGCTCAGCCTCCGTTGGCATTTTCCACGGTATGTTCTTCCTTCCTTGCCTTCCCGAGAGATCACTTGTGTCCTGATCCAACCGCTATTGAATTTCTGTACCTATATTCCAGAAACAAGACAGGTCTTCATGAAGACCTCCTATTTTTGAATAAGATCGGACATTTCCACATTGAGGTAAAATGACATCGAGGAAAATAATACCGAGTTGAGCGTCTAAGCTCTAATACCAGATGTGGTGTCCTCTAGTCATGCATTATGTTTGCTATAGCAAGGGTTGATGCGGATATGGATTAATGACCGGAGGGAGCTTGGAGAAGAAAAAGGGACAAAAAGATAGATATGTCCCTTCACGCGGGCCCAACAATGTGAACACGATTAACAAACAAGGAAACGCCATGCCGGTGGCCCAAGCACAAGCTACACAAACCATGTTTTGACAAAGAAAGGATCTGCATCCCTGAAACGCTACATAAGGGCTCTGTCTAACTCACGTGTTACATCAACTTAGACAACACAGAAGTGAGAAGCAGCCAAAGATCCACTGTCGAGTGGACGCCTCAATCCTGGCTGCCTCTTGACCTAATGCCCCTGCCACTCACGGTCATGGATCATAGCCGACCGTTCTCCCAATTCACCCTCCACAATCTTGATCCGGTATGATCTTCCTAATTACTCTCTACATTTTTAGATCCATAATTCCACATCTGTTTCGGGAACGGGACTGGATCCAAATTCTCGCTTAAGGATGTGCGCTATATCACCGATGTTGCGCCGGCTCTCTTCTTTGTCTGTGACTCTTGTGGCTTGGCGGCAGCTGTCGAAAATGCCTTGATCAGAGATATCTCAGGTGTGATTTTGTCGTCCAATTATTCAGAGTTTGGGATCTTTCTCAAGAAACTGTTCTCTCTCGCTAGCGTGTCCACATGATGGTCAATGGTGCTTGTGGCCTCTTCTTTGTAGCCAGTCCTTGCTTCGCCTTCGTTAATGCGATTTGCAGTCCAGTCGAAGGCAACTGCTAGGTTTAAGTTCTTCATGTGCCTAGTTGTTCACAAGCGCTGCCTCTCCCCTGACAACTGGTTTTGCGAGCAACTCATCCTTCCCAGTCTGCCTTGCTGCGTTGGTGTCCCCAAAACATGCACGCACATGTTCATGCACTGCCTCTTCACCCATCAGGTCTGGTAGTGTTTCCATGAATGGACGACCACAGACTTCCCTATGCAACATATGGACTCCACTGATACTGAGAATTGGTATCTTAAGGCTAGACCTGGCCATGGGCAGCCCGGCCCGGCCCGGCCCGATGCTGCTCCCGGGCCGGGCTCAGGCCTAGATTTTGAGCCCGAGGACGGGCCGGGCTTAGGCCCGGGCCCGCTGTTTTTGCGATTTACTGAAGGGGGCCGGGCCGTGGCCCAAGGCCTGGCGGCCTTTAACACTTTCAGGCCGGGCTTGGGCCCAAAAATTAGGCCAGACGGCTGGGCCGGGCTGGGCTGGGCTTGGCTAGTCCCGTCCCGAAGCCCGGCCCGGCCCAAGGTTTGGCCAGGTATACTTAAGGCCAAAAAACTCCCTCCAAAGAATATGCGGCACAACTTGGATACGATCACTATCCTAATCCATTGGAGAATATAGAAGGAGGTTGTCAAGTGCGCGGCCAACGGAAAGAAAATGAGATGAGATCGACAACGAGGTTGCTTGGGTTGGGCAGGCGTGTGATCTGGGCGCGACCGCAACGGCGCAAGCGGCTGGCTGTTTGTTTATCGGCTCCCGTGTCGCCGTTTCCGTGCGAGACTCTTCAGTCGAAGCCAGACCGCACAAGTTGGACTGCTCGCTAAAAAACTAGGCATGCAATCATCTTGGACGGCAAAAATAGAAACAACACGTTCAAATCAAATGCTTTAATCTCGGCCAGAGGACACCCATACGCCTAATGAGCAAGTCCATCTCCGGAAAGGATTGACCGAGCCTCCACGGAGTCCGATTGGACAACGATTGCGCAATTTTCGAAAACTTGAATGAACTTTCTAAATGAAACATTTTTTTCTCAAATTCCAAATTTTAAGTGCATTTTTTAAAAGTTCTAGAAGATTTTCTGAAATTACGAAAAGTCCATCTCACCGGCGCCATCACCTGCAGCCACCTCACCTGCAGCCTAATGCGAGGATGTTTGAGAACACTAAGAGCAGTGCTGCCTGCCCAATGGCTCTCGTCAAGGAGAACATTCAAGCCTGGAGGGCCGCTGGCTGCATCATCACGAACTACTTTGTTTGTGCTCTATCCTTTTGACAGTGGACTTTTTGTGGGTGACATCTTGTCACCCTTTTGAAAAAAAATATATATTCATAGGTCGGCACACGGTTGTTCTCTATTGTGTGCTATGCAAGGCGACGGTTCGAATGTTTGCGACAGGTTTTTTTTAATCATGTGCGATGACCCAATCTGCACTAGTGCTCGTATCAACAATTTCTCTCCACATGGTCCCCACAACCACATCGCTAACGAATGAGAAAATCGACTACGGCTCACGCACACGTAGACAAAGAACCGGCATCAATCTTCTGAACAAAGACGAGGAACCAGAAAAGCCATTGAATGCTACAGGACTCCACTTTCACATGTTAATTACACCGAGCAGCAGAGCTAAGTACCAGATCCAGCGTCAAGATTGTCGTATGCCCTAAAAGTTACCGCCAACGCCTCAATCCTGGCCACCCCTGTGCCGAACGTGCGTGGCCGCCCATCACCGTTCCTCCTATTCACTAATGTCCACAACCGTTGCGCCTTCAAGGACCAACGTCTGCAACTGTTGTGCCTTAAAAGTTGCGCCTTCAAGGTATGACTTGCTCATTACTCTCTAGATTCATAGATCCACGATAATTCCACATCCGTTTGGACACCTAAGGATCACCAAGAGGAAAATTATTGGTACTTTGCATTTCATTTTATTGTGTTGGTTCTGTAGCAGTATCCATTAAACACGGGCGATAGCAGGAGCTAAGAGGTGGCTTCAATACGGAGCAGTATGCTCTTCCTTCCTCGCCTTTCTCGAGAGATCACATGTATCATGTTCGAGTTGTAAGCCATACTTTTGCTCAAAAATCACTGCAGTGTTTGTATTTGGAAGGTCCATAAGCTGCCTACTCTTTGTAAATCGGGACATATCTTTGTGACAGAAATGATATTGCCAATACATGATAGCATCCTTTTCCCTTGGATCATATTCCCTAACCAGACAACAAAGACCATGGCTATTTTTTCGTCGGATTCATAACTAACCAATGCTGAACTCCAACCTTTATAGTTCTGTTTTCCGCCCTGTGTGCTGAAATTTAATAGGTAATTCTTACTCTTTTCTTAATTAATCAAAACTGCAAATCTTTTGCCTCATTAAAAAGAACTTTACACTCAAAGGTAGAGAGAGGGAAGCTGTTAACAATATTAATGTATCTCTTTTGCATATGAGCATGCCATTATCTTTCACAACTGTTTCCAGTTCGATGACTCTTGCACATTTTGTAAGTATATGTTTATCTTTTTCGCTGGTTTGGATTCCTGTACAAACATTTCACTATCGGTAGTTTTCATTACATGTTTACTGCATCTTTTCTGTGGCATGATCCAAGAAGTGGCCTCAACACACAAGATAGCAGGAGCCAAGAAGTGGCTTCAACACACAAGTTATGCTCGACTCGGGTTGAGTCAACTATCTGCATATCCATTATATCTTGTGTCAAAATATTGTCGAAACAAACAAATATGCAATATATTCTGCTCTCTCTGATCCCTCAAAATGAACCCGAGCATTTGGAGAAAGTCTGTTCATATCATCCACAGGCTTAGATTCCTTAGAAGTCCATCTTATGTGCCAGCTAGAATGGACATGAAGCTCCATTGAATACTTTCTCACTATTTGCTAGAGATGTTTGTTAATGCACTCAAAACAGTACTATCAACTGAGAAAATTACATCTACAGTAACTGATTATCTCTAGGGTTCAGTTTGGTCACTGTATTCACGAAACATAAAGTTACGGTCACTGGACTCGCTGAACCGGGTCAGCGTACGGTAACTCGTACCGTTTTGGCTCGTATTTTGCACACGTGGACGTATTTGACCCAAAAAACAGTTTGACTCGCCACCTGTACAGGACATGTCGTCCATTTCATAAAGAAGCGAGCGACTACAGCTCAGTTTTTGTGATGAGAGAAAATCTTTGAGAAGTGGAAATGTGTATGAGTTCATTGGATATTTGCAGTCTGCAATTTTCAAGATTACAGGAAATTCACATCTATTACAGTATATATTCGAGGACATGAACACTTTAAAATATAGAGCTGCAAAATTGAACTTAAATAGCACCATTTGCACCACATAATTCACATCATTTACAGTCTGGATATGATAGGTCAACACTAAAAAAAACTGAACTTAATAGCAGCATTCACACATTTTCAGTACAGAGATGAACAATGAGCACCATTTATTCAGTTGAACAGTGAATTAAATAAGAAAGTTCAGAACTTCCTAACATTCAGAAAATTCAGAGCTTCCTGTAACATTTGAACACTGACCAAAACTGAACATGAAAATGAACAGAGCTTCATAACACACAAACGAACAGAGATGACAAAAACTGAACATGAACAGAGCTTCATAACACACAAATGGTTCAAAAGAGTACTGAACTGAAAGTTGAAAATAAGGTTCACAGTTTAACATCCAAAAACAAGTTCCTAAGTGAACAAATTGCAAAATACGTAATCCATTACATGAAATGGTCATTCAAGACCTGAATTCATCAAACTTGTTAACTTTCCTGGGCTTCTTTGCTTCAGCTGCAGCTTTCTACTCTTCTAAAGCCCTCTTCTTTGCTTCCGCTGCTGCTTTCTTCTCTTCTAAAGACCTCTTCTTTGCTTCATGTAGTGCCTCTTTCTTAGCTACAGCTGCAACCTTCTTTGCTTCAGCTTCTGCCTCTCTCTTTTTCCTTGCCTCCGCCTTGAGTGCTTATTTTTCAAGTGCTTTTTTAGCTTTTTGTGCTTCTTTCTTGGCAAGGGCTTCACCTGCTTTTTGCAAAGCAGCTGCTTCTCTTTGTTCCAGGATTTCAGCACACCTCTGTTCATGCAAAATTTCAATGGCATGCTGCTTGGCCTCCCTCATCACTTCAACTCTAGTTGTAAGACTACCTAGTCTTGTTGCAGTGCTGGTTCCTGCAGATGGCATTGCTGCTCTAGCTTCTTTGAGGAAAGAACTTTCAGGCAATGGTCAGAAAACTCAGACCCCTCTTCACTGCCATTACCTTCAACATCAGAAGGTTCTCCATCATTTTCCTCTTCAAACTCATCTACACAATCAGAGACCTCCTCAGTAACATCCTCTACAGCTTGGTCCTCTTCTGCAAACTCCTCTTCTTGTACTACTGGTCCTTTCTCCTCCTTTGCAAAATCCTCTACAGCTTGCTGCTCATCTGCATTTGTTTGTTCTACTGGTTGTTGTGCAAGTGTTTCTTCCATTGCTTGCTCTGCATCATGTCCAAAGCTGTCATGAGTTACAAACTGACATTGCCTTTTTTCAAATGCTTCCTCCTTAATCTGCTTCTCTAATGCTTCCTTCTTCATCTGCTGTTTGTGCGTGTCCAGTGCTTCCTCATTGATGGTCTGAATTGATTTCATAGGACTAACAACAGTGGGCAGATCTGTTACCGGAAACTGGACAACATCATCCCAGTCAAATTGCCTGAAACTCTCATCATGATCAAGATACATCTGCAGGTACTTGTGTCCAAATGTCACATGTGTCCTTCGTTCATTGGTTTCCCAGGCATACTGTAATAAATGTGTAGTCTTCCCTGAACTTCATATCCCAGTTGTTCTACTAAATCTTCCAACTTATCCATAGTCAGTGCACCCCCCTCAACATAATCATACCATATGCTTTTTCCATTCACATATGCACGATTTTTACCAACTCCAAGGAAATAACCATCGAAATTGATGCAAAGACTGAAATTTGATGCATAGTCGATTGTTTCTGCACATGAACATAACGATATTAATGACTAGGTTAACAAGCAAAAATCGCTAGCAGAACAAAAGCCCTAGAACAAACACTAGCATTAATATCAACTATCTAAAAGGAAATACTATTTGCTAGAGATGTTTGTTAATGCACTCAAAACAGTACTATCAACTGGATTGGCATTTAGCTTGGTTGGATCATGGTTCATTGGTGGCTGACAAGGAAGCCAGATATGACAAATAAATAATTTTGAGTAGAACTCAACATAGGGATGAATAGAGAGTAAAACCTAAGGTGATAGAAAAAAAATACTCAAGACACTTAATTTCCAACTGACAAGTATGTGAATCCTGTGTAAGTACGGAAAGCATTTAATGATGTCAATGACATGATTTTGCTTCAGAACCTCACTGCTTCCTCGATCATGAGCTACAAGATCTTTACATTATTAAACAAAGATATCACATTGTTATCAACCATTGCCTGTATCAAACATGAAAGACAATAGAAGGTTGCAAGCAGATACAATAGAAGATCTCATTTTTTTGTTGGCTTGTTAGCAAGTTAGGTGCAGATTCGAACTGATCATTGGATGACCTGATGCGGTGATCACGGAGGACGTGCACACCTCACAC
>NC_053027.1:567187593-567252752 GCF_003073215.2 Triticum urartu
GTTAGCCCCTTTTCTAGTACAGCCTGTTTTCTTGATGCGGCACAATTTACAACAGGACACCCAAATTATATTCATTCAAAAATAACATTTATTCACCTGACAATACAGAGTTCCAACAATCTAGTCTGATTACAAAAAACAAAGCTTAATATGAAAGCACAAGCATATCTAGAAAGCGCTATGAGCATATTTTTTTTTTGAGTAACATGGCTTCCAATGAAAAATGTCCTACTAGCTGATTTTAGTCTCCATCACCACCACTTCTCCAGGAAGCTATACGGACCCAAATAATTCCTCCTAAAAAACTTCAATCTAAAGTAACACGGACTAACCGCCAAACCTGCATAGAATCCAAAAACATACAAAATTATAATAAGTTATAACAGCAAACTCCCATATGAATCTAGAGTAATAATATTAGTTTATTTTCCAAGCTATCATCGGAAGGACACCACTACCATATTAGGGTACCATAAAAACATGGGCAACAGAATATAAAAATGCAGACTATATACAATTTAGAAAAAAATGTTCTATAAATGTGAAGTTTTATCATCCAAACATAGAAAGTTCAAGGTCATGTTAAAACAACTAGTTAGTCATCAATCTGTGCACCTCAAAACAACTATTTCATCAACCTATGCACCTAACCGGGCAAGTTATTTGAACAAATATTAGTGAACTTTATTTTTACAAAATAGTTGTATTTAAACAAATTGCATGATTGACAAATACTAAGATTCAATAATAAGCTATCAAGGTTTACTATTTAAAACACTTCAACACATAGCTTGTTTTATTGCAAATGAATATCAAAATAGTTGTTTCGCCCTTTCACGAACACATGGCGAAACCCAGTCGATAAAAAATAGAACACATGGGGAAGCTGAATGTTAAATTACTTGTGCCTCTAAATAGACAACCATAATCTTGTTATGCAAGCATAATTTCGCAATATAAACATTGAAATATGTTTCATTTACTATTCCTTTTAAGGCGTTTGAGTATATGCCACCATGTCATTTTTACCTGGCTTACAACTTTAACAGAGAGTAGGAACAGTTAGAATAGATGCAATTAAAGAGTACCAACACACACCTCCTTTCTGAAATAAAACTTACTACAGAAACATATAAATTGCATCAAACTAGCTGCTATTCTACTTTTTCATATGATCAACAATCATGATTCTTTGCAAGAAATAATGGGCATTTCTCAACAAATTAATTCAACAATAGTTACAGGATATGGTGAAACAAAAGGCTAGTTAGTACTTGATGGGTAACAATAACATATCTTCACCGACATTTAGTTTGGTTGTAAATATTTGAGGACCAACGACATAACAATATTAGATGAGACCGAAGCTTTGAACAGGTAAAGATTGGAATGTTTGGAAGAAATAATCCTTAGAAAAAGGACAGAGATGCATCATACACTAAGTAAGAGCTCTCCCAATGAACAGATATACCTCATTAATGTCAACAATACATGGACTATTTGATAAATGCAAAACACTATGAGCTCACCTGGTCGGATACTATTCTAAATCATGACGTCCTACTTAACAAAATGGCACATGAGGCACCTCCAAGCTGAGTCCATGGTTGTTTTCCTGTGGTTTCATTAGATATATGCCATAGTGATATGCTATGGATGTGATAATTGGAGGAAGAGACACGGTGCTTACCTTGCACCGGCATGATGCTGATGTCCTTAAAGTATCAATAGGCTGGAAAATTGGTTTGAACATATCAGCCTACTACAGATAAACTGTTACATATATACATAAGAACTGGAACAAAAGAACATCACCTCCAGTCCTGGACTTGAAATTTTTTGGTACAGATTTTGCACCAATTCCCCAGAGAAGAACAATTTAGCACCTTAAATTTGAATGCATACATACAAATCAGAATCATTCTAGATGTGTTTTTTTACTTAACATAAATCTAGAATCAAATGAAACTTTGGGACATAAGGAAATATTTTAGTACAATTTCAGGAAGTACATGGAGAGTAGTAGATTACCACATACACTTGCCGTGCATCTCTCTTACTTGATTATATCATCACAGAGATTGCATTATTATAATAATATGTGCTCCAAGTACAGAAACATCATGAACATAGTAGAATACTGAGACAAAAGAAAGAACTTAGCTAGTAGAGAACTTTCAGTCAACTCTTGTGTGGTACTGAGTAGACTGAGACAAAATAAAAAACTGTAGGAAGAAAACTTTGGACCAGCTAATACAGTTGTAAGCACGGAACTTTAACTGACATAACCAATGAAGATTGATTGTTATGAAGACAATGAAGAAAAAACAGCTATATGAGCGCTTGAGCTTGCACCGTAAACAACCATGGAGCAGAAGATCTATCAAAAGACAATCAATTCATCTTTGTAGAGGCTTATGGCATAGTTTAAAAAGAGCATCCAACAAAAGCTATATATCATGATGTGGTTACCAAAATAGAAGTGTCAGTGAGTTAGTATCCTAAAGATTATCCATGGAAGGGTGCAGGTTGCACATATTGCCTAGTGGGTGAATGTGAGAAAGCAGTGCTGGACTGCATTATCCTGGACCACTGTTGACCATGGCGTTGCTGCAACTACCAAAATTGCATCTTCTCAAACAGGAGGCCCGAGGTGAAGCTCCAGGTGGAGCAGCAATGTGGAAAGCATACGACGGTGCTAGTGGCATGACTAAAACTGACTGGAGGCCGGAAAGTATACAACAGCGCTAGTGGAAACAATGAGGACAGCAAGATGAAGATGTACTCCCATCCATAATAGGAAGTGAAATGCAAAGTAACAATTCCAGTGTACTCAATTTCTGACTTAATTAGAGATGGTTAAGAACCTGCAGTTTTAATTCCCATTATTGGATTTCTTGCACTGTCGTACTAACAACCAAAAGTATTTCAACCTAGTGAAGTTTCAAGTTGCAGTAGCGGACAAATCCCATAGCCAACATCCAACAATGGAATCCAAACAAAAGCCTAAAACTGTACCCCTAAAATACATCTGGAAATCAAGGAAAAGAAATCCATTTGACAAGCTGCACTCACCATCTGATGAAATTAATGCTGCTGATGCCGTCGTCCAGCGTGAAGGGCACGTCCGTGTTCAGCTCCGCGTTGCCGTTGACCATCCCCATGAGATGGACCTGCAGATCCCGCAAATCAAATAAGAAGATGTGTAAGAACTCAAACCCAATGGATCTGGATGTGGGCAGGGGGGTGATTCCTCACTCATGTTGGCTCGCCCCCGGATGGATCTAGATCCGTGCGCGCCACCGGCGACCTCGAGGGGTTCCAAACCCGGTAGTCGGTCCTGCCCGGACCGCGGCCGCGTCAGCTCGAGAGGCAGGACTGGGCCGCCACAGCTCGAGGGCGCGATCTGAATGGAAAAAAAGTCACGGAGTGGGGTAGATGGGGAGGGATCCGTGCGGGATAGATGGGAGGGGCCTGACGCAGGTGGTTTTAGCGCCGGCGCCGCCAGCAGGTGACATGAGCGATGGAGGACGGAAGGTGGAGTGGCGGCGGGGCGGCTGATGGATGGTATGGAAGAAGACGGGAGAAGGGTAATTAGGGTTAGGCTGGTCTGGACTCTGTAGTTAAATGGGCTGGCTTAAATTTTTCACTCCCCGCGCCGGCGACTTAAAATTTCCCTTCTCGCGCGCGCTCTGTTATTTTACACTTTTTTTCGTATTCACTGTTACATTCGACTGACATGTAGGCCAAACAAAATGGCATACACAGCAGGAACCACCCGTGACGGTCCAAATGGTGTATAAAGAAAAAAAGTTAGACCCATCTAGTTGATTCATGATGGTTTTCGTGACAGTACATCGATGTCCATCATAATGGTGTAATCGTCTCGAGGCCCATTCACAAATTGTAGATCCATGACGCTTTCTATGACGGTATATGGGAACGTCATGAGAAATCCGTCATGGATCAACAGATTTCTTGTAGTGAGCAGTTGCGTCATAATCACGTGGCAGTCATGAGACTTTAGGTTCTGAAACTTTTTCTCTGGCATATTTATTATTCCCTTTATATTCGACGAGAAGTCTAGTCGTGACCTTCATACTGAGGCAAGCATTCAAAGAAGATTTCTTCTCTTCTTTCGTAAGAGCGTAGCTGGCAGGACCTTTATACTGCTTCGGAGGCATGCCGTCTTTTTCGTGCAAACGTTGCAGGTCCTCCCGTGCCTCAGGTGTATCTTTTGTCTTCCCATACACGCCCAAGAAGCCTAGCAGGTTCACGCAAAGGTTCTTCGTCACGTGCATCACGTCGATTGAGGAGCGGACCTCTAGGTCTTTCCAGTAGGGTAGGTCCCAAAATATAGATTTCTTCTTCCACATGGGTGCGTGTCCCTCAGCGTCATTCGGAACAGCTAGTCCACCGGGACCCTTTCCAAAGATTACGTAGTGTAAATCATTGACCATAGCAAGCACGTGATCACCGGTGCGCATGGCGGGCTTCTTCCGGTGATCTGCCTCGCCTTTGAAATGCTTGCCTTTCTTTCGACATTGATGGTTGGTCGGAAGAAATCGACGATGGCCCAGGTACACATTCTTCCTGCATTTGTCCAGGTATATACTTTCAGTGTCATCTAAATAGTGCATGCATGCGTGGTATCCTTTTGTTTGTCTTGTCCTGAAAGGTTACTGAGAGCGGGCCAATCGTTGATGGTCACGAACAGCAACGCCTTAAGGTTAAATTCCTCCTGTCTGTGCTCATCCCACGTACGTACACCGTTTCCATTCCACAGCTGTAAAAGTTCTTCAACTAATGGCCTTAGGTACACATCAATTTCGTTGCTGGGTTGCTTAGGGCCTTGGATGAGAACTGGCATCATAATGAACTTCCTCTTCATGCACATCCAAGGAGGAAGGTAATACATACATAGAGTCACGGGCCAGGTGCTGTGATTGCTGCTCTGCTCCCCGAAAGGATTAATGCCATCCGCGCTTAAAGCAAACCATACATTCCTTGGGTCCTTTGCAAACTCATCCCAGTACTTTCTCTCGATTTTTCTCCACTACAACCCGTCAGCAGGTGCTCTCAACTTCCCATCTTTCTTTTGGTTCTCACTGTGCCATCGCATCAACTTGGCATTCTCTTCGTTTTTGAACAGACGTTTCAACCGTGGTATTATAGGAGCATACCACATCACCTTCGCAGGAACCCTCTTCCTGGGGGGCTCGCCGTCAACATCACCAGGGTCATCTCGTCTGATCTTATACCGCAATGCACCGCATACCGGGCATGCGTTCAGATCCTTGTATGCACCGCGGTAGAGGATGCAGTCATTATGGCATGCATGTATCTTCTCCACCTCCAATCCTAGAGGGCATACGACCTTCTTTGCTGCGTATGTACTGTCGGGCAATTCGTTATCCTTTGGAAGCTTCTTCTTCAATATTTTCAGTAGCTTCTCAAATCCTTTGTCAGCCACAGCATTCTCTGCCTTCCACTGTAGCAATTCCAGTACGGTACCGAGCTTTGTGTTGCCATCTTCGCAATTGGGGTATAACCCTTTTTTGTGATCCTCTAACATGCGATCGAACTTCAGCTTCTCCTTTTGACTTTCGCATTGCGTCCTTGCATCAACAATGACCCGGCGGAGATCATCATCATCGGGCACATCGTCTGGTTCCTCTTGATCTTCAGCAGCTTCACCCGTTGCAGCATCATTGGGCACATCGTCTGGTTTCTCTTGATCTTCACCAGCTCCCCCCGTTGTAGCATCACCGTATTCAGGGGGCACATAGTTGTCATCGTAGTCTTCTTCTTCGCCGTCTTCCATCATAACCCCTATTTCTCCATGCCTCGTCCAAACATTATAGTGTGGCATGAAACCCTTGTAAAGCAGGTGGGAGTGAAGGATTTTCCGGTTAGAGTAAGACCTCGTATTCCCACATTTAGTGCATGGACAACACATAAAACCTTTCTGCTTGTTTGCCTCAGCCGCATCGAGAAACTCATGCACGCCCTTAATGTACTCGCAGGTGTGTCTGTCACCGTACATCCATTGCCGGTTCATCTGCGTGCATTATATATAATTAAGTGTCCAAATTAATAGAAGTTCATCATCACATTAAAACCAAAGTGCATACATAGTTCTCATCTAACAACATATAGCTCTCCAGAGCATCTAATTAATTAAACCATACATTGAAACTATGTAAAACATTTCAATGCGAAAACAAATGCGACCATAATCGCAACCAAGGTAACAATTGATCCAACGACATAATGATACCAAGTCTCGGTATGAATGGCATATTTTCTAATCTTTCTAATCTTCAAGCGCATTGCATCCATCTTGATCTTGTGATCATCGACGACATCCGCAACATGCAACTCCAATATCATCTTCTCCTCCTCAATTTTTTTATTTTTTCCTTCAACAAATTGTTTTCTTCTTCAACTAAATTTAACCTCTCGACAATAGGGTCAGTTGGCATTTCCGATTCACATACATCCTAGATAAATAAAATCTATGTCACGTTGGTCGGCATAATTTTCATAAACAATAAATGTACCAATAGTTATAAAGATAATATACATACCACATCCGAATCATAGACAGGACGAGGGCCGACAGGGGCGGATACCAAAACCATCGCACTATATAAGATGCAATAATAAATGTAAGAAAATGATACAAGTATGTATCTAAACATACAAGTAAGAATTTTTTTCCTTTCAGAAAGAAGATAAGAACAAGAGGCTCGCCACGGTGGTGTCGGTGATGAGATCGGCGCGGGTGATCGACGGCGGTGAAGACGGGGACGGGGCGTGACGGACCGCTAAATCTAGACAAATCTTGAGGAAAATGGAGCTTGGAGGTCGAGCTTCGAGAGGAGAAAGCTTAAGTAGTGTGGCTCGTGTTGGAAATATGCCCTAGAGCAATAATAAAAGGATTATTATTGTATTTCCTTGTTCATGATAATTGTCTTTTATTCATGCTATAATTGTGTTATCCGGAAATCGTAATACATGTGTGAATACATAGACACCAACATGTCCCTAGTAAGCCTCTAGTTAACTAGCTCGTTGATCAACAGATAGTCATGGTTTCCTGACTATGGACATTGGATGTCATTGATAACGAGATCACATCATTAGGAGAATGATGTGATGGACAAGACCCAATCCTAAGCATAGCACAAGATCGTATAGTTCGTTTGCTAGAGTTTTCCAATGTCAAGTGTCTTTTCCTTAGACCATGAGATCGTATAACTCCCGGATACCATAGGAGTGCTTTGGGTGTACCAAACGTCACAACGTAACTGGGTGACTATAAAGGTATACTACGGGTATCTCCGAAAGTGTCTGTTGGGTTGACACGGATCAAGACTGGGATTTGTCACTCCGTATGACGGAGAGGTATCTCTGGGCCCACTCGGTAATGCATCATCATAATGAGCTCAAAGTGACCAAGTGTCTGGTCACGGGATCATGCATTACGGTACGAGTAAAGTGACTTGCCGGTAACGAGATTGAACGAGGTATTGGGATACCGACGATCGAATCTCGGGCAAGTAACATATCGATTGACAAAGGGAATTGCATACGGGGTTGATTGAATCCTCGACATCGTGGTTCATCCGATGAGATCATCGAGGAGCATGTGGGAGCCAACATGGGTATCCAGATCCCGCTGTTGGTTATTGACCGGAGAGTCGTCTCGGTCATGTCTGCATGTCTCCCGAACCCGTAGGGTCTACACACTTAAGGTTCGGTGACGCTAGGGTTGTAAAGATATGTATATGCAGTAACCCGAATGTTGTTCGGAGTCCCGGATGAGATCCCGGACGTCACGAGGAGTTCGGAATGGTCCGGAGGTAAAGAATTATATATAGGAAGTGCTGTTTCGGCCATCGGGACAAGTTTCGGGGTCACCGGTATTGTACCGGGACCACCGGAAGGGTCCCGGGGGTCCACCGGGTGGGGCCACCCATCCCGGAGGGCCCCATGGGCCAAAGTGGGGAGGGGAACCAGCCCATAGTGGGCTGGTGCGCCCCCTAGGCCCACCCCATGCGCCTAGGGTTGGAACCCTAGGGGTGGGGGCGCCCCACCTTGCTTGGGGCACTCCAGCCCTGGCCGCCCCCCTAGGAGATCTCATCTCCTAGGGCCGGCGCCCCCTAGGGGAGGCCTATATATATGAGGGGGAGGGAGGGGGCAGCAGTACCTTGAGTCTTGGCGCCTCCCTCTCCCCTGCTACACTCCTCTCGTAGTATAAGGAAGCCCTGCTGCTGTGAGCCCTGCATCCACCACCACGCCGTCGTGCTGCTAGATCTTCATCAACCTCTCCTCCCCCTTGCTGGATCAAGAAGGAGGAGACGTCACGCTGACCGTACGTGTGTTGAACGAGGAGGTGCCGTCCGTTCGGCGCTAGGATCTCTCCGGTGATTTGGATCACGTCGAGTACGACTTCCTCATCCCCGTTCTTTGAACGCTTCCGCGCGTGATCTACAAAGGTATGTAGATGCAATCCGATCACTCGTTGCTAGATGAACTCATAGATGGATCTTGGTGAAACCGTAGGAAAATTTTTGTTTTCTGCACGTTCCCCAACAGTGGCATCATGAGCTAGGTCTATGCGTAGTTCTTTTTGCACGAGTAGAACACAATTTGTTGTGGGCGTTAGATGTTGTCAACTTTCTTGCCGCTACTATCTTATCTTGCTTCAACGGTATTGTGGGATGAAGCGGCCCGGACCAACCTTACACATACGCTACGTGAGACCGGTTCCACCGACTGGCATGCACTAGTTGCATAAGGTGGCTGGCGGGTGTCTGTCTCTCCCACTTTAGTTGGAGTGGATTCGATGAAAAGGGTCCTTATGAAGGGTAAATAGAAGTTGACAAATCACGTTGTGGCTTTCCGTAGGTAAGAAAACGTTCTTGCTAGAACCCTACTTCAGCCACGTAAAACTTGCAACAACAATTAGAGGACGTCTAACTTGTTTTTGCAGCAAGTGTTTTGTGATGTGATATGGCCAAAGTTGTGATGAATGATGAATGATATATGTGATGTATGAGATGTTCATGCTATTGTAATAGGAATCACGACTTGCATGTCGATGAGTATGACAACCGGCAGGAGCCATAGGAGTTGTCTTTATTTTTTGTATGACCTGCGTGTCATTGAGAAACGCCATGTAAATTACTTTACTTTATTGCTAACGCGTTAGCCATGGTAGAATAATAGTTGGCGAGCAACTTCATGGAGACACGATGATGGAGATCATGATGATGGAGATCATGGTGTCCGGTGACAAGATGATCATGGAGCCCCAAGATGGAGATCAAAGGAGCTATGTGATACTGGCCATATCATGTCACTTATTATTTGATTGCATGTGATGTTTATCATGTTTTTGCATCTTGTTTACTTAGAACGACGGTAGTAAATAAGATGATCCCTCATAATAATTTCAAGAAAGTGTTCCCCCTAACTGTGCACCGTTGCGACAGTGTTTCGAAGCACCACGTGATGATCGGGTGTTTAGATTCCAACGTTCACATACAACGGGTGTAAGACAGATTTACACATGCAAACACTTAGGTTGACTTGACGAGCCTAGCATGTACAGACATGGCCTCGGAACACAGAAGACCGAAAGGTCGAGCATGAGTCGTATAGAAGATACGATCAACATGAAGATGTTCACCGATGTTGACTAGTCCGTCTCACGTGATGATCGGACACGGCCTAGTTTAACTCGGATCATGTTATACTTAGATGACAGGAGGGATGTCTATCTAAGTGGGAGTTCATTGAATAATTTGATAGATGAACTTAATTATCATGAACTTAGTCTAAAATATTTACAATATGTCTTGTAGATCAAATGGCCAATCGTAGTCCTCAACTTCAACGCGTTCCTAGAGAAAACCAAGCTGAAAGACGATGGCAGACTACATACGGACTGGGTCCGGAACCTGAGGATCATCCTCATAGCTGCCAAGAAAGATATGTCCTACAAGCACCGCTAGGTGAAACGCACCTGTCCCCCAGAACCAAGACGTTATGACGCTTGGCAGACACGTGCTAATGACTACTCCCTCGTTCAGTGCGGCATGCTTTACAGTTTAGAGCCGGGGCTCCAAAAGCGTTTTGAGAGACATGGAGCATATGAGATGTTCGAAGAGCTGAAAATGGTTTTTCAAGCTCATGCCCGGGTCGAGAGATATGAAGTCTCCGACAAGTTCTTCAGCTGTAAGATGGAGGAAAATAGTTCTGTCAGTGACACATTCACTATGTCTGGGTTACATAACCGCTTGACTCAGCTGGGAGTTAATCTCCCGGATGATGCGGTCATTGACAGAATCTCCAGTCGCTTCCAAGAGCTACAAGAGCTTTGTGATGAACTTCAATATGCAGGGGATTGGAAAAGACCATTCCTGAGTTATTTATATGCTGAAAATCAGGCGAGGAGGTGGAAACAAAAGGAACATCAAGTGTTGATGGTGAATAAAACCAACTAGTTCAAGAGGGCAAAGGAGTAAAACGAGCTTCAGAAGGACGGCAAGGAGTTGCCGCGCCGGTAAGCAAGCTGCCGGGAAGAAGCCAAAGAATGGACCCAAGCCCGAGACTGAGTGCTTTTATTGCAAGGGAAGTGGTCACTGGAAGCGGAACTGCCCCAAATACTTAGCGGACAAGAAGGCCTGGCAAAACAAAAGGTATATGTGATATACATGTAATTGATGTGTACCTTACCAGTACTCGTAGTAGCTCCTGGGTATTTGATACCGGTGCAGTTGCTCACATTTGTAACTCAAAGCAGGGGCTGCGGAATAAGCGGAGACTGGCAAAGGACGAGGTGACGATGCGCGTCGGGAATGGTTCCAAGGTCAATGTGATCGCCGTCGGCACGCTACCTCTACATTCTACCTTCGGGATTAGTTTTAAACCTTAATAATTGTTATTTAGTGCCAGCTTTGAGCATGAACATTGTATCGGGATCTCGTTTAATTCGAGATGGCTACTCATTTAAATCCGAGAATAATGGTTGTTCTATTTATATGAGAGATATGTTTTATGGTCATGCTCCGATGGTGAATGGTTTATTCTTAATGAATCTCGAGCGTAATGCTACACATGTTCATAGTGTGAGTACCAAAAGATGTAAGGTTGATAATGATAGTCCCACATACTTGTGGCACTGCCGCCTTGGTCACATAGGTGTCAAACGCATGAAGAAGCTCCATGCAGATGGACTTTTAGAGTCTCTTGATTATGAATCATTTGACACGTGCGAACCATGCCTCATGGGTAAAATGACCAAGACTCCGTTCTCAGGAACAATGGAGCGAGCAACCAACTTATTGGAAATCATACATACTGATGTGTGCGGTCCAATGAGTGTTGAGGCTCGCGGTGGCTATCGTTATGTTCTCACCCTCACTGATGACTTGAGTAGATATGGGTATGTCTACTTAATGAAACACAAGTCTGAAACCTTTGAAAAGTTCAAGGAATTTCAGAGTGAGGTTGAGAATCAACGTGACAGAAAATCATAGTTCTACGATCAGATCGTGGAGGAGAATACTTGAGTCACGAATTTGGCACACACTTAAGAAAATGTGGAATAGTTTCACAACTCACGCCGCCTGGAACACCTCAGCGTAATGGTGTGTCCGAACGTCGTAATCGCACTCTATTAGATATGGTGCGATCTATGATGTCTCTTACCGATTTACCGCTATCTTTTTGGGGATATGCTTTAGAGACTGCCGCATTCACTTTAAATAGGGCTCCGTCGAAATCCGTTGAGACGACACCGTATGAATTATGGTTTGGGAAGAAACCTAAGCTGTCGTTTCTAAAAGTTTGGGGATGCGATGCTTATGTCAAGAAACTTCAACCTGAAAAGCTCGAACCCAAGTCGGAAAAATGTGTCTTCATAGGATACCCTAAAGAAACTATTGGGTATACCTTCTACCTCAGATCCGAAGGCAAGATCTTTGTTGCCAAGAATGGATCCTTTCTAGAGAAAGAGTTTCTCTCGAAAGAAGTAAGTGGGAGGAAAGTAGAACTTGATGAAGTATTACCTCTTGAACCGGAAAATGGCGCAACTCAAGAAAATGTTCCTGAGGTGCCTGCACCGACTAGAGAGGAAGTTAATGATGATGATCAAGATACTTCTGATCAAGCTCCTACTGAAATTCGAGGTCCACAAGGACACGTTCCGCACCAGAGTGGTACGGCAACCCTGTCTTGGAAATCATGTTGTTAGACAACGGTGAACCTTCGAACTATGAAGAAGCGATGGCGGGCCCGGATTCCGACAAATGGCTAGAAGCCATGAAATCCGAGATAGGATCCATGTATGAAAACGAAGTATGGACTTTGACTGACTTGCCCGGATGATCGGCGAGCCATAGAAAATAAATGGATCTTTAAGAAGAAGACAGACGCGAGATGGTAATGTGACCATCTAAAGCTCGGCTTGTCGCTAAGGGTTATCGACAAGTTCAAGGGGTTGACTACGATGAGACTTTCTCACCGGTAGCGAAGCTGAAGTCCGTCCGAATCATGTTAGCAATTGCCGCATTCTATGATTATGAGATATGGCAAATGGACGTCAAAACGGCATTCCTTAATGGTTTCCTTAAGGAAGAATTGTATATGATGCAGCCGGAAGGTTTTGTCGATCCTAAGAATGCTGACAAGGTGTGCAAGCTCCAACGCTCGATTTATGGGCTGGTGCAAGCATCTCGGAGTTGGAACATTCGCTTTGATGAGATGATCAAAGCGTTTGGGTTTACGCAGACTTATGGAGAAGCCTGCGTTTACAAGAAAGTGAGTGGGAGCTCTGTAGCATTTCTCATATTATATGTAGATGACATACTTTTGATGGGAAATGATATAGAACTCTTGGACAGCATTAAGGCCTACTTGAATAAGAGTTTTTCAATGAAGGACCTTGGAGAAGCTGCTTATATATTAGGCATCAAGATCTATAGAGATAGATCAAGACGCCTCATAGGTCTTTCACAAAGCACATACCTTGATAAGATATTGAAGAAGTTCAATATGGATCAGTCTAAGAAGGGGTTCTTGCCTGTGTTGCAAGGTGTGAAATTGAGCTCAGCTCAATGTCCGACCAGCAGAAGATATAGAAGAGATGAGTGTCATCCCCTATGCCTCAGCCATAGGTTCTATTATGTATGCCATGCTGTGTACCAGACCTGATGTAAACCTTGCCGTAAGTTTGGTAGGAAGGTACCAAAGTAATCCCGGCAAGGAACACTGGACAGCGGTCAAGAATATCCTGAAGTACCTGAAAAGGACTAAGGAAATGTTTCTCGTTTATGGAGGTGACGAAGAGCTCGTCGTAAAGGGTTACGTCGACGCTAGCTTCGACACAGATCTGGATGACTCTAAGTCACAAACCGGATACGTGTATATTTTGAATGGTGGGGCAGTAAGCTGGTGCAGTTGCAAGCAGAGCGTCGTGGCGGGATCTACATGTGAAGCGGAGTACATGGCAGCCTCGGAGGCAGCACATGAAGCAATTTGGGTGAAGGAGTTCATCACCGACCTAGGAGTCATACCCAATGCGTCGGGGCCAATCAAACTCTTCTGTGACAACACTGGAGCTATTGCACTTGCAAGGAGCCCAGGGTTTCACAAGAAGACAAGGCACATCAAGCGTCGCTTCAACTCCATTCGTGAAAATGTTCAAAGATGGAGACATAGAGATTTGGTAAAGTACATACGGACCTGAATGTAGCGGATCCGTTGACTAAACCTCTCTCCATAGAGCACATGATCACACCAGAATTCCATGGTGTTCGATTCATCACAATGTAACTAAGAATTATTGACTCTAGTGCAAGTGGGAGACTGTTGGAAATATGCCCTAGAGGAAATAATAAAAGCATATTATTATATTTCCTTGTTCATGATAATTGTCTTTATTCATTCTATAATTGTGTTATCCGGAAATCGTAATACATGTGTGAATAATAGACACCAGCATGTCCCTAGTAAGCCTCTAGTTGACTAGCTCGTTGATCAACAGATAGTCATGGTTTCCTAACTATGGACATTGGATGTCATTGATAACGAGATCACATCATTAGGAGAATGATGTGATGGACAAGACCCAATCCTAAACATAGCACAAGATCCGTATAGTTCGTTTGCTAGAGTTTTTCCAATGTCAAGTATCCTTTCCTTAGACCATGAGATCGTGTAACTCCCGGATACCGTAGGAGTGCTTTGGGTGTACCAAACGTCACAACGTAACTGGGTGACTATAAAGGTATACTACGGGTATCTCCGAAAGTGTCTGTTGGGTTGACACGGATCAAGACTGGGATTTGTCACTCCGTATGACGGAGAGGTATCACTGGGCCCACTCGGTAATGCATCATCATATGAGCTCAAAGTGACCAAGTGTCTGGTCACGGGATCATGCATTACGGTACGAGTAAAGTGACTTGCCGGTAACGAGATTGAACGAGGTATTGGGATACCGACGATCGAATCTCGGGCAAGTAACATACCGATTGACAAAGGGAATTGTATACGGGGTTGCTTGAATCCTTGACATCGTGGTTCATCCGATGAGATCATCGAGGAGCATGTGGGAGCCAACATGGGTATCCAGATCCCGCTGTTGGTTATTGACCGGAGAGTCGTCTCGGTCATGTCTACATGTCTCCCGAACCCGTAGGGTCTACACACTTAAGGTTCGGTGACGCTAGGGTTGTAAGATATGTATATGCAGTAACCCGAATGTTGTTCGGAATCCCAGATGAGATCCCGGACGTCACGAGGAGTTTCGGAATAGTCTGGAGGTAAAGAATTATATATAGGAAGTGTTGTTTCGGCCATCGGGACAAGTTTCGGGGTCACCGGTATTGTACCAGGACCACCGGAAGGGTCCCGGGGGTCCACCGGGTGGGGCCACCCATCCCGGAGGGCCCCATGGGCAAAAGTGGGGAGGGGAACCAGCCCATAGTGGGCTGGTGCGCCCCTAGGCACCCATGCGCCTAGGGTTGGAACCCTAGGGGTGGGGGCGCCCCACCTGCCTTGGGGGCCACTCAGCCCTGCCGCCCCTAGGAGATCCATCATCCTAGGGCGGCCCCCCTAGGGGAGCCTATATATATGAGGGGGAGGGAGGGGCAGCCGCACCTTGAGTCTTGGCGCCTCCCTCTCCCCTGCTACACCTCTCCCTCTCGTAGTATAAGGCGAAGCCTGCTACGTGACGCCCTGCATCCACCACCACGCCGTCGTGCTGCTGGATCTTCATAAACCTCTCCTCCCCCCTTGCTGGATCAAGAAGGAGGAGACGTCACGTTGACCGTACGTGTGTTGAACGCGGAGGTGCCGTCCGTTCGGTGCTAGGATCTCCGGTGATTTGGATCACATTGTGTACGACTTCCTCATCCCCGTTCTTTGAACGCTTCCGCGCGTGATCTAAAGTATGTAGATGCAATCCAGTTCACTCGTTGCTAGATGAACTCATAGATGGATCTTGGTGAAACTGTAGGAAAATTTTTGTTTCCTGCAACGTTCCCCAACAGCTCGGGCATTCCATCGAACACCTCATGTGCATAGGAGGTGAGCTAGAGCACCACAAAGCCCTCTCCCCCTCGGCCAGAGAAAAACGGAGCACCGGGGTGCTCTGCTCGCGAGCGAGGGGTATATATAGGCACGTCATTGGTCCCGGTTGGTGACATGAGCCGGGACTAAAGGGGAGCCTTTGGTCCCGGTTCAAGCCACGAACCGGGACCAATGGTGGTGGGCCAGGAGCGAGGCCCATTGGTCCACGGTTCATCCCACCAACCGGGACCAAAAGGTCCATATGAACCTGGGACCAATGGCCCACGTGGCCCGGCCGGCCCCTGGCTCACGAACCGGGACCAATGCCCACATTGGTCCCGGTTCTGGACTGAACCGGGACTAATGGGCTGACCCGGCCTGGACCAAAGCCCTGTTTTCTACTAGTGTACCGGCCCTACATATATACAATAATTATCTCTTACAAATATAATCTCCTAAATTACGGACGCATGGTCCACATAGTATTCTTCGTCTTCAGCGATCACGTGGTCAAGAAAGAATGCCGCCAATTCCTCTTGAATTGCTCGCATGCGATCTGGTGCTAGGAGTTCATCCCGCATCCGGAACATCTAATTTGAAGAAGGGGGTCAATACATATATATATATATATATATATATATGAATGAATGAAACTCAACACAAATGATGGTAATAAAATAAAATTGTGAATATTGTTATTTACGCACTTCATATTGTTCGGCAGAGTAGCCCCCCCGCTCACAGGTCGTGTGGCGGATGGACTCGCAGACGTAGTATCCACAGAAATCATTCCCTTGTTCCTGCCACAACCACTTTACAAGAAATAGAGGTCAATCAAACTGATAAGCAAGAATGCCAAATGGTATTGATGAAACTAGCGCTTGAATCACTAGTAGATGCGCGGAACATGCTACTATAGTACTTACTTTCGGGTGTCTGAATTGCAGCTCCTTCGGCAGTCCCGGAGCTTTTCTGGTGAATTTTCTCCAAACCCTGCCGGACAAAGAAAACAATTACTTGATATCAGGAAATGAACAAAGTTGCTGATATGGTGGATAATGATCGATTTAACTTACTTCTTGAGGATTTCAGTCATGTCCGCATACTCCTGGGGATCTTTTCGTTTAGAGTCCAAGACAGTTACTACTCCCTGCTCAAGCCTAATCTCTAGGAGAATATAGTGGTACCTGCACACGCATGCATAACTCATCAATTACATTACTATAACCTGGACTAATATATAAGGGAAACCGAATATGCACAAGACAGTAACACTCACTTGAAGTTGTAAGGAAAGAGTATTATATCTTTGTTTTCATTTATTTTGAATGATCGTAGCAAGTTGGCCTCGGTATCTTCAGGACGATGTTCAACCTCAGTTGCATCTATGAGATATGTGTTAACGAACCCAATATCAAGGATTTGTCTTTTCTTCAATTCGGCGATCTTCAATCTGCATAATATAGTGAGGATAATTATAAATACATGCAATGAAAGAGCTGAGCTATATAGAGAGACTTAATGACAGAAGTAGTAGTACTTACAGACAGTAGCAGGTGACCGTTGCTTTATCAAGGGCCAATTGATTGAAAAACTGATAGAACTCCTCAAATGGAATAGGCAACAGTTCAATTCCAACGAGGTCATGCTCCGGTTTAACTCTCGCATACAAAGTACTCCTCCCCCCAGACTCTCTGTAGATTTTCTAGTACCAATCATGCAATCTTTGCGTCATCATTGATAGAGATTTTTCATCTTTGACGAGAGGCTTCCCGTACTCGTATCTGTGTATCTGCACCTCCATGGGATCATAATGTACATCGTCGGGCAGGTAATCGGGCACCATCCTCGGATCGACGATGTCGCTAGGCACCTTGAGCGGGGGGCACGATTGCTTCGCTTGTTCGCCGAGCTGGGCAATTTGTTTCCCAGCTCGTCGTTCTTTCATCCTTTGATCACTGACAGTACTTCCCGAACGCTCCGCTTCGGCAAATGCCTTTCCAATAATGCGCTCATAGTTGCCTTTCAGCGGAGACTTGGGTGGTTTTGTCAGGGCAGCCAGAGTGCGCTTCGCTTTCACCAGATCTACCTTCTCCTCCGGAGGTGGATGTCTCTGTGCTTTCAACCCTTGAAACCAGTCCTTCACCTCGGTTCACGCGATCTTCGCGTTCTCCTCCGGGGTCATCTCGTATGGTAACTTCTCTGGAGTCTTCAGAGAAGGACCGAATCTGTATGTCCTCCCGCTTCTGGCTGTACTGCTAGACGCCGGTAGAGCAGACGGAGCGGCAGTCTTCTTTACTTTCTTACGAGGCGGAGGAGAAGGACTACGACGCGCCGGAGCAGCCGGAGCGGCGGCGGGTCTCTTCCGCCCTTGCTGACGAGGCGGAGAAGGAGGAGGCTGGCTGCTCGGGCGCGCCGGCGCAGGCGGAGAAGGAGGCAGAGTGCCGCCACGCGCCGGAGAAGGAGCCGGCCGGGTGCCCTGGTCGTCACTCTCCGGAGGAGGAGGCGGTGGAGGAGGTGGAGTGCCCTGACTCACCGGAGGAGGAGGAGGAGGCGGAGGCATCCAGTTCGGAAGGTTGATGAGCTCCTTCCGCCATAGGCATAAAGTCTTCAGAGCAGAACCCAGCCGAGTCTCCCCGTCACCGGTAGGGTGGTCAAGCTGGAGGTCCTCAAATCCCTCCGTTATTTCATCCACCATCACCCTAGCATATCCTTCTGGAATCGGCCGGCAGTGAAAAGTTGCACCGGGTTCAGTAGGAAAAACAGAGCCAACAGCCGCCTTGACCTTCATATTAATCCATTGCGTCATAAGGTGGCAATTTTGAGACTCCGTGATAGCATCCATGGGATAGCTGGCAGGAGCCGTCAAGACAAGCTCCGACTGAAGTAGCTCGGTGGAAGCCACGCTGCTTCTCCGCTGAGATGGCTGGGTAGCTTCGGGGGAAGCTTCGGCAGTTCGTTTGCTGCGATTTGCTTCTCGTTTCTCTATCACTTGTACCCTTGCGTGCAGCGCCTGCAGTTCGGTCTGCTGCACTTTTTTCCTCCTCTCTTGGCTTTTGTAACCGCCTGTGTCCGGAAACCCAGCCTTCCACGGAATGGAGCCTGGCATGCCTCGTGTCCGTCCAGGGTGCTCAGGATTTCCGAGGGCCTTTGTGAGCTCGTCGTTCTCTCTGTCTGGAAGGAACGTCCCTTTCTGCGCTGCATCGATATAGTACCGAAGCTTCTTCAAGGGTATGTCAAGTTGCTCGTCTGTCCAAATGCACTTCCCTGTTACAGGGTCCAAGGTTCCGCCAGCCCTGAAGAACCAAGTCCGGCAACGGTCTAGCCAGTTCATTATCTCTGGTTCGATCCCTTTTTCAACCAGATCATTCTCAGCCTTGGCCCACTTAGGCCGGGCTACGAGGTAGCCACCTGACCCCGTGCGATGGTGATGCTTCTTCTTTGCAGCATTTGTCTTGTTTGTCGCCGACATCTTCTTACTCTTTTCCGATGTCTTGTGGGCCACAAATGCGGGCCAGTGATCTCTGATCTTCTCATATCTGCCCTTGAATTCTGGTGTCTCTTTTTTATCGACAAACCTATTCAGCTCTTTCTTCCACCTCCTGAATAGGTCTGCCATCCTCTTAAGAGCAAAAGACTTGATTAATTGCTCTTTAACTGGCTTCTCCGGATCATCCTCTGGCGGTAGGGTGAAATTTGACTTCAGCTCAGTCCAAAGATCATTTTTCTGCATATCATTGACGTAAGACACCTCAGGGTCTTCTGTAGCCGGCTTTAACCATTGCTAGATGCTGATCGGGATCTTGTCCCTAACCAGAACTCCGCACTGAGCAACAAATGCGTTCTTTGTTCGGATGGGTTCAATCGGTTGGCCGTCTCTTTACCTCAGTTGTGCTTGATCCGGAGGGCTAGAAAAAGAACAAAGACTTAATTAATATGTGTACATACCAAAACAATGAATGCATCAATTAGCTAGTCAGCACAGGCTTAACTAATATATATACCTGCCCAGACTCGGTTCGGTCACCGGAGTCGTCATCACGGTCTCCTTCTTGCACCGGCATCCACTCACCGAAGCCGTCCTCACGTTCTCCTTCTTGCACCGGCATTAGGTCACCGGAGCCAGCTGATTATGTCCCTCAACAACGCTTCTTTTGCTTCGTCTCGGGCGGTGTCCATAGTTTCTACAAATATTTACAACATGGAAATTATTATTCAAACATGACAGATGGATATATTAGTGGCAAACCTAGAACTAACTAGCTAATCATAGTAAGGAATCATATATATTAATTAGTGGCCTCGACGCTGCTTCTCTAGGGTTTGGGGTGGCCTCGACAACGCTTCAAGTGTTTGGAGTGGCCTCGAGAGAGCTTGTTGGGTAGGGGCGCGGCAGGAGGGGGTAGGAGACCGACATCGTTTTTTTCTAGGGTTTGGGTGTCCTCGAGAGTTTTGGTCGAGCGAGAGGGTCGGGGGGTGCTCCCGCGGTATAAGTTATCACAGTCGAGAGGGGGTATATATATCGACCGCCCCTCATGTCGAAGTTATCCGAGGGGTATATCGACCCCCCCTCGTGTTGAAGTTATCGGGAGAGGGAATAGAGGAGAAGAAGAAAGGAATAGAGGAGAAGATCGAAGAAAAAAAAGAAGAAAAAAAAATAGGAGAAGAAGAAAGGAATAGAGGAGAAGAAGAAAAAATAGAAATTTTTATTTTTTCTTCTTCTCCTCTATTCCTTTCTTCTTCTCCTCTTCTTTTTCTTCTTTTTTCCTCTTCTTTCTCCTCTTCTTCTCCTTTCTTCATCTTCTTATTTTCCTTTTTCCTCTCATTCTTTTTCTTCTTCCTTTAGCTAGATATATAAAACTTTTCTAAAAATATAACTTTTGCATATATAAAACCTTTTCTTCCTTCTTCTTCCTTCTATTCCTTCTTCCTAAATATATAAAACTAACCTAAAATGTACTAAATCAGAGAACATATATAGATAAAACTTTTCAAATTAAAAATCTAACTTTTGCATATATGTATTTTTAAAACATCATTACAATTGAAAAAAATACATACATACATACAAAAAACATGTAAAAAATACATACATACATATATGAACATACATAAAAAATACATATATCTAAAAATCATATATTAATATACAAAGAAATATAATAATATATAGCGGCAGACGCGCGGTGCTCACAGAGGCGGCGACGCGTCGGGGCAGGGGACGGTGGCACGGCGATGGCGACGGGGCAGGGGCGGTGCGCGTCGGGGCAGGGGACGGCGGCACGCGGCGAGGGCGCGGGCGCGGGCGACGGCGTCGGGCGAGGGCGCGGGCGACGGCCCGGGCGATGGCGACGACGGGCGCGGGCGACGGCGACGGCGGGGGCGGCGGGTGGCGTCAGGGCAGCCTGGCGGCGTCGATGTGCTCGGCGTCGTCGGGGGCAACTGCGAGGGAAATGGGAAAATTTCCTAAGTCTTTGCTTATATAGCAAAGCCATTGGTCCCGGTTCGTGGCACAAACCGGGACCAATGCCCCCTTTAGTCCCGGTTTGTGCGAGCAACCGGACCAAAGGCCTCTTTTCAGCAGCCCAAAGGGCGGGAAGCGGCGGCCTTTGGTCCCGGTTGGTGGCACCAACCGGGACTAAAGGGGGGCATTGGTCCCGCTTTGTGCCACGAACCGGGACCAATGCCACCCTTTGGTCCCGGTTCGTCCCACCAACCGGGACCAATGGCCTTGTGCTGCCCCGCGCCCAAAAGTTTAGTCCCACCTCGCTAGTTGAGAGGGCTCGGGAGTGGTTTATAAGAGCTGCTGCGCCCACCCTCTCGAGCTCCACTCAACTGCAGGCTTTCGGGCCTAATCTGTCACTGCAATGCCTGTGGGCCTAATGGGCCTGCTGCGGGCCTGAATCCTGGCCCATGGTTGGGTTTCTAGTCGTATTCAGGCCGTGGTGGCCCAGTAGGTGGCATTTTTTTTCTTTGCTATTTTTTTCATTTCTACTTAGAACTAAATACTTATAGTTTTGTAGTGATTTCTTTTTATTTTAGGTCACAAAAATTATAAACTTTCTGTTAGTGCCATTAGTTTTAAAATTAGAATAGTTTAAATTTGAATTTTTTAAAATTTGTGTGAATCACTAGTTTATGAATAACTTTACTATAAAAATTGATTTTTGAGTCATTCTTTTTCCTGCTATTTAATATGACTGTGTTTTATCATTATACTCAATTTGGTAATTTTAGTTAGTCATAAAAAATATTATAGGCATTTTTTATTTTTTTCTATTTATTTTTTTATTTCTACTTATAACTAAATAGTTATAACTAAATACTTATAATTTTTTAGTGATCTCTTTTTTCTTTTAGGTCACAAAAATTATAAACTTTTCTATTAGTGAACATAGATGCACCTATAGAGAAAATTAAACCTAAATTCATAATCAATTTCTATGAATTTCAGAGAAATTCATTATGAATTTAGGTCCAATTTCCTGTATAGGGGCATCTATTTTCACTTTGAGAGGAGCACAACAACGCAGAGAGGGATGGGCTTATAAACAGGTGTGGGCGCCCTTCGGTTGGCGAGGTGGGACTAAACTCTGGGTGCAACAAGGGCCAACCCTTTAGTCCCGGTTTGTGGAGCCAGGGGCGAGCCCTATTTTTTCCAGCTTTTTTTGTTTTGTTTTCTGCATTATTTATTTCCTTTTGTTTTTTGCTTTATTTTTAATTCTTTTTTCTTTTAGTTTTAGAAAAATTATAAACTTTCTGTTAGTACCATTAGTTTTTAAATTTGTAAACACTTTTTTAGTTTTTTTGTTTTCTTTGTTGCTTTATTTATTTTATTTTGTTTCTACTTACAACAAAATACTTATTGTTGCTATTTTTATTTTTTTCCAGTTTTTTTGTTTTGTTTTCTGTATTATTTATTTTCTTTTGTTTTTTGCTTTATTTTTTAATTCTTTCTGCTTTTAGGTCAGCAAAATTATAAACTTTCTGTTAGTGCCATTAGTTTTAGAAAAATTATAAACTTTCTGTTAGTGCCATTAATTTTCAAATTTGAATAGTTAAAATTTGAATTCTTTGAAATTTGTGTGATCACAAGTTTGTGATTAACTTTACTAAAAAAATGAACATAGATGCACCTATAAAGAAAATTCGACCTAAATTCATAGTTTTCAAATGAACTCTGAAAAAGTTGGCATAGCATACTCGTCTGTTACAAATTTGGCATGGTATCATCATAATAGTTGCGGGAGAAAGTCTTCACTTTTTCTTCGCTTGTGTCATTTGCTTATTGCGCCGTAACCATGGATAATCTTCATCGTTTATCAGGATGCTTGGGTCAGCCTTGAAATTGAAGGGAGGAATTTCATGAAACTTTTCATAATCTTCAGACATGTCTGTCTTGCCCTCCACTCCCAAGATGTCCCTTTTTCCTGAAAGAACTATGTGGCGCTTTGGCTCATCGTATGATGTATTCGCTTCTTTATCTTTTCTTTTTCTCGGTCTGGTAGACATGTCCTTCACATAGATAACCTGTGCCACATCATTGGCGAGGAAGAACGGTTCGTCAGTGTACCCAAGATTTTTCAGATCCACTGTTGTACCCCGCCTCCTGACAGATTGACCCATTTGCACTTAAACAAAGGGACCTTAAAATCTTGCTCGTAGTCAAGTTCCCATATGTCCACTATGTAACCATAATATGTGTCCTTTCCCTTCTCGGTTGTTGCATCAAAGCGGACACCGCTGTTTTGGTTGGTGCTCTTTTGATCTTGGTCAATCGTGTAAAATGTATTCCCAATTATTTCGTATCCTTTGTAAATCAATACAGTCAAAGCGGACACCTCTGAGACGTGATTCCAACCAACTACTGAAAGTCCTAATGTGTTCACATGTAATCCAGTCGTCGCACTGCTCCGGGTGTTCGGAGCGCAGACTGTTCTTGTGTTCATCGACATACGGGGTCACCAAGGTAGAGTTCTGTAGAACTGTGTAGTGTGCTTGAGACCAAGAATATCCGTCCCTGCATATTATTGAGTCACTTCCAAGAGTGCCTTTTCCAGTCAGTCTCCCCTCATACCGCGATTTAGGGAGACCTATCTTCTTAAGGCCAGGAATGAAGTCAACACAAAACCCGATGACATCCTCTGTTTGATGGCCCATGGAGATGCTTCCTTCTGGCCTAGCGCGGTTACAGACATATTTCTTTAGGACTCCCATGAACCTCTCAAAGGGGAACATATTGTGTAGAAATACGGGCCCCAGAATGACAATCTCGTCGACTAGATGAACTAGGACATGCGTCATGATATTGAAGAAGGATGGTGGGAACACCAGCTCGAAACTGACAAGACATTGCGCCACATCACTCCTTAGCCTTGGTACGATTTCTGGATCGATCACCTTCTGAGAGATTGCATTGAGGAATTCACATAGCTTCACAATGGCTAATCGGACGTTTTCCGGTAGAAGCCCCCTCAATGCAACCGGAAGCAGTTGCGTCATAATCACTTGGCAGTCACGAGACTTTGAGTTCTGGAACTTTTTCTCTGGCATATTTATTATTCCCTTTATATTCCACGAGAAGCCAGTCGGGACCTTCATACTGAGCAGGCATTCAAAGAAGATTTCTTTCTCTTCTTTCGTAAGAGCGTAGCTGGCAGGACCTTCATACTGCTTCGGAGGCATGCCGTCTTTTTCGTGCAAACGTTGCAGGTCCTCCCGTGCCTCAGGTGTATCTTTTGTCTTTCCATACACGCCCAAGAAGCCTAGCAGGTTCACACAAAGGTTCTTCGTCACGTGCATCACGTCGATTGAAGAGCGGACCTCTAGGTCTTTCCAGTAGGGTAGGTCCCAAAATATAGATTTCTTCTTCCACATGGGTGCGTGTCCCACAGCGTCATTCGGAACAGCTAGTGCACCGGGATCCTTTCCAAAGATTACGTGTAAATCATTGACCATAGCAAGTACGTGATCACCGGTACGCATGGCGGGCTTCTTCCGGTGATCTGCCTCGCCTTTGAAATGCTTGCCTTTCTTTCGACATTGACGGTTGGTCGGAAGAAATCGATGATGGCCCAGGTACACATTCTTCCTGCATTTGTCCAGGTATATACTTTTAGTGTCATCTAAACAGTGTGTGCATGCGTGGTATCCTTTGTTTGTCTGTCCTGAAAGGTTACTAAGAGCGGGCCAATCGTTGATGGTCACGAATAGCAATGCCTTTAGGTTAAATTCCTCTTGTCTGTGCTCATCCCACGTACGTACACCGTTTCCATTCCACAACTATAAAAGTTTTTTCAACTAATGGCCTTAGGTACACATCAATGACGTTGCCGGGTTGCTTAGGGCCTTGGATGAGAACTGACATCATAATGAACTTCCGCTTCATGCACATCCAAGGAGGAAGGTTATACATACATAGAGTCACAGGCCAGGTGCTGTGATTGTTGCTCTGCTCCCCGAAAGGATTAATGCCATCCGCGCTTAAAGCAAACCATACGTTCCTTGGGTCCTTTGCAAAATCATCCCAGTACTTTCTCTCGAATTTTCTCCACTGTGACCCGTCAGCGGGCGCTCTCAACTTCCCGTCTTTCTTACGGTCCTCACTGTGCCATCGCATCCACTTGGCATGCTTTCCGTTTCTGAACAGACGTTTCAACCGTGGTATTATAGGAGCATACCACATCACCTTCGCAGGAACCCTCTTCCTGTGGGGCTCGCCGTGAACATCACCAGGGTCATCTCGTCTGATCTTATACCGCAATGCACCGCATACCGGGCATGCGTTCAGATCCTTGTATGCACCGCGGTATAGGATGCAGTCATTAGGGCATGCATGTATCTTCTCCACCTCCAATCCTAGAGGGCATACGACCTTCTTTGTTGCGTATGTACTGTCGGGCAATTCGTTATCCTTTGGAATCTTCTTCTTCAATATTTTCAGTAGCTTCTCAAATCCTTTGTCAGGCACAGCATTCTCTGCCTTCCACTGCAGCAATTCCAGTACGGTACCGAGCTTTGTGTTGCCATCTTCGTAATTGGGGTACAACCCTTTTTTGTGATCCTCTAACATGCGATCGAACTTCAGCTTCTCCTTTTGACTTTCGCATTGCGTCCTTGCATCGACAATGACCCGACGGAGATCATCATCATCGGGCACATCGTCTGGTTCCTCTTGATCTTCAGCAGCTTCACCTGTTGCAGCATCATTGGGCACATCGTCTGGTTCTTCTTGATCTTTACCAGCTCCCCCCGTTGCAGCATCACGGTATTCAGGGGGCACTTAGTTGTCATCGTACTCTTCTTCTTCGTCGTCTTCCATCATAACCCCTATTTCTCCGTGCCTCATCCAAACATTATAGTGTGGCATGAAACCCTTGTAAAGCAGGTGGGTGTGAAGGATTTTCCGGTTAGAGTAAGACATCGTATTCCCACATTTAGTGCATGGACAACACATAAAACCATTCTGCTTGTTTGCCTCAGCCGCATCGAGAAACTCATGCACGCCCTTAATGCACTCGGAGGTGTGTCTGTCACCGTACATCCATTGCCGGTTCATCTGCGTGCATTATATATAATTAAGTGTCCAAATTAATAGAAGTTCATCATCACATTAAAACCAAAGTACATACATAGTTCTCATCTAACAACATATAGCTCTCCAGAGCATCTAATTAATTAAACCATACATTGAAACTATGTAAAACATTTTAATGCGAAAACAAAGGCGATCATAATCGCAACCAAGGTAACAATTGATCCAATGGCATAATGATACCAAGCCTCGGTATGAATGGCATATTTTCTAATCTTTCTAATCTTCAAGTGCATTGCATCCATCTTGATCTTGTGATCATCGACGACATCCACAACATGCAACTCCAATATCAGCTTCTCCTCCTCAATTTTTTTCCTTCAAGAAATTGTTTTCTTCTTCAACTAAATTTAACCTCTCGACAATAGGGTCGGTTGGAATTTCCGGTTCACATACATCCTAGATAAATAAAATCTATGTCACGTTGGTCAGCATAATTTTCATAAACAATAAATAAACCAATAGTTATAAAGATAATATATATACCACATATGAATCATAGACAGGACGAGGGCCGACGGGGGCGGATACCAAAACCATCGCACTATATAAGATGCAATAATAAAAGTAAGAAAATGATACAAGTATCTATCTAAACATACAAGTAAGAATATTTTTCCTTTCAAAAAGAAGGTAAGAACAAGAGGCTCACCACGGCGGCGTCGGTGATGAGATCGGCGCGGGTGATCGACGGCGGTGAAGACGGGGGTGGGGCGTGACGGACCGCTAAATCTAGACAAATCTCGAGGAAAATGGAGCTTTGAGTTCGAGCTTCGAGAGGAGAAAGCTTAACTAGTGTGGCTCGGGCATTTCATCGAACACCTCATGTGCATAGGAGGTGAGCTAGAGCACCACAAAGCCCTCCCCTCGCCGGCCAGAGAAAAACAGAGCACTGGAGTGCTCTGCTCGTGGGCGACGGTATATATAGGCACCTCATTGGTCCCAGTTCGTGGCATGAACCGGGACTAAAGGGGAGCCTTTGGTCCCGGTTCAGGCCACCAACCGGGACCAATGGTGGTAGGCCAGGAGCCAGGCCCATTGGTCCCGGTTCGTCCCACCAACCGGGACCAAAAGGTCCAGACGAACCGGGACCAATGGCCCACGTGGCCCGGCCGGCCCCCTGGGCTCACGAACCGGGTCCAATGCCCCCATGGGTCCCGGTTCTGGACTGAACCGGGACTAATGGGCTGACCCGGCCTGGACCTTTGCTCCCTTTTCTTCTAGTGGATATTGATGAGCTAAGTCGCCGGTGCGCCCTTAGGAAGGACAAAGTACCAAGTGATGACACCAACATATTGTCGGGACCCTGATTCTAAGTCACACCGATCTAGCATGTAACACCTCATATCACTTTGCGGCCTCACGCACGGTATCCCCACGGGTGTCGCCTTACCATGGCCCAGGACCGTTTGCGCCTTTTGGCTCACGTATATGATAGTGTCGCTAGCATCCATATGACAGAGAACCCGAGCCGACATGGCTAGTCGTGAACCCAAAGCGGCACAGACCTATGGAGACAGGCATACATTAATCACATCGAGCATGTCGGTCAACAGCGTATGAATCCGGGCTGTAGCACTGGCTAACAGGACTCCGGAAGTCACCGCGTGACATTTCCCCGAAGGGACAGACATAGGAACGAAGTGGAACACATGTCGGCCAGTCAAGTGTTCTGAGCAGTAGCGCTGGGCTAGCAGGACTCCAGTGAACCGGGCTGTAGCGGACTACTATGGCTCAAGGAAGCACCAGACTACATTTCCCCATAAGAGAGGCTGCCAAGGATAAACAACTAGATTATCGGATCCCACACATAGCAATACACGTCACACGTACGCATAACATGCAAGTATGTGCTGTACAACATGGCATCACAACATAACGCAACTCATATAGATAAAAGCTCAGAAGAGCCACATAGCATCAATACAAACAGGGGTCACATGACCCATCATTCAGAGCATACAAGCAACGGAAGCTTTACATGTCTGAGTACAGACAACTATAAAAGAAAAGGGCTGAGAAGCCTGACTATCTACAAGACCCTCCCAAGGGTACAAGATCGTAGCTGAGGTAACAAGCTACTCGTCGAAGTCCAAGCGGAACTACTAGTAAGACAGATGTCTCATCTGCAAAACATAAATAAAGCAAACGTGAGTACAAAGGTACTCAGCAAGACTTACATCAGATCCTATCATACATGCATTTGTATCAAGAAGATAATGTGGGGTTTAGTTGCAGCAAGCCAGCTTTGACTCAGTGGCTATCCTGTTCTACGGCAACGAGAAACTTCTTTGAGGTGAGGCAGCGCACACGAGTCCACTAGTCACCACATCAATACACTACTATGGATTCATCCTCGTCTCCTTACGAGAAGACCATCCATAGCACTCACACTTGTCTTGAGCATTTTAGAGTGTCCATGTTAAGTTGTCTATGTACCACGTAAGCATCCAAGAAGTCCATAACCGAGGACACGGCTATTCAAATAGATCATGATAACCCTGCAGGGGTGTACTTCTTCACACACGCTCTCACCAGTTATCACCATGTACATGTCATGTACCTCGGCAACCTTCAAGCGGAAGCCTGGCGAGGGTGTCGGCCACGACCTGACTAACCGCACAAGACTCTAATCCAGGTTTATCGCCTATTCGGGTTCCATCCGCAAGGAGGTCCGGCCGGGGTGTCGCTCACGGTCCCAAACGATATGTGCAGGGTTCCCAAGCCCACCTCGCCGGATGGATCTACGCTTGGTACACCGTGCCACCTGTGCCTAGTCTGTCCCAAGCCCACCTGGCCGGGTGCCACTTGGTAGACTACTAACACTACCTACAAACACCAGAAACTATTTGCGACTCCAGGACAGAGATCAAGTTGGCTAATAATTCGAGAGGGGCACTTAAGCATTCCAATGTGTGGTAGTAGCTAGTCATTGGACAACATACACGGAACTCAGTGCTTAAGGACGGTTCCAGTGAGACAACCCACCATGTACTCCTACATGGCCTCCCACCGCTACCTTTACCAATTCGTGTTCACACGCTTAACTCTCAGCACCAGAACATATCGTAGCACTCCAATTCATTCCCGATGAATCAGACCTGACACAACTCTAAGCAATAGCAGGCATGGCATGGCAAGAACACAACATGGCTCAATCAGATCCTACACATGCTAGTGGGTTTCAACTATTTACTGTGGCAATGACAGGTCATGGAGAGGAATGGGTTCAACTACCGCAGCATAAAGTAGCAGTTGAATCATTGTTGTCCTAATGCAATAAATGAGAACAGGAGCGAGAGAGTAGGATTGTATCGGAATGAACAAGGGGGTTTGCTTGCCTGGTAGTTCAACAGGGGGGCACTGCTTCACTGATAGGTACTCTCGAACACTTCCGGAGCAGGACCTATCGAGAAGGAACGGTGTCGGAAATCAAACACAAGCATATGCAACATTATGATGCATGAACATGGCATGAGTGTGGGATGTTTTATGAGCTAGTGCAACTAGCAACACAATTAAATGAAGTTGGTTTGAATACAAGATTCAAATTCAAACTCCATATATGATTAGTTAAATGCCATTTATTTGTTTTGTCCAAAACAGAGGACAAACATTGTTCAAACATGCATGAAAATGCCATAAAAAGATCCTTGAATTTTTCTGATAACTTTTCATATATAAATTATTTCATTCTGAGTTATAGATTATTTTCTATGATTTTTAGAAGTTTTGAAAATTTTCTGGAATTTCCTGATTAATTTTAATACCAGAAAATGATTTATTGCGTCAGCACAGGGTCATGCTTGCGTCAGCAAGTCAACAGCGCTGACCAAGTCAAACCTGACGTGTGGGGTCCACACGTCAGTGACTCAGTTAGTTAACAGGGGGTTTAATTAGTCTAATTAGGATTTGTGGGCGCCGGGCCCACTAGTCAGTGACTAACTAGGTAACTAACCTAGTTAATTAGTGTTAATCTAATACTAACTAAATGTCAGGGGGTGGCCCACGCGTCAGTGACACAAGGGGGAGGGTCAACCCTGGTCAGCGGGTCAAACCCGCCGGCGACTCGACGGCGGCGACCACTTGGGCGGCGGCCGGAGTTCGGTCGAGCTCGGGTTCGAGGCTGCAGTGGGCGTGGCGATGCGGGCGTAGCACCTACGGCCTCTGCGTGGTGCGGGGAGAGGTTTGGACTTGCCGGGGCGACCATTTGGTCACCGAAGCTGCGTCGGAGACGAGCTCAGGCGGCGACGGTCACGGTCATCGGCGAGGCAGCGGCTACGGCATGCCAGCGAGCAAACGGAGAGGGGGAGGAGAAGCAGCAGCTCACAGCGGTCGGTGGGCTTGACGGCGAGCTCGGGGATGCACTGAAGACGGCGGGGCGGCGATGGGGATCCACGGCGGCCGGAGATGAAGACGGCGGCGATGGAGGCACTCTAGGGCCTCCCGAGGCGCGTGGCTCGACGGAGAGCTTCAGGGCGAGGTGGCGGAGCTTCTGGACTCGAAGAGAGTGTTGGAGAGGGCGAGGGGGAGGCGGTGGCCGCGGCAATGGCGAACGGCGGCGACGGCAGTGCTCGGCCGTGAGCGAGAAAGCGAGGGAGAGGAGAGGAGAGAGCTGGGGGGAGTGAGAGAGGGCCGAGGGGGATGCGTGGCGTCGTCGGGTGCCTCCAGCGGCGAGCGAGGAAGCAGGAGGTGGCCGGCGCGTGCTCGCGCGCGTCGGGCACACGCACGCCATCCTCCTGGCGCGGTGGAGACGATGACTGGCGTCGGCCAGTTAGCTGGGCCGAGCTACTGGGCCGATCTGGTAAGTGGCCCAGGTAAGTCTCTCTCCCTTTTCTGTTTTCTTTTCTATTTTTCTGACATTTGTTTGGATTTAATAAAAATACCAAAACATTTTATTTAATTCTGAAAATTAATGTAGGAACTTAATTGGATTATTCCAAAGCCCCACAGTAAAAATCAGAATTATTAGACATATATAATATATATCACATATATATATCATATGCAAATATTTACCGGATTAACTCAAATGGCCAAAAATAAATACTTCTGAGCTCCCAAAAATATTGGTTGGGATTTTACCTCTGGCCAATATTTTTAGAGAAAATCAGGAACATTTTCTTGGGCCAAATTGAAACAATTTTTATCTGGGTCATTTCCAGAAATGATTCTGAGGGTTTCACAAAACCTCATTTCAAATTTAAATGGAATTTAAACATGATGCACACATGAAGGGGTAGCGTAGGTCATACCAGAATTAGGGATGTGACACATATGACACAGCCGTCATTCTCTAGCCGTCATTCTCTGCTCCATCGCTGGCCTAGGTGTGTGCTTGCTCTCATATCTTTGTGGATTCTGTTTTATCTCTACCTACTATGTGTTTGACAAAAATCCAAACACGTGAAAGCTTTTGTGCTATGTTTATTACTCCATTGTTTCGTAGTTTCCTAAACTTTAGCTCCAATGAACTGAAATGGTTTGGTTCCATCATCTCATCTCACCACACTCATGCCACATAACCTGGTGAGCTCAGTTCTATGCACCCGTTCTATAGCTTTATTCATGCAATTGAGAGGTGATGTTTGCGCTCATTTTAGATGATGTTTGCTCGGTTTTGACCATGATGTCTGCAACAATCGATCAATCCGTTTGATATGAAACCAATAGGCTATTCTTTGTTGATGCTTGGTCTCACATCCTGGAGCTATTCTTGATGTATTCAGAGAGACAATTTTAGAGAATCATTATGCATTATCATCTTATTTGGTTTTAGTAGTTCATATTACCAACCCGGAAAATGCCGTGTTTGCGGCTATCCTTATCTGCAGGCCCTGCAAATAAAGTTATCAACTTTACTGGTTTTTTTCACTGATGTGATTTGGCCACCTTAAATTAACCATTTTCTGTATGCCCAGTTTGTGTACGTGAGGAGACCTGCGACACCATGGAGCTCCCTCTGCTCGTCAAGGTCCGCTGCCTCAACGCCATGGGGCTGTTCGTGGGAGCACCTCGTCACCAAGCACGTGGGTGGGCAGAGGAGGTGGAGGAGTTCTTCACCCCTGCCTACTCCCTCTCCAACAATTGGTGGCTGCTTCCTCCCCTCCCGCGGCCGCACGCAGTGATGGCAGTTGACATAGAGCCGCTCGAAATCTCCCTCCACCCACTGTTGCTCACGGACAACAACAAGGTAGAAATTATCTCCATATGCTGCATCATAGTACTGCTAATTAGCTCACGTGATATGGTTATATATGATATGACTTGTATCTCTATTGCTCACGGACAACAACAAGGTAGAAATTATCTCCATATGCTGCATCATAGTACTGCTAATTAGTTTGTATGCTGTAGCTCACGTGATATGGTTATATATGATATGACTTGTATCTCTATATGATGTGTTAAGATTAACACAATATATGATATGACTTGTGTGGTGACCTCTAGTATCTTGTTCATCTGTAACGTGTGTGTTGTATGCTTGCCTTTCTTTAGCCTGCTATTTTTATTTGTCAAATTAAAGGACATTTTGTTTGGCAGGGACAACTTCTCTTAAAAATAAATAAATAAATTGTATGTGCATGCTGAAACTTTTTCAAAATCTAGTTGGATGTTCAGTTTCTATATCTATGAACAAGTATGCATCGCCTTTTCTTTTTGGTTCAAGGAAACTCGAGTTTCCTTTCTTAAACTGCAGCCAAGCTGTAAGTACCTACTTTTGGAATAATCTGATGAATGAATGCTTTGTTGTGGCCAACTCTCTTTGTCGGTCTACTAGGATTCACGCACCAAGCCGAGACCTGAATGCTCTCACTGTTAGGCTGTTGTACTACTAGTAAACTAGGCTCTACTCCGTCCAATTGCAAGTTGGATGGATACCACTTGCAATTAATTGGACCGACATATGAATTTTGGTTCAATTTGTATTTATGTATGTTCATGCTTAGGACTTTAACTAAAACTAGTTAGTTCCTTGCTATACCTTGAAGATCACCAATTCCTAGCAGTGCCCTTTGGTCGTTCCTGTTAATTTCAGTTCCTGTGATTTTAATCTCTGTTTTTTGCTTTCCCCAGCGAACAAGTTCTCTTAACAGCGGGATATCCGAGTTCGTCTTGGTGATGGCAGCTGACATGGAGCCGCTCGAAATCTTCCTCCACCTCCCGCCCCGTTGCTCGCGGACGGCAAGGTAGAAATTCTGTCCATATACATGCTGCATCATACTACTGCTAATTAATTTATATGTTGTAGCTTGCGCGATATGGTCATAGCAGTGGCTGTTAAGCTCGTAATTCTATATGTTGTCTACAAGATTATCCAAAATATATTACTTGAATTGTGTGGTGACCACTAGTCACCTAGGATTGGTAGTCTGGCAACATGCTTACTCATCCAAGTTGTTTCACGCATTCGCACCGAGCTACTGGATGAACTTTAGGGATTGTAAGTGATCTTTTCGTGTATTCTTTAACATGTAAATACTCCAAAGTTTGTTTCTTTAGTGAACTTGTTGCATCCTGTTACATTGGTTAGTCAATGAGATGGTGTTCGTCAGTGTGTTGTACCTTGAATAACGAACCTTCTGGTTTCAGTTCACTCATAACTTAGAAGAGCACACCTCCTTTACTTTATTGTGCTGCTTCTCTTGTGCAAATTGGATCAAGTGGAGATGTTTCTGCAAAAATGATTAACTAGAGAATGTATTTAGAGACTTAGCCTTCGAGCTATGTCTATTCTCTATTCTGTATGCCGGCCATCGAGTCGTTGTTGATTTTGTAATGGTGAACTTTAGCTTTTGGTTTATACCTTTCCAGCTATTTTGGTTTGTAGCGTTCTATCGAGCCGTGGTTGATTCTGTGTTATTGCCTGCCTGCAGTTTCGACCTCTCATTGCCTTGGTTTGTTCTTACCGCAGGGCACCCACTGCTCACAAAGAGATGGCCAAGTCTGGTATGATGGAGAAACCGATGTTGTTCCTTTGGGCTGCTGCTCTAATGAAAGGTACATAGTGTGTGTGCTTACATCTGCTACACACTGTTAGTACTTGTGTTTCAGTTCTAAAAGTGCAATAGCACTGGAGATTCAGTGCTCAAAATTTTAGCACTCCCCTAGTAATACGACTGTTGGTAGTAATAGCATGCTTGGATGATTCAGTGCAAATAATTATGGAGTATGTTCAGTATTTCAGCAAGCAAAGATATTTTCAAAATGTGCTTTCAACAGCTGAACTAGAAGGTTTGCTATGTGTTCCGAGTCCTAGTAGTTTAGCAAGAAAAACGGCTCAGAATCTTATTGATCGATTAAGTGAAGTGTCGACGGCAGCTGCAATCGAGCGTTTTTGCTGTCTTTGATACATCCAAGAAGCATACGAGCTTAGAGAAAAGGTTTGCCCATTTTGTGCCAAGATACGAAAGTATTACATGGCTCAAATATCTGTTGTGTTTTTGCTGCTTTTAGGGGTATTTTGTAGAGCCGCGGTACCGATACTTCCTTTCCGGCTTGCTCCTATACTTCCATTCCAGCCATGTCTATTCTTCCATTCCAGCCAGTATAGTATTGACAAATTGTATTCGTTTTACAAGTAGATATGTGATGAAGGCGCTAGGACATAATCATTTTGTATCTCCGCTGCTGCCTATTTGCTGCTCTATCTATGTTTATTGTTCTACAAACAGAGCCTCATTTTTGTTTGCTGCTTTTAGGGGTATTGACATCCAGCCCAGTGCTTGTTGGAAACTGAGATCTCTGTTTAGTGCAGCAAAGACCAACCCTGCGAACTTGACAATGTTGGTTATAGATGTGCGCCCACGGCCATCGAGCCGTGGTAAATTTTATGCCATGGCAATTTGGAGGGTTATGGTTGTGCTGCTCATGATGATCCTGGTATAATAGATTAGCTCTGACTTTACTATCTACTAGTGACTAGTGATATGGTTTGATTCCTAGGGCTCTTGTACATGGGACGCATACATCACACCTTTTTAGCCTAGTCATACCTGTACATTTGCTTTTAGTTTTCGTGCTTTTAGTTTATTTGGCTTGCTAATTAATTTATATGTTGTAGCTTGCGCGATATGGTCATAGCAGTAACTGTGAAGCTCGCAATTCTGTATGTTGCCTTGGAGATTATCCGAATATATGACTTGATTTGTGTGGTGACCACTAGTCATCTAGGTTTAGTAGTCTGGCAATATGCTTACTCATCCAAGAAGGTTAAGAACGGAGATGTTCTAGACTACTCGTGTTCGCACCCAGCTACTGGAGGAACTCTATGGATTGTAAGTGATATTTTTGTGTGTCGTTTAACATGTAAATACTCCAAAGTTTGTTTCTTTAGTGACTTGTTGCATGCTGTTACACTGGTTAGTCATTGAGATAGTGTTCATCAGTGTGTAGTGCCTTGAAGAACGAACCTCTTCTATGCTGGTCTCAATTTACTGTGTTGCTTCTCTTGTTCAAATTGGATCAAGTGGAGATTTGTTTTCTTTCTGCAAACATGATGAACTGGAGAATTAATTCAGAGACTTAGCCTTCGAGGCATATCTATTCTCTATTCTGTATACCGACCATCGAGCCATGGTTCATCCTGTAATGGTGGACTCGCTTTTGGTTTATAGCTCTCCAGCTATTTTGGTTTATAGCCTTCCATCGAGCCGTGGTTGATTCTGTGTTATTGCATGCCTGCAGTTTTGACAACTCCCCCTGTTGCGGCCCATGTGCTTCTCTCCGGCCTCCTGATATAGCACACTTTGAAGAGCTGAGCTAGTTGCCGGTGTGCCCTGAGGAAGGACAAAGTACCAAGTTGACGACACCAATATACGACACAACCGTCGTTCTCTTCTCCATCATCGGCCTAGGTGTGTGCTTGCTCTCATATCTTTGTGGATTCTGTTTTATCTCTGCCTACTATGTGTTTGACAAAAATCCAAACATGGGCAAGCTTTTGTGCTTTGTTTATTACTCTCGTGTTTTATGGTTTCTTAAAATTTAGCTCCAACGATCTGAAATGGTTTGACATCCATTTCTTTCCTCCAGGTCATTCCAACATCTCTTCTCACCACACACATGCCACATAATCTGGTGAGCTCAGTTCTATGTACCAATTCTATAGCTTAGCTTTATTCATGGAATTGAGAGGTGATGTTTTGTGCTTAGTTAGATGATGCTTGCTTGATTTTGACCATTTTCTCTGCAACAATCAATCAGTCTGCTTGATATGAGACCTATAAGCTATCCTTTGTTGATGTTTGGTCAGACATCCTAGAGCTATTCCTGATACATTCAGAGAGACATTTTTAGAGAATCATTATCCATTTATCATCTTATTTGGTTTTAGTAGTTCATATTTTCCATTCGTCGAGTTAGTAAACTGAACGGAGCCATGAGATGATGGCAAACCATCTCAGTTTGCTGGAGTTCATTGTAGAAATCTTACTCACCAAGGTTGTCAGAATCGCGATTTTGAATCGGATCGGAGCTCCGATGGTAGGATCGCAAATCGTAGAATCTTCACTATCAGGATCGTAGAAACGTAGATTCTATATACTTAAATCATAGAATCATAGGGGTTTGTTTGGATCGTAAAGTCGTAGAATCGTATAATAGGATCGCGATTCTGACAACCTTGTTACTCACCCTTCCAGATTATTACTTATAATGAACTGGATAGGGATATAGCAATCGTGGAGGCATAGAGTAGGGAGCTTGGATTGCTTCTGGTTGTTGAGAATGAGAAATATTTTATTGTGGCCATTTTCTGGTCCATGATAAAGTAAAAGGCTTTTCTAGATTCTGTATATTTTGCCATATTTCTCAGCTACTGAATATTCTGGCCCTTCTGAAACAAGAAAATTTGTTTCAGCACTTGGAGAATATGGATGAATATAAATTCAGTAAAATCCACTTGACTGAATTTGAATGCACTTAAGTGCATTTTGTTTGGCAGGGAAAACTTTTCTCAAAAATAAATAAATAAATTGTATGTGCATGCTGAAACTTTTTCTAAATCCAGTTGGATGTTCAATTTCTATATCTATGAAGAAGTATGCATCGCATTTTCTTTTCGGTTCAAGGAAACTCGAGTACCTACTACTGGAATAATCTCATGAATGAATGCTTTGTTGTGGCCAACTCTCTTTGTCGGTCTACTAGGATTCACGCACCAAGCCGAGAGCCTGAATGCTCTCTCTGTTAGGCTGTTGTACTACTAATAAACTAGGCTCTACTCCGTCCAATTGCAAGTTGGATGGATACCACCTGCAATTAATTGGACAGATATATGGATTTTGGTTCAATTTGTATCTATGTATGTCCACGCTTAGGACTTTGACGGAATCTTCCTCCACCTCTCGTCCTGTTGCTCGTGGATGGCAAGGTAGATATTCTGTCCATATAGATGCTGCATCATACTACTGCTAATTAATTTATATGTTGTAGCTTGCGCGGTATGGTCATAGCAGTGACTGTTAAGCTCGTAATTCTGTATGTTGTCTTCAAGATTATCCGAAATATATTACTTGACTTGCATGGTGACAACTAGTCTAGTCACCTAAGATTGGTAGTCTGGCAACATGCTTACTCATCCAAGCTGTTTAAGAACAAAGATGTTTTTAGACTGCTCGTATTCGCACCGAGCTACTAGATGAACTTTAGGGATTGTAAGTGATCTTTTCGTGTATTCTTTAACATGTAAATACTCCAAAGTTTGTTTCTTTAGTGACTTGTTGCATCCTGTTACATTGGTTAGTCAATGAGATGGTGTTCATCAATGTGGTGTACCTTGGATAACGAACCTTCTGGTTTCAGTTCACTCATAACTTAGAAGAGCACACCTCCTTTACTTTATTGTGCTGCTTCTCTTGTGCAAATTGGATCAAGTGGAGATCTTTCTGCAAAAATGATGAACTAGAGAATGTATTTAGAGATTTAGCCTTCGAGCTATGTCTATTCTCTATTCTGTATGCCGGCCATCGAGTTGTGGTTGATTTTGTAATGGTGGACTTTACCTTTTGGTTCATACCTCTCCAGCTATTTTGGTCTATAGCCTTCTATCGAGTCGTGGTTGATTCTGTGTTATTGCGTGCCTGCACTTTCGACCTCTCATTACCTTGGTTTGTTCTTACCACAGGGCACCCACTGCTCACACAGAGACGGCCAAGTATGGTATGATGGAGAAACCGATGTTGTTCCTTCGGGCTGCTGCTCTAATGAAAGGTACATAGTGTGTGTGCTTACATCTGCTACACACTGTTAGTACTTGAGTTTCAGTTCTAAAAGTGCAACAACACTCGAGATTTAGTGCTCCAAATTTAGCACTCCCCTAGTAATAGGACTGTTGGTAGTAATAGCATGCTTGGGTGATTCACTGCAAAAAATTGCAATAGCATTTGCGTTTCCCTTGTGTATTATGTTCAGTATTTAAGCAAGCAAAGATATTTCAAAATGTGCTTTCCACGGCTGACCTAGAAGGTTTGCTATGTGTTCCGAGTCCTAGTAGTTTAGCAAGAAAAAATGGCTCAGAATCTTATTGATCGATTAAGTGAAGTGTCGACAGCAGCTGCAATCGAGCGTTTTTGCTGTCTTTGATACATCCAAGAAGCATATGAGCTTAGAGAAAAAGTTTGTCTATTTTGTGCCAAGATACGAAAGTATTGCATGGTTCAAATATCTGCTGTGTATTTGCTGCTTTTAGGTGTATTTTGTAGAGCTGCAGTACCGATACTTCGTTTCTAGCTTGCTCCTATACTTTCATTCAAGCCAGCATAGTATTGACAAATTGTATTTGTTTTACAAGTAGATATGTGATGAAGGCACTAGGACAGTATCACTTTGTATCTCCGCTGCCTAGTCACACTGTACATTTGCTTTTAGTTTTCGTGCTTTAGTTTGTTTGGCTTGCTAATCTTCTCTACTCCTAATGGAGGAGTCCGTACGTCGTTCGTTCGTTCGTTCTCTCCCCCTCCCTCGTCGATCGACACACAACCTCCCGATCCCATGCGCCAACGTTTTTTCAATATTCCTTCTGGTTTTTTCAAAAGCAAAACCCGGTTTTCCACCTGCAGCATGAAAATCAACCGATCATGACATCAATTTGCGTCCAAATCTTTCCTTGCACATTGTAACTTTCCATAGGCAAGGTCTCCTTTGAGAAACAAAACGTCATCCAATCTCTCGTTCCGTAGGCAAGTTTCTCCTAAAAATCAGGGTACGAGATTTGATTGCATGACGTGCAAAGCATGAAAGGAACCCCGGATCCTACCCGATTTCATGGCGCCTCCTCCAGTTCTCCCATTCTCCCGCTGATGAGGCATCGGTGGCCTTCTCCAGCATGCTACGTCCCCATCGACGGCACCCAGAGACGTCCCAAGGCCTGTGAAATCGACAACGCCGTGGATCGGACACAACACCCAAACGAACCAGACAGGGGAGCCGTCGGCTGCCCCGCCAGCCCGAACTGACGTGGAGAGGAGGACGCCGGATACTCACGTGACTGGCCCTCTTCCAGGACGTCTGCGACCAAGGGATGCGCAGCCGGTGTGTCCACGATCAAGGCAGAGCGCGACCAACGGAGATGCGGACGTGTGACTGTCGTGGAGCGATCGCTTGTGCGGCCGGTTGCTAATCGACGGTATGTACGCCTCCTTGAACCGCAGCCGGCACCAAAGTATTATCCCAGAGATTGTTGTGGGAAGGAGGAGGCGACTTGGATCAGGGAGCATATGGAGAGACACTTGCAGAAATGCAAGAGGCAATGTCAACGGCCGCTGACCCTCTCGTTGGCCACCTCTGATGGTGGTGCATGGTACTGGAATCAACGCCAATTCCATCGCCACGCCCCTTCCCTGGTAAAGACCCAAGCTCCTCTCATCTCCACTCCATTGGATGCACTTTCCTGCCTTAGCCTTTCAGTTTTTTCAGGGCTGCAGTTTCTCCGCCTCGTTAAGCAAGTGATATACACAGTGGACCAAGAATTAACACCATGGAAGAGGAGGAATACAAGTTTTTGTACGTGACATATTCAATGAAATGCAGTGCAGGTACTACATATTTTAAATTTTGCATGAGGACTCAGGCGTGGCAGCGTTAGCGGCCTCCGACGCTCCTCGGCTCGGCCTCCGCCGCTGCCGACCTACCACACCCACGATCCTCGCGAGCGGCGTCACTCCTATCCCCTCAGCGTGTTACCTTCCTTCTGCATGTTACATTGTTTTGCTGCACTTGCAGTTGTTTTGGTCCATCATTGGTCTCAAAAAAGTACATTGTTACTGATGAGCAAACTTCTGTCATGTTGTGACTTGTGAGGCAAAGTATTTAACTGGTAAGTGCCTGATGCCCTGATGTCTTACTTTACAGGCAGGAGCAGGAATTCACAATATGATGGGAGCAATCTACATCATTGGAATGTACTGAACTAATTTGATCACAAATAATTACATACTTTTGAACTGAATATGCTCCAGCAACTGGCGCCAACATTGACTACGCCACTGTCAAATGCATGTTTGTTTACTCATGATGATTTCTTAATCCCTTTATTTAAAAGAATCGAAAGTTGTTAAGCACCAAAGCTCTTTAGTCTGCATTTTCTTTGTAGTTCCTTTTTTATCAGATTGTACAACTTCAATGGTCTGTACTCTGAAGAGTAAAGAGTACATTGTTACTGACTAGGAAGGTTCTGTTATGCTTCGAGGTGAAGAAGTATTTACCTCTTGAGTTGATGATCATTTTCTTTGACTCGACTCTACATGCAACCCTTTCTTACTATTTACCTGCATTAACTTGAGAAATAATATCTGTACCATTTACTTTATTTTCATAAACAGAAGGAGATAAAAACCAATCAGTTAACTAAGCAAGATTTGCAGGTGCAGTTGATTGATTGATTGATGAATCGATCACAGCTGCTAGAAGAAGGAAGAATCAGACGCGGATCACGGATGATGGATCTTGGAGTGCGGGGTGAGAACAAAGGTGAGTCATCGGAGTGATATAAGCAAACTCAGATACATTTCCTTTCCTCACATATTGAAGCTCCTAGCAGAATGGATCTATTATTAGTAGCATCGTGACCTTCAAATCCTGTGTTTTGAACCACTCCTGTGTTTGTCTCCTCTTCCAAACTGAATCTGGTTTTAACAGTAGATCATTACTATTTTACCTACTTGTTGATTAACGCTTGTATTTACCAAATTTTACTGGGAGAATGGGAGTTATATCTAGAGCTACAATTTGTGATTTAAGGATCTGCTAGGCATGTCATGGCAAGTAATTTTACTTGGCAATTGCCATGCTCCAACATAAATCATGTTCTGTTGCAGCACCTGGTATTTATATACCTTTGATTCATGGATGTACGAGAGGCCTGAAAGCTTGAGCAGTTCATAATCGACATATCCATTTAATCCCCGTCCATGACACTTTCTTGAGGTTCGATTTTCTACAACCTACCCTAATATAGCATCTTCTGCTCCCTCTTCTTTTCCTGTTATTTTTTGTGAGCGTTAAAACCTTGAGATACTCATGGGTGCATATCTGAAAATTCAGGTGCTACGTGAAGAGGAATTTGCGCCAGTGAAGAACGCGAATGGCTCAACCTATGACACCTGATGCTACTCCAACCGCACAGCAGATGGGTAATTTCTCACCATTTCCTGTACCCAGAAACATGTAGAATTAAATTACAACTCAGGCATTTCAGGATAGAACTTTTATGATCATCTTTCTCATGATCCCTTTCCCTCATATGCTTCGAGGTTTCTCCTCTCAGTTCCTATGCCGGAGAAAGCCTTGAGGCATTTTTTCACGCATGGACATTCCACACGCCCAGTGAGATTTCGCTCTAGACGCATCAGGTCATGGCAGCAACAACAACAAATGGAAGGAGCAATTTTTCACAGGGATTGCAAAGCTGAAACCTTGGGACAGATAGGGTTTCGACTTAAATATTACAGGATATATGCGTAGACGTAAGTTTGACTTTCAGATAATACATGCCAAACACTTTTAAAGCTGTGTCGTGCATGACAGTGGAAACATCTGTGAATTGCACATGATCCTACAGGGCAGATGGGTGGGCCGGGGTGGGAGTATTGGTTATTGTTTCTCCATGACAAAGATTTTGAGATGGACAAAGTTTTGGGTGAAGGAGCAAATTGGTTCTTCGGGCGAAAGCCTAGACCCATCTGGGTCGGGCAACGACGTCGTCCATACAGCGTTTCCTCCTTTAGGGCGTTGCTTTGAAGACCGGTGATCCTTTCCCGTGCTTCCATTGGGCTGGCCGTGCATGGTGTCTTGGTTGGCAGGTGCCCAACTGGTGATGCGAGTGGTTGGCGTTGCGACTCATGTGGCGACGACGATGGTGATGTGCGGAATTAGGTCGCGGCTTGTCCTTTTGATGTCGGCGGTTCAGTTCGCCTTTGGGTGCGTCTATGCTTGTTTCTCACTGTGACAAAGAAGTCGAAGCTGCGTGTGGCGGGGCCCATGCGGCAATGATGACTCCATGAGGGTGGTTTTAGAGGATGGTGCTCTCCGCAGGTCACGCTGGACTAGGTCGGTGCGAGGCTTGCAACTTTCTCCTGTGAAGCTCATCAACAAAATCGGAGCTGCCGGTCCTTGACATCTGTGGCCGAATGTTTGGCTTCGGCTGACGAGGTCCTCGGGTGCCGTTCATTCGGAGGGGTCTTGATGGGCTGTCAGCGAGGAAATCGGAGTCGCCTGCTCACGGAGAGGCGATGGTGATGACATTGTTGGTTGCCGTGACGGTGTCCTCTCCTCGGCGATTTGTGGGGTCATGTGAGTGTCAGGTCGGTCGGATTGCCCTTTTCGATGGGAGAGTTGTAACGGTTTTCGTCCGGTTTTTCGTTAATTAACTGGGCAACTCTCTTCTTCTTAATCAATAAAAATGGCAAATCTTTTGCCTCGTTCAAAAAATAAAATATTGGAAGTATCAGTGCGATCCTACCGGCGGTGGTTTGCGACACATGGATAGGAAATGAGATGAGATCAAATCTCATGATTCCATCTGTTCCTGGTTCTGGGTGGACCGAGTGTCAGGGAGTTGTTCCATTTATCCGACCCTCATTATGTGGTGCTCATGAAATGTGCAACACATGTACCATGAAGGAAGTTATTTAGTTTCATTTTCTCGAATACACCATACTCTTTTCATTTCAAAATACATTCTAAAATATAAGACATTTTTTGATTGTTCATAAATCTCTCATAAAATATTTGCTCCATGGTTACAAATCATAATATACGTACGGAACTGAGTTTCAATATGGATATAGGAGTGTCTATTTTATGTAATTTAAATCATAATATACGTACGGACTGAGTTTGACCCAAACGGACAAAATGGGTCCCCCCATTGGAGTTGCTCTTATTTGACTAATTATAGGTCAAAGCATTTTTAATAGTGACTAACACACATAGTGGCATGGCACTACGTGCATAGAAACATTAAAGAATATTAAGCGCTATGATTTTTAACAAATGAATGGGTGCAAAGCTCGAGACCCCATTCAATGGAGCTGTCTATGCATGGACAATGATTGTTTAAACATGGTCGTACATATACTGACATGCGGTGATGTCTTATTATTGATAGACCCTCTTGTACACTTCATGGATCCTGAACCCCTCGCATCGCCTCCCCCTGGGCGACGCTAGGGGCCCCTGAACCCTAGCGCCGCAGGCCGTCCCTTGCGCCTCGACTGTGGTCATGGCGGACGATGGCGGTGTCTCGGACGTCGTTCATTTCTCGAGGCATCGTCGTTGCAGGTCACGTCAACCTGATCGGGAGGTTCCGGGGGAAACCCCAGATCTGGGTCTACCGGATGAAACGATGACGATGTTTTCACTGTCGTTCTCCCTCCTGGGGGGCATCGTTTTGGAGCAAGTGCTGGCTGGAGGGAACAAGAGGAGGAACGGCGTGGCATCTGACAAGTCGACAACGGTGGGTCTCAACGGCATGGAGCAGCGGGGTCTCGCTGGTGGGCGTGTGATGATGGACGAGCGCAGGATGGTGGCTTTGTCTGGCGTCGTGGTGGCGTCGACGACAGCTGGACCGGGCAAGGTAGATGCAGCAGTACAACACTGAAGATAGATTGATGGCAGGTGGCTGTGGCGGCCTCATACCCGGCAGGCGTCCTGGTTGAGGAGTGCGCTGGACTGGTGAGTGCCCCATACCCGGCAGGCGTCCTGGTTGAGGAGTGCGCGTGGGTGCCCCATACCCGGCAGGCGTCTGGTTGGGACCTTGGGTTTTAGATGTTAGCTTTGGCTGCGAGGTATGTTTGGTATTTGACCCAGACTATCAGCATCCCTTCATCAACTGAATAGGAGTAGCGATAGATGTTGCTTAGACGGTGGATTTAATCTTACTGTTGTATGACTTTATAAGGTCTTGTGTGAATTATTAATAAAGTGGCTGCATGCATCGTCCAGATGCAGAGGCCGGGGGTCCTCCTCCTTTAAAAAAAAGGTTATCAGAATTATATTATATAGTCATTAGTATCAACATGTTTCTAAACATTTGTACTGCTCTGTCCGCCATGTTAGATTCAACACGAGATCATACGTTGGCAACATTGTTTCATAGTTGGACTGGGGTAGAAAAAAACATTTCATCATGCAACATTATCATTATTATATGGTTTCTAATATCCACCTCTCGCAGATTTTGCCTCCATATACATTCTTTAGCCACTTTATCAACAAACGTGTGTACCTTGTATATGGCTTGGGCCATCTTGCTACATCGCAATCATTAGATATTATAAATCTTAGAGTTTCATTGAAATTATTGAGATTTTCGAGGGATTTCAGTGAAGCACTCGAAATAGCCCAAGCCGGCTGGAATTCTAATAAATATATTTGGCAACGTATATTACCCGCTGGTTTTCCAACAAGCACGGACAAGTAAATTTATATGTTTTTATTATCATACAGTTCAAGATACAAGCATTTATTTTATTTTCACTATATTATTCAAGATAATAATTTATTAATTTGCAAGGATGTGTCCAGATATTTTTCTTTTGATTCTGTGCTCTCTTGGAACGGTAAAGAATTGGATCTTCAGTTTGAATAGAGATAATTCTATGTTGCACATTCTTGCATCTTCCACGTGAATTCATGGTAACTATGTATATATTGTTTTGTAGAAGGTGGTTATGAGTTGAAAAAGAAATTTTTATTATACTTGCTCAAATACGATGGGAATGAAGCTAAAGAACACTTTCCTGAGGTTGTACGGGAATATCTTAAGCACATCAAATAGATCTTAGTTTGCAACTGATTCTTATTTGAATCATTGCACTATATGTATACATCATTGAAATACATTTTTGTTATCAAAATACATTGCAAGTGAAGTGGATTTCAATTGCTTCCAATGATAGTGCACTATATTTTTCTATACATGCAAATTTTTGGCGTGCATTATGTTATATTTAATCAGGAAAATGTAAAAGGCCCGTGGCAACGCACGGGCGTTCTACTAGTTATTTTATATGTTGTAGCTTGCGCGATATGGTCATAGCTGTTAAGCTCGCAATCCGAATATATGACTTGATTTATGTGGTGACCACTAGTCAGCTAGGTTTAGTAGTCTGGCAACATGCTTACTCATCCAAGCAGTTTACCGAAAAAGACTTTCGCCCGTTTATAAATAAAGCAACCACCCGAGCACAAAGTGAACATGGTAACACCGAACAACACACACACCGCCGGCCGCAAGAAGGTCAACACACACGCACACAACACTACACGGGTTCAGCTGTGGGCACTGGACAGCACAACAAGCCCAACACAACACAATGCACGCAACAAACACACATAAGCAGCAGTGATGGCCAGTTTAAGAAACAGAGATGTTCCTAGACTTCTCGTGTTCGCACCATCCTACTGGAGGAACTTTAAGGGATTTTAGTGATATTTTTGTGTGTCCTTTAACATGGTAAAATACATCCAAAGTTTGTTTCTTTAGTGACTTGTTGCATCCTGTTACATTGTTAGTTCATTGAGAATAGCGTTCATCAGTGTGTATTGCCTGAAGAACCGAACCTTCTTCTAATGCTGATCTCTAATTTACTGTCTTGCTTTCTCCTTGTTTCAAAATTGGATCAAGTAGAGATTTGTTGAAACTGGAGAATCAGTTGAGAGACTTAGCCCTTCGAGCCATGTCTATTCTCTATTCTGTATAACCGGCCATCGAGCCATGGTTGATCTTTAATGGTGGACTCGCTTTGGTTTATAGCTCTCCAGCTATTTTTTGTTTATAGCCTTCATCGAGCCGTGATTGATTCTGGTGTTATTGCCTGCCTGCAGTTTTGAACAACTCCCCCCGTTTGGCCGGCCCATGTGCTTCTCCCCGGCCTCCTGACACAACACACTTTGATGGAGCTGAAGCTAGGTTCTCGTGTGCCTTGAGGAAGGACAAAGTACCAAGTTGATGACGCCAATATATGGACACAACCGTCGTTCTCTGCTCCATCACCGGCGTAGGTGTGTGCTTGCTCTCATATATTTGTGGATTCTGTTTTATCTCTACCTACTATGTGTTTGACAAAAATCCAAACATGGGCAAGCTTTTGTGCTTTGTTTATTACTCTCGTGTTTCATAGTTTCTTAAAATTTAGCTCCAACGATCTGAAATGGTTTGACATCCATTTCTTTCCTGCAGGTCATTCCATCATCTCATCTCACCACACACACATGCCACATAATCTGGTGAGCTCAGTTCTACGTACCAATTCTATAGCTTTATTCATGGAATTGAGAGGTGATGTTTTGTGCTCAGTTAGATGATGCTTGCTTGATTTTGACCATTTTGTCTGCAACAATTAATCAGTCTGTTTGACGAGACCTATAAGCTATCCTTTGTTGATGTTTGGTCTCACATCCTAGAGCTATTCTTGATACATTCAGAGAGACATTTTTAGAGAATCATTATCCATTATTCATCTTATTTGGTTTTAGTAGTTCATATTTTCGATTTGTCGAGTTAGTGAACTGAACTGAGCCATGAGATGATGGCAAACCATCTCAGTTTGCTAGAGTTCATTGTAGAAATCTTACTCACCCTTCCAGATTATTACTTGAGGTTATAATGAACTAGATAGGGATATAGCGATCGTGGAGGCATAGAGTAGGGAGCTTGGATTGCTTCTGGTTGTTGAGAATGAGAAATCTTTTATTGTGGCCATTTTCTGGTTCATGCTAAATGGCGTGCCGGGCCGCCAATTTCATTGTAAGAGTGGGGTACGCCAAGGGGATCCCCTTTCCCCCTTACTCTTTGTTATTGCGGCTGATCTCCTTCAGGCGGCCATCAACGATGCATTTAGGAAGGGGAGGATTGAGCTACCTTTCCCTTGCCCTGGTCAATCTGAATACCCTGTCATCCAGTATGCCGATGTCACCATACTGGCCCTCCCCGCATGCCCATGTCAAGCTGAAATTATCAAGCAAATTCTATCAGACGAACGCGCAGAAGCTATGGGCGGACTTCGAGAACATCGCCTTCAAGGAGGGCGAGCTCGTCCATGACTTCGCCATGTGGATCTCCAGCCTTGCGTCACAACTCCGAGCGCTCAGCGACACCATGGACGACGCGAGAGTCATGCAGAAATTTCTCCGCGTCGTGCCATCTCACTTCGCTCAGGTAGCAATCTCCATCGAGACCTTGCTTGACCTGAGTGAGCTCTCCATCGAGGAGCTCATGGGCCGGTTGTGGGTGGTCGAGGACCGCCTTGTGGACGGCCGTGAGATCTTCGGAGGAGAACAACTCCTATTCTTGAAGAAGTGGGAGACGGGGAAGCGTTAAGGACGTGGTGGAGGTGCCCCGAGCAGCGGAGGCGACACCGGCAGAGACCGTGGTCTCACCCAGGGCGGAGCCGGACGAGGTGCCGGCAACGACGACCGAGACAAGTGCTGATATTGCAGCATCAAGGGCCACTGGGCCCGTGAGTGCCGCAAAAGGATGGCTGACGAGGATGCCACAGCCGCCGCGAACCTCGTCCAGGCTGAAGAGGACGGTGGGCCAGCAATGATGATGGCTTGCGTCAAGACCACGTAGGAGGGCCCAGCGCCTCCGGTGACCATGGTCCCGACAAGCATTGAAGCCGTGCAGGAGGGCGCGGCACCTCCGGTGACCACGGTGCCGGCAACCGTTAGCTCCGTGCGGGAGGCACGGAGCTCTTCAACTAATCCCCTCCCGACATCGGTAGCGCTCTCCCCGACAAAAACATTCTCGGGAGACTGTGATTGGGAGGAGATGAAGACCCGAGTGTGGGGGAGCCACATCCCGGCAACCATGTCCCCTGGGACGCTGGTCAAGCCCGTGCAAATTGGCATGGCAATCGTGGCCCCAACATCCTCGGGACCCGACAAGCCCGTGCAAGTTGGCACGGCAAAGGCGTCGCCGACATCCGCGGGACCCAACAAGCCCGTGTCAAGAGGCACGACAACGACGCATATGGTGGGCCACGTCCCAACCATGATGCTGGTGACCATTGAGCAGATACGTCTCCATCGTATCTATTTTTCCAAACACTTTTGCCCGTGTTTTGGACTCTAACTTGCATGATTTGAATGGAACTAACCCGGACTGACGCTGTTTTCAGCAGAATTGCCATGGTGTTATTTTTGTGCAGAAATAAAAGTTCTCAGAATGACCTGAAACTTCAAGGAGAATATTTTTGGAATATATAAAAAATACTGGCAAAAGAATCAAGACCAGGGGGTGGGGGGCGCGCCCACCCCCTAGGGAGCGCCCCCTGCCTCGTGGGCCCCCTGGAGCTCCACCGACCTCAACTCCAACTCTATATATTCACGTTCGGGGAGAAAAAAACTAGAGAGAAGGATTCATCGCGTTTTACGATACAGAGCCGCCGCCAAGCCCTAATCTCTCTCGGGAGGGCTGATCTGGAGTCCGTTCGGGGCTCCGGAGAGGGGAATCCGTCGCCATTGTCATCATCAACCTTCCTCCATCACCAATTTCATGTTGCTCACCGCCGTGTGTGAGTAATTCCATCGTAGGCTTGCTGGACGGTGATGGGTTGGATGAGATTTACCATCTAATCGAGTTAGTTTTCTTAGGGTTTGATCCCTAGTATCCACTATGTTCTAAGATTGATGTTGCTATGACTTTGCTATGCTTAATGCTTGTCACTAGGGCCCGATTGCCATGATTTCAGATCTGAACCTATTATGTTTTCATGAATATATGTGAGTTCTTGATCCTATCTTGCAAGTCAATAGTCACCTACTATGTGTTATGATCCGGTAACCCCGAAGTGACAATAATCGGGACCACTCCCGGTGATGACTATAGTTTGAGGAGTTCATGTATTCACTAAGTGTTAATGCTTTGGTCTGGTACTCTATTAAAAGAAGGCCTTAATATCCCTTAGTTTCCAATAGGACCCTGCTGCCACGGGAGGGTAGGACAAAAGATGTCATGCAAGTTCTTTTTCATAAGCACGTATGACTATATTCGAAATACATGCCTACATTACATTGATGAACTGGAGCTAGTTCTGTGTCACCCTATGTTACAACTGTTGCATGAGGAATCGCATCCGACATAATTATCCATCACTGCTCCAATGCCTACGAGCTTTTCACATATTGATCTTTGCTTAGTTACTTTTCTGTTGCCACTGTTACAATTACTACAAAACTGCTACTGTTACTTTTGCCACCGTTACCGTTACTTCCATACTACTTTGCTACTAAATACTTTGCTGCAGATATTAAGTTATCCAGGTGTGATTGAATTGACAACTCAACTACTAATACTTGAGAATATTCATTGGTTCCTGCTACCTCTTGAGCTTGCGTTGCTTTTCCCCGAAGAGAAAAGGATGATGCGCAGAGTAGCGTAAGTATTTCCCTTAGTTTTTGAGAACCAAGGTATCAATCCAGTAGGAGGCCACACGCAAGTCCCTCGTACCTACTCAACATAAAGATCTCCTCGCAACCAACGCGATTAGGGGTTGTCAATCCCTTCACGGTCACTTACGAGAGTGAGATCTGATAGATAATATTTTCGGTATTTTTGGTATAGAGATGCAAAGTAAAAAGTAAAAGGCAAAGTAAAAAGCAAAGTAAAATAAAAGTCATGGAGATTGATATGATGAGAATAGACCCGGGGGCCATAGGTTTCACTAGTGGCTTCTCTCGAGAGCATAAGTATTCTACGGTGGGTGAACAAATTACTGTTGAGCAATTGGCAAAATTGAGCATAGTTATGAGAATATCTAGGCATGATCATGTATATAGGCGTCACGTCCGTGACAAGTAGATCGAAACGATTCTGCATCTACTACTATTACTCAACTCATCGACCGCTATCCAGCATGCATCTAGAGTATTAAGTTAAAAACAGAGTAACGCTTTAAGCAAGATGACATGATGTAGAGAGATAAATTCATGCAATATGAAATAAACCCCATCTTGTTATCCTCGATGGCAACGATACAATACGTGCCTTGCTGCCCCTTCTGTCACTGGGAAAGGACATCGCAAGATCGAACCCAAAGCTAAGCACTTCTCCCATGGCAAGAACTACCAATCTAGTTGGCCAAACCAAACGGATAATTCGAAGAGACTTGCAAAGATAACCAATCATACATAAAAGAATTCAGAGAAGATTCAAATATTATTCATAGATAGACTTGATCATAAACCCACAATTCATCGGTCTCAACAAACACCCACAAAAGAAGAAGATTACATCGAATAGATCTCCACAAGAGAGGGGGAGAAAATTGTATTGAGATCCAAAAAGAGAGAAGAAGCCATCTAGATAATAACTATGGACCCGAAGGTCTGAGGTAAACTACTCACACTTCATCGAAGAGGCTATGATGATGTAGAAGCCCTCCGTGATAATGGCCCTCTCCACTCCGGAACAAGCCCCAAGATGGGATCTCGTGGATACAGAAAGTTGCGGCGGTGGAATTAGGTTTTTGGCTCCTGTTCTGTTCGTTTGGGGGTACGTGGATATATATAGGAGGAAGAAGTACGTTGGTGGAGTGTCGAGGGGCCCACGAGGCAGGGGGCGCGCCCTAGGGGGGGGCGCCCTCCACCCTCGTGACCGCCTCTCCGTTGCCTTGGCGTAGGGTCCAAGTCTCCTGGGTCATATTCGGGAAGAAAATCACGTTCCAAAAAGGATTTTTCTGTTTGGACTCCGTTTGATATTCCGTTTCTTCGAAACACTGAAATAGGCAAAAAACAGCAATTCTGGGCTGGGCCTCCGGTTAATATGTTAGTTCCAAAAATAATATAAAAGTGGAAAATAAAGCCCAATATAGTCGAAAACAGTAGATTATATAGCATGGAGCAATCAAAAATTATAGATACGTTGGAGACGTATCAGGCATCCCAAGCTTAATTCCTACTCGTCCTGGAGTAGGTAAATTATAAAAAGAGAATTTTTGATGCGGAGTGCTACTTGGCATAATTTCAATGCAAAATTTCTTAATTGTGGTATGAATATTCAAATTCGAAAGATTCAAGAAAAAAGTTCATATTGACATAAAGAATAATAATACTTCAAGCATACTAATAAAGCAATTATGTCTTCTCAAAATAACATGGCCAAAGAAAGTTATCCCTACAAAATCATATAGTCTGGCTATGCCCTATCTTCACCACACAAAGTATTTAAATCATGCACAACCTCGATGACAAGCCAAGCAATTGTTTCATACTCTAACTTTTTCAAAACTTTTTCGATCTTCACGCTATACATGAGCGTGAGCCATGGATATAGCACTTATAGGTGGAATAGAATGGTGGTTGTGGAGAAGACAAAAAGAGGGGAAGATAGTCTCACATCAACTAGGCGTATCAACGGGCTATGGAGATGCCCATCAATAGATATCAATGTGAGTGAGTAGGGATTGCCATGCAACAGATGCACTAGAGCTATAAGTATATGAAAGCTCATCAAAAGAAACTACGTGGGTGTGCATCCAACTCGCTTGCTCATGAAGACCTAGGGCAATTTTGAGGAAGCCCATCATTGGAATATACAAGCCAAGTTCTATAATGAAAAATTCCCACTAGTATCTGAAAGTGACATAACGAGAGGCTCTCTATAATGAAGATCATGGTGCTACTTTGAAGCACAAGTGTGGTAAAAGGATAGTAGCATTGTCCCTTCTCTCTTTATCTCTCATTTTTTTATTTGAGCCTTTTCTCTTTTTTTTATGGCCTCTTTTTTTTCGTCCGGAGTCTCATCCCGACTTATGGGGGAATCATAGTCTCCATCATCCTTTCCTCACTTGGGACAATGCTCTAAAAAATGATGATCATCACACTTTTATTTTTCTTACAACTCAACAATTACAACTCGATACTTAGAACAAATATGACTCTATATGAATTCCTCCGGCGGTGTACCGGGATATGCAATGAATCAAGAGTGACATGTATGAAAGAATTATGAACGGTGGCTTTGCCACAAATACGATGTCAACTACATGATCATGCTAGCAATATGACAATGATGGAGCGTGTCATAATAAACGGAACGGTGGAAAGTTGCATGGCAATATATCTCGGAATGGCTATGGAAATGCCATGATAGGTAGGTATGGTGGCTGTTTTGAGGAAGGTATATGGTGGGTATATGATACCGGCAAAAGGTGCGCGGTATTAGAGAGGCTAGCAATGGTGGAAGGATGGGAAGAAGTGCGTATAATCCATGGACTCAACATTAGTCATAAAGAACTTATATACTTATTGCAAAAATCTAGAAGTTATCAAAGCAAAGTATTACGCGCATGCTCCTAGGGGGATAGATTGGTAGGAAAAGACCATCGCTCGTCCCCGACCACCACTCATAAGGAAGACAATCAACTGACGGCAAAGTTAGTTTCTTTGCCGTCTGCCTGCTGTCCTACTGACGGCGAACTAATAGAAAAAAAAACCTAGCACCGAGCCTTGCTTTGCCGTCTCCTTTTGGTCCCACTGACGGCAAAATAATGGAAATTAAGAAAAGAAAATCCCCCACCCGACCGCATCTCCCTGATTGCTCTGTCTCGACCGCGCGCTAGGTTATCCCCGCCCGTCCCCGGCTCCACCGCGCCGCCGCCACCGCCCGTCCCCGGCTCCACCGCGCCGCCGCCGCCCGTCTCCACCTCCATCGCACCGCCGCAGCTGGTCCCTGCCTCCACCGCGCCGTGCTCGGGACCCTTGTCCACTGCGCCTCCCACCCGTCCTCCTCCAATGGCGCGACCGCCACCAGGCCGTCCTCCCCTGCCCTAGCGGCACGGCTGCCGTGGGCAGCACCGCTGCCGGCTCCCTCCTACGCATCCGCCGCCGCTGGTCACCACCGAAGCGGGGCACCACCTCCCCCTCTGCCCCAAGCCCCCCTCTGCCCCACCCTACGGTGAGCACCGCTCCCATCTCTGTTCGTATTCTTTTAGATGGATAGATGTATGGATTGCAGTATATGTGGATGGATTTATAGATGTATGCAAGGATGGATGCTTAGATGGATGTATGGATGATTGGCTGATGGATGTATCCCTTTCCATTTTCTTCTGCCTAAATTTGTTAGTATATGGCAGCCTTGTGCTTGTCCATGCTGATTTGCTGATGGATGTATGGATGATTTGCTGATGGATGTATGGATTATTTGCTGATGGTTGTTCTGCAAGGCAAAATTTCAACTTTTGATTAATGCTCGTAGGAAATTAAATGCTCAATTTTTTGCAACATGCTTAGATTGGAGAAGACAAGGCAGAGGGTCTAGTCTTGCTACACATATATATAGTTGTGAATTGTGAGATGATGTTGATAATGTTTTTATCAGATTGTTTCACGAGTGCTTATGTTGGTTGTGCCGGTGCTTTTCATGTGCAGGGATTTTCTCTTCACCTCGAGGAGCATTGTCCGTCCCGTTGCCATTGCCATCGTTGTTCGACTACCGCCTCTACGGTCTCGGGGTGAGCTTGACTGTCATCTCCTCCCCCTCCCCTATTTGCTTCGTTCCGGTCGTTGTGCCGATGCCACTAGATTTTATTTTCATGTCAAGTCTCGTAACCTAGGCGTCTCCCGTTCGAAAGGGTGGCATCTATAAATATGCATGTCTTTGCATATTTATAACCGTCGTCCTTTCGAATTGTCCACGTTATCCATGGACAGCCCGAGTACGTGTAGATTGGGTTTCGTTTCCCGTGCTCTACTTCGGTCCTCGGCAAAATTTCGTCAGCGCCACCTCGTTGTTCTCCGGGTGCACATTCTCTCGGCTTGTTGTCGAGACGTGTATCTGGAGAACAGCGGGGAGGTGCTGCCGAAATTTTGCCAAGGTCCGGAGTAGAGCACGGGAAACGAACCCAATCTACACGTACTCGGGTGGGATTAGGACCCATCTTTACCTATTAGAGATAGGATTCAATCCACGAATGCACGTTTCCCTTTTGTATGGTAAAAAATTAAAACCATGGCGTAACTAATATGACAATGGTAATTAGGTGTGTATCTAGTCTTAATTACATTATACATATCTTGATGAATATGAATTTGGTGCCCCTACTGTTAGTGCAAGTACCAGTATGGATGATCGTGAGTGGATGTACACTGGACACCCTAGTCAGGCTGGCATGACCACTGAATGGGTGAAGAAGACCAACGAATTTGTGGAGGCAGCATTTGCTAGAGGCCAAAGAAAAAGTTGGTGCCCCTGCTTGAAGTGTCGCAACGGCATAGAACAGTCGAAGAATACGATGTGTGTGCACCTGCAGAAGCATGGGTTTAAGCGTGGGTATACCCGGTGGACCCTTCATGGCGAGCCTGAACGTAGCAGAGAGGAGGTGGTGCGTCGGCGAACCGACAACAATGGTACCGGGATAGTTGACATCATAGCTGACTTCAATGATGCACGTGAAGAGGGATCAGAGGAAGAACCGGAGGAGTCTGCGAGGGCCTTCTTAGAAATGCTGAATTCCTCACAACAACCTCTTCACGACCACACAAACCAATGTCAGCTGGATGCCATTGCACAAGCAATGTCTATAAAGACCAAGTTCAACATGAGCAGAGATTGCTTTAATTCGATGGTGACATCTTGGGGTCGCTCTCTCCCCGAAGGTCACAAACTGGCTAAAAGTTGGTATGAAGCGAAGAAAATCCTTCGTGCACTTGAGATGCCCTATGAGCAGATACATGCTTGTCCAAACGGATGTGTCTTATTTACGAAAGAGTATGCCGATGACAAGTATTGCGCCATGTGCAAAGCCTCTAGGTATGTCGAGAGAGACCTCAGTGATGGTACGAAGAAGCAGAGCAAAGTCCCCGCAAATGTTCTTCGATATTTTCCAATCTTGCCAAGAATTCAACGCCTTTACTTGAACGAAGATACAGCCAAACAGATGATATGGCACAAATATGGGATAAGACACGACAAAGATGATCATGGGAGACCGATGCTGATACATCCGTCTTGTGCCCAAGCTTGGAAGAGTTTCGATCAAATACATCATGAGAAAGCAAAAGAGGCAAAGAATGCACGAGTTGCCATCGGACTCGATGGGTTCAATCCGTTTGGTATGGTGTCAAAGACATATAGTTGTTGGCCCGTGTTTGTTGTTCCCCTCAACCTCCCCCCGGCGCCATAATGCAACGCAAGCACATGTTCCTGTCGTTGATAATTACAGGACCCAAGTATCCAGGGAGGAATATAAGTGTGTACATGCAACCACTGATAGATGAGTTGAAAGAAGCTTGGGTGAACGGGATACGGACATAGGACGCTGCTAGCAAAAAGAACTTCACAATGCATGTTTGGTACCGGTACTCACTTCATGACTTACCGGCGTATTCACTTTTCATGGGGTGGTCTGTGCATGGGAGGTTCCCATGCCCAAGGTGCAAGGCAAGCATGAAGTGTCGTTGGTTGCAGCATGGTCGCAAGTATTCTTGCTTCGATTTTCATAGACAACATTTGCGTCTTGACCATCCATTCAGACAAGACAAGAAGAACTTCATGAAAGGTGAAGTCGTTGAACACTCGGCACCACCTGAGATGACGGGTGAACAAATTCGTGATCAACTAAATGCTCTCCAGCCTGATCCCAAACGTCCAGGGTATTTCTTGGGATATAATGAAGAACACGCGTGGACTCATAAGCCATGCTTATGGGATCTCCCCTACTTCCACCAGCTCGAGCTTCCACATAATATTGATGTAATGCACACTGAAAAGAATATCGCCGAGGCCATTTTTGGCACATTGTTCAACATTGCTGAGAAGACGAAGGATAATACTAAGGCTAGACTTGATGTAATGAAGCTATGTCATAGACCCGAACAAAACTTGCGACAACCCGAGGGCAAGAAAAACTGGAGGACGCCAAAGGCGAGGTTTGTTCTTACTAGGGAACAAAAGAAGGAGATACTCATGTGGTTCAAAACTTTGTTGTTCCCTGATGGGTATGCAGCGAACCTTATGAGGGTAGTGAATCTTGATAAATTGAAGCTCAATGGGATGAAGAGTCATGATTGGCACATATGGCTTGAGCGGTTAATGCCGGTGATGATTCGAGGCTATATCCCTGAGGAGGATTGGGAAGTATTGGCAGAGCTTAGCTATTTCTTCCGTGTTCTTTGTGCTAAAGAAGTATCTCCTACTATGATAGATGAGATGGAAGAACGGGCCCCCGAGTTGCTCTGCAAGCTGGAGAAGATCTTTCCACCAGGATTCTTTAATCCGATGGAACATATGATTTTACACCTCCCTTCCGAGGCAAGAATGGGTGGCCCTGTGCAGAATCGTTGGTGCTATGGACTTGAGAGAATGAAGAAGACTCTTCGAGCTAAATGTAGAAATAAATGTAGAATTGAAGCCTCCATAGCCGAGGCATTCTTGGCGGAGGAGATTACAAACTTCACGACATCACGCTATGCGGCCAATATTCCAAGCTTGCATAATGCAAAGTCTCGATACAATACTGGCGACCCTAAACATGAATCCAAGCTCAGCCTCTTCAAAGGGCAACTCGGACCTGTGGGTGCTTCTGGTTCAAAGAATTTGGATCCGAAAGAGTGGAAAACGCTTACGTTGTATATCCTCACCAACCTTCAAGAAGTGCGGCCGTACATTGAGTAAGTGTTGGTACCTTATGTAACATTTACTCACATGTTTCTCTCTTAACTCCGCTCATTTCTCATTGGGCAGTGAATTCATTGCCCAATTCTCGAATGGAGGGGTCGAACGTGATTCACTCAAAGAGTATGAGCTTCTTGCTGGTGAAGGAGACGGCAATTATGGTTTCATTTCTTGGTTCAGAGAAAAGGTAAGGTATACTTCTTGGAACACTTGAAGTTGGTATTACGTGCGACTAATACACCTATCCTTCCCTCTTAAACTTGTAGGGTACGTCAATATTGGACAAAGAGTTGAAACAAGTTGCTAATGGGTTTGACTATAAGGTCGGTACATTTGATAAATACGACATCAATGGGTATCGCTTCCGCACACATGGGAACGAGGAACGTCGGGACGTTCTAAAATCAAGGAACACGGGAGTGTCGGCTATTTGCAATGGAGTTGAGTATTATGGAAGACTTGATGAAATATACGAACTGCATTACTTTGGGGCAAATCCTCCGAAAGTCGTTGTCTTCAAATGCCATTGGTTTGATCCGGAGAAGGTTAGGCGGAGGGATGATATTGGGCAAGTCGAAATTCGACAAGACAGCAAATTAGAATGTGAAGATGTCTATATTGTGGCTCAACAGGCGACACAAGTTTTTTATCTCAAGTATGCATGCCAAAAGAAGTACCTTAAGGGTTGGGATGTCGTGTACGATGTGCCGCCACATGGTAAACATCCTTCCCCCAGTGAAGAGGATTATCAACCTCACATCGACCCTGACACATATGATGGAGAATTCTTCCAAGAAGAACATGGGCCTAGAGGCCGTCTCAACATCCATCCACGCATGGAAGTACACATTGACAGTGAAGAAGAAGTCGAAGAGGAAGAAGAAGAGGTTATGAACGTGGAAGACCTCTCAATGCTTGAACGGTTACGTCTAGGAATTGCCGATGAATTTGACGATGACGGTCAACATGAGGACAACATCCTTGACGACACGTATGATACTGATGATGAGGCTAGAACTGACCTTGAAGAAGAGACGGATTGTGATCCAGATGATCCCGACTATTTTTAGTCGTAGTGTTGAACTGTAATGTTGATTTTGTACTAGTTGCTTTACCATGACCCAGATGATCTCAAACATGTTGTAATGTTGAATTTGTAATATTTTTGAACTTATGCTTATCTATTTGAAGTATAATGTAGTTTTTGTACTATAATTGCCTGGTAATTCTCATTGCGTATGTTTTTTGAACTTATGCTTATTTGTTTGAACTATAATGTATTTGTACTACAATTGCATTGGTAATTCTCATTGCGACAATTGTTTGAACTTATGCTTATTTATTTAAACTATAATCTTGTATTTGTACTAGTTGCTTTACTTTTTGTCATAGCAGGTGAGTGAAGCATGGTGGGCCCGCAAAGGAAAAAGCCCGGGCTCCCCATAGCGAGATCTTTGCTTAGCACTTTTATCGCCGATCCTCCGCCTTCCTCTCATCCTCAGGCTCATCGAGGGAGAGGAAAAGGACGGGGAAGGGGAAGAGGTGCACGTGGGAGCAAATGCTAAGAGAAACCCGGTTCGGCCGGTGGAGGACGAGCCAGTGTCTCACGCCCCCGTGTTTGAGAGGGTGGAGGACGAGCCGGTGTCTCACTCCCCCGTGTCTGAGAGGGTGGAGGACGAGCCGGTGTCTCACTCCCCCGTGTCTGAGAGGGTGGAGGACGAGCCGGTGTCTCACTCCCCCGTGTCTGAGAGGGTGGAGGAAGAGCGGTTGTCATCGGAGGCCTCTGACGAGGAGGTCCCGACCTCTGACATGGATGCCTCGACCTCTAACGAGGAGCATGCTGGTTTCATCTAAGTTGAGGAGGGTCGGTCGGTGTACCCACGTGGTTCCTCAAGGCTCCCGGAACGAGGGCTTCCTGTGGAGCAGAGGCCATGTATTGCTCCATGTGGAGAAGTGTAACTAACTTTGGCTTCCCATTTTCTACATTCAATGTATGCAACAATTGCTAATAACTTTGGCTTCTCATTATGTAGCGGTTGGAAGAAAGCTGGAGCTAGCAGGGGAAAGTACCGACACGTGAACGGCGTCCTTGGGAGCCTCATTAAGGAGCATTACCCTGGCATGGTTACTTTGCCTGGGGAGGGCAAAGTTCCGGAGCCAGCATGTACCTGGGACCACTACAAAGCCTATGAGGATCTTGGTGTAGCCAACAACATCGAGTTTCACAACAAAGCCGAGCGGGTCTTTGCCGAACTTTGGGTAATCATTAAGTTTCCTTCACACACTGCATCTCCACCGTCTTGTAGTAGCAAAACTTCTAGTCGTTGATATATATGCTGCACTCGAGAATTAAATATTCCACCCATGAGAAAACTTAGATTTAGATTTTACTTTATTTTTCTTAACAGAATGCTAGCAGACTATAATATTGCAGTAGCAAAACTATCTAGAAAACATAGATTTAGATTTTACTTTATTTTTCTTAAAAGAATGCTAGCAGACTATAATACTGCAGTAGCAAAACTATCTAGAAAACTTAGATTTAGATTTTACTTTATTTTTCTTAACAGAATGCTAGCAGACTATAATGTTGCAGTAGCAAAACTATCTAGAAAACTTAGATTTAATATTCCTGTAGCCACAAAGGCGAGGAGGCGCCCACCATGGACGGATGGACAGCCTAGTTTATTTATAAATGTGTGTGTATACCACATGAGGCATTCTTTGAGCTCTGCTGATTAACCTGCAGATATCTAACTTGAATAAAAATCTGTGACGTGGATACTTTGCTGTAAATCTTGGTTCGACCTCTAGTTATTAATATATGAATTCCTAGAAAGAGTACATATTCAGTACTGGAGCTCCCTATGTTGGAAAACTAGTGCGTACTGTATTTCTTAATTGTGTTATTTGTATCTAGAGTATATTTCTAGAACCTGGGTGCATACCTGATTTTTGGACCTGTCAATTCAAAGAAATATGTGCATCTGATCATCTGTATTGAATGAAATTTCTGAGCAACAATGTTTAAAGGAGCCCATCTCTGGGCCATAGTGCTTGGGTGAATGGCTGGGCACAATTTTTCTCACAGGATATAATTTCTGCGATTTGTGGCTGTACAGAGTACTTTTGTGTAGTAAAGCTGGGTTGAAAATATGTTGATCGCTTGAAGCTGGGTTGAAAATATTTCTGCGATTTGTGGCTGTACAGAGTGCTTGGGTGAATGGCTGTGTACAGAGTACATAGTGCTTGGAGCTCACTGACGCTGTAACCTGAATCCACATGTTGATCGCTTGACATGTAGTTTTTTCGTCAGTTGACACTATCTTCCTTCAGATGCATATTCTGCACAAATCACATCCATCCTCACATGTACTAGATCATATAGCTAATATGTTAGCAGTACACGTACTAGACTGCACCAAACAAATTCAGTTTCCATAACCAGTACACGTACTACTAGCAGATTTTACTTTATTTAGATTTTATAAGAAACCTCAGACTTAAAGGTTTGAAAATTACTGCACCAAACTAATTTTCTCTATATTTGCAGGATTTCTATAGATGCGAGGATGGAAAGTTGGAGGAGGCACGAGCAGTTGTCAACAAACATTGCCCGAAGCTTGTGCATAATCTGATGCATGAGGCGCGCCCTTTAGCCGTCCGCAAATATATGGCAACTCAAGGCTATAAGAGTCTTGATAAGAAAGCCGGTAGGAGACTCCGTCTTGAGAAGGACAAGTACATGGAGGTAAAGCATATTCATGCTTGTTATTTCCTCAACAGGCTGGCACTCAATTTCTTTTTGACATATATGAGATGCAATTGATCAATTAGGTTACTCCGAGATGGTGCGTCGATAAGGGGGAGTGTTGGGAGCGGATCGTGGACTATTGGTGTTCCAAAGAGTCACTACAAGAAATCTGTTGATCCATGACGGATTTCTCATGACGTTCCCATATACCGTCATAGAAAGCGTCATGGATCTACAATATGTGAATGGGCCTCGAGACGATTACACCATTATGATGGACATCGATGTACTATCACGAAAACTGTCATGGATCAACTAGATGGGTCTAACTTTTTTTCTTTATACACCATTTGGACCGTCACGGGTGGCTCCTGCTGTGTATGACATTTTGTTTGGCCTACATGTCAGTCGAATGTAACAGTGAATACGAAAAAAAGTTTAAAATAATAGAGCGCGCGCGCGAGAAGGGAAATTTTAAGTCGCCAGCGCGGGGAGTGAAAAATTTAAGCCAGCCCATTTAACTACAGAGTCCAGACCAGCCTAACCCTAATTACCCTTCTCCCGTCTCCTTCCATACCATCCATCAGCCGCCGCCGCCACTCCACCTTCCGTCCTCGCATCGCTTCATGTCACCGCTGGCGGCGTCGGCGCTAAACCACCCTGCGTCAGGCCCCTCCCATCTATCCCGCACCGGATCCCTCCCCATCTACCCCACTCCGTGACTTTTTTCCATTCAGATCACGCCCTCGAGCTGTGGCGGCCCAGTCCTGCCTCTCGAGCTGACGCGGCCGCGGTCGCGGCAGGACCGACTGCCGGGTTTGGAACCCCTCGAGGTCGCCGGTGGCGCGCACGGATCTAGATCCATCCGGGGGCGAGCCAACATGAGTGAGGAATCACCCCCCTGCCCACATCCAGATCCATTGGGTTTGAGTTCTTACACATCTTCTTATTTGATTTGTGGGATCTGCAGGTCCATCTCATGGGGATGGTCAACGGCAACGCGGAGCTGAACACGGACGTGCCCTTCACGCTGGACGACGACATCAGCAGCATTAATTTCATCAGATGGTGAGTGCAGCTCGTCAAATGGATTTCTTTTCCTTGAGTTCCAGATGTATTTTAGGGGTACAGTTTTAGGCTTTTGTTTGGATTCCATTGTTGGATGTTGGCTATGGGATTTGTCCACTACTGCAACTTGAAACTTCACTAGGTTGAAATACTTTTGGTTGTTAGTACGACAGTGCAAGAAATCCAATAATGGGAATTAAAACTGCAGGTTCTTAACCATCTCTAATTAAGTCAGAAATTGAGTACACTGGAATTGTTACTTTGCATTTCACTTCCTATTATGGATGGGAGTACATCTTCATCTTGCTGTCCTCATTGTTTCCACTAGCGCTGTTGTATACTTTCCGGCCTCCAGTCAGTTTTAGTCATGCCACTAGCACCGTCGTATGCTTTCCACATTGCTGCTCCACCTGGAGCTTCACCTCGGGCCTCCTGTTTGAGAAGATGCAATTTTGGTAGTTGCAGCAACGCCATGGTCAACAGTGGTCCAGGATAATGCAGTCCAGCACTGCTTTCTCACATTCACCCACTAGGCAATATGTGCAACCTGCACCCTTCCATGGATAATCTTTAGGATACTAACTCACTGACACTTCTATTTTGGTAACCACATCATGATATATAGCTTTTGTTGGATGCTCTTTTTAAACTATGCCATAAGCCTCTACAAAGATGAATTGATTGTCTTTTGATAGATCTTCTGCTCCATGGTTGTTTACGGTGCAAGCTCAAGCGCTCATATAGCTGTTTTTTCTTCATTGTCTTCATAACAATCAATCTTCATTGGTTATGTCAGTTAAAGTTCCGTGCTTACAACTGTATTAGCTGGTCCAAAGTTTTCTTCCTACAGTTTTTTATTTTGTCTCAGTATACTCAGTACCACACAAGAGTTGACTGAAAGTTCTCTACTAGCTAAGTTCTTTCTTTTGTCTCAGTATTCTACTATGTCCATGATGTTTCTGTACTTGGAGCACATATTATTATAATAATGCAATCTCTGTGATGATATAATCAAGTAAGAGAGATGCACGGCAACTGTATGTGGTAATCTACTACTCTCCATGTACTTCCTGAAATTGTACTGAAATATTTCCTTATGTCCCAAAGTTTCATTTGATTCTAGATTTATGTTAAGTAAAAAAACACATCTGGAATGATTCTGATTTGTATGTATACATTCAAATTTAAGGTGCTAAATTGTTCTTCTCTGGGGAACTGGTGCAAAATCTGTACCAAACAATTTCAAGTCTAGGACTGGAGGTGATGTTCTTTTGTTCCAGTTCTTATGTATATATGTAACAGTTTATCTGTAGTAGGCTGATATGTTCAAACCAATTTTCCAGCCTATTGATACTTTAAGGACATCAGCATCATGCCGGTGCAAGGTAAGCACCGTGTCTCTTCCTCCAATTATCACATCCATAGCATATCACTATGGCATATATCTAATGAAACCACACGAAAACAACCATGGACTCAGCTTGTAGGTGCCTCATGTGCCATTTTGTTAAGTAGGACGTCATGATTTAGAATAGTATCCGACCAGGTGAGCTCATAGTGTTTTGCATTTATCAAATAGTCCATGTATTGTTGACATTAATGAGGTATATCTGTTCATTGGGAGAGCTCTTACTTAGTGTATGATGCATCTCTGTCCTTTTTCTAAGGATTATTTCTTCCAAACATTCCAATCTTTACCTGTTCAAAGCTTCGGTCTCATCTAATATTGTTATGTCGTTGGTCCTCAAATATTTACAACCAAACTAAATGTCGGTGAAGATATGTTATTGTTACCCATCAAGTACTAACTAGCCTTTTGTTTCACCATATCCTGTAACTATTGTTGAATTAATTTGTTGAGAAATGCCCATTATTTCTTGCAAAGAATCATGATTGTTGATCATATGAAAAAGTAGAATAGCAGCTAGTTTGATGCAATTTATATGTTTCTGTAGTAAGTTTTATTTCAGAAAGGAGGTGCGTGTTGGTACTCTTTAATTGCATCTATTCTAACTGTTACTACTCGCTGTTAAAGTTGTAAGCGAGGTAAAAATTAGCTTTACACAACTACTTTTCGTATGTTTGAAGATTATTGTTACTCAAAGTACTGCTAGATTGTAGTTACTATGTAGATGTCGCTCAGATTGTTTTTCTTAATTGATCACATTGTACTATGTATTTCTGGCACCTATATTTATCAGTTTTGTACCTGGTTTTGTGAAGTGACGTGCAACCTATCACACCCAAGAACAATATTTGTTCTGAATCTTTATCTCAGTCTATCAAATTCGACGTGCCCAATATCTCCAATTCAACTTCGAACACATTAAATCTATATAGTTATTTTAAACTATGATAAAAGGAGTGGTGCTGGGATGCGTCGAGTGGACGGATAATGTTTAGATAAATACCTGAATTGGTAAGATGTCCAAAGAACAACTAGTAATTACATGCATGTAAATCCATTCAATATTTGTATCAGATATACCAGAAATAAAATTGCAATTTGTTTTTTCTACCAACTTTAACCTTTTTAGTTTTTATTGTATGCTAATTTCGAACAATGACATGGTGGCATATACTCAAACGCCTTAAAAGGAATAGTAAATGAAACATATTTCAATGTTTATATTGCGAAATTATGCTTGCATAACAAGATTATGGTTGTCTATTTAGAGGCACAAGTAATTTAACATTCAGCTTCCCCATGTGTTCTATTTTTTATCGACTGGGTTTCGCCATGTGTTCGTGAAAGGGCGAAACAACTATTTTGATATTCATTTGCAATAAAACAAGCTATGTGTTGAAGTGTTTTAAATAGTAAACATTGATAGCTTATTATTGAATCTTAGTATTTGTCAATCATGCAATTTGTTTAAATACAACTATTTTGTAAAAATAAAGTTCACTAATATTTGTTCAAATAACTTGCCCGGTTAGGTGCATAGGTTGATGAAATAGTTGTTTTGAGGTGCACAGATTGATGACTAACTAGTTGTTTTAACATGACCTTGAACTTTCTATGTTTGGAT